>NC_080596.1:42159542-42477155 GCF_027887145.1 Ammospiza caudacuta | reverse complement strand
GCCTACCATGGGACTCTAAAATAATGGTAATTCAAAAAAAAAATTTACACTAGATCTACCCCCTTCGAAGGTCATTATGAGGATCTCTTTCAGGCCAAGATATTATTATTCTGATAGGCCAAGCTATTAATAATATCTGGAGATTAGAATAAACTAAATTTACCAATAAGATAAAAAACCCCAACATTTTTTATCTGTATTACTTAATACAGTAGATGAATGCTGGTGTTAATGTCTACAGAAACTAGCAGTACACCATTTGGAAGCAAAGTTGGGTAATTTCTTGTCTCTCTTAGGCAATACTTCCCATCTTCTTTTAGGCTGAGGCAGAAAGGGAGATTTGACGCATCAAGAAACAGGTGTCAGGAAGATGTTTACTTATGAAACTTCACCTATGGAAAAGAAAAGATCTTGGCACTCTTTGGTTCTTTTCAAAATAATTTCAAGGTTTTAATATATTTTGCACCAGCCATGTGAAGGAACATTTTGGCACCCCAAATACAATTCTGCAATAAGTGTAGGGAAAATTTTGAGTGAACTATGTTTTGTTTTGTTGTAGAACTGGCTTATGAGCAAAGAATAACAGAAGAGCAATGATCCCACAAACGATACCCTATTTCTTGCTTAACTGAAAATAAATTTTGTTTTTTGCAGAGCTTTCTTCATTGTTTTAAAATCAAGAAGGATGTATTGCTGTTATGTTCAACTGTGTTGTAGAATTAGTTGTTTAACAGCTCAGGCTGTGTGACTACAAGTATCCACATATATTAAATTTTTAAAATCAAAAATGTCTCTTCACATTTCAAAGAGTATGGTTTTTATTAGTGTAGTTAGCCTAAATATTGTATTTTGCTGTTGATTTAAGATATTGGATACCCATTTTTACACCCTGGTTAAGTCCTCAGTTAGTGGGTGTAGAAATACTGGTGTCTGAAAATATTTGCCTGCCCAAAGAAATATCTTAAACCTGAAAACTTATTTAGTGACTCATTTATACTTCCTAAATGGTTAGTGTTGAAATGATGCCATATGAAATGTGTGAACAAGTTATGTGTTTTCTCCCTAGCTTTGCTTTTATCTTCCTTTGTGTTTTCACACTACATGAATTTTATATTTCAATTTCTCACTACATAGTATGTCAGATATGTCCTAAATTTCATATAAGTCATGAAATTACATAAATATCAGTATATTTCAGTAATTTTCCTATTTAAAAAGAAATTAGGAATTATAATAAATAGCACGGTGATTTACCTATAGTATACTTAGGGACAAATGGAATGCTTGAGTCTTCAGTTCTCTTGAGGTTTTTTACCTTGAAGATGTCTTTGCCACAACTATTCCTTGTTAATTCTTCAAACCTTTAAAGATTCTTTTCTCTATTGTTTTATCTTCTTGAGTTGGAAATAAGAAGAGGACATACCTTTGTTAACTCTTACATAAATAGATGCAAATTATGGCTTAGATGTATGGAAAAGCTAGTCCAAATAAATCTGTTTAAAGTGAAGGTATAGAATAGAATATCTGTTGGCAAGGGATTTCCTTGTCAGGATACCAGAAAGCTGATATAAGGGCATTGGCCATGACTAGTTTCACTCTGATGGTAGCAAATGGCCTAAATAGCTTTTGGAGCTAGCTCTTCTTTCTTATTTTATATCATATGATAGAAATTAAAATCTGCACATCTTAAATATCATATACTGTTATTTATATAGAAGTTCTAGACAAATCTACTGTTCCATTCTGGGTTAAAGCAAGCAAACAAAAGAATAAAGGCAGAGGAGGGAGAATTTAGCATATATTACTCCTATACTTGCCTCTAGTAAAACACTACAACTCAGTGTCATCAGAGAGCACGAACTGGAAATAACCTGTATGTTGCAACCAGCTTGGTGGGTCACTGTGTTGTGGTTTTTTAATTTCATGAAAAGAAGGAAAATGTTAGCATAAAATCTGCTTGTAACAGGTTATGAAGTTTTAGGAGCTACAGCTGTGTAGGCCATGTTATGACCAACGGAACTGCTTTGAGCCGTAAGCTGTTAAATCCTTTGGGAAAAGCAGAAAATTAAAGGAAAAAAAGTCAAATTCAGATATTCGGTTTCATAAAATGGTGCTATAAAGACTAATATGAAACCAGCTTTATGAGGCAGGGACAAAGTTGCTGCAACTACAAATCCATACAAGTTGAAATTTGAGCTAATTGCTCAGTTGTAAACCCTGAAATATCTTTAGGCCTTTATCTTTAAATCGACATCTGCCCTACATGGTTACAGAGAAATTTAGTGTTCTACTTCTGTAGGGAAGGACATGTGCAGTTAATTGCCCAAAAGCAAACAGTAGTTTAACCAGACTAGAGGAAGCCTTTACTTAAGGTCAATAAACCCTCTGGCATTTCCTTGCCAAATTTGGCAAGAATATAGATAAATCTCTCTCAAACCCTTTGCTGTTTTTTGGAAGCATCAAATCTTTTGAGATCACAGTAGGATATTCTGTAAAACATCCCAGTGTCCCTGAGAGCTTTCTCCTTGGCTGGGGAATCAGTCCTGCTTTTAATTTCACCTCCAGACTTTGACATTCAAAATTCAAATAAGGCAAATAAAATAACTGTATAATCAGTAAGGTAAACAAGTCTTATCAAGAACTGAAATTCTTGTTAACCTCTTTGTTTGTAGGAGAAAAACACCCACCCTAACCCTATCGAAGTAAGCATCCATATTACTTTCTTAATTATTTGGACAAGATTTTTCGTTCTCTTTAAAAGCCTTGTTCCAGATTTACATGCCAATGCTGCCTCTTACACTGAATTGAACTCTGCAATGACCTGACTTTGGAGTCATTGACAACACAGATATTGTTGAAGAAATCAAAGGAAATCTTGTAAGAAGGTGTGTCATACTCAAACCAATACACAGAGATAATATAAAGACAAAGAATATGTGATGGAATTTTGCTAAAACTTTAGTATCTGACTACTGGTTGAAGACAAAGTGTTGCTCAGCTAAGCAAGCTCATCCTTTAGTCTTGAATATGCGAAATGCTGTCACAAAGAAAGAAGAGAGCCCTTTACAGTCTTCCATGTTCAATTAAGGAAGAACAAAATTTGATACTGTCTTGAGAAGAAAGCTTCTTTTATACTTAATACTTTCCCTTGTAAACAGAAAAGAACAATGCCTATGTTTTTGATGTGTTGAAAACAAAATTTAAGACTCAATCACATTTATGGATGTCAAGTAGGTCCCAGAAGCTTATATTTTTCTCAAAATCCCAAGACAGGTGCACTTCTGAAAGATGCTGACAGAGAAGACTTGGTATTTAAACAAGTATCAAGCTTTCTCTGTATTTAAACATTTTGAGACCACAAATATAATTATAGTCTACTATCTCTGAACTTCATCTCTATTTCCTTCTGATATTGAAGTTCAGTTTTCTTCTTTCACTTTTTTCTTTTCCTGTATGTCTTATTATCAGAACACATGCACACAAAAGAAAGAAATTAAATAGTCAAAACTTATTTGCATAGCTATTTCAATATTTTTGAATTTGATGAAAAAACAGGGGCTTAAGGGAGGTTTTGTACCAGATTTATACCATCATATTCAGTTTGTTACAAAGTATGTTCAGCAATTTTTTGTCCCTGAGGAGAATAATGAACTTATGACTCAATTCTGACTGAATCATTACTCAATGTATCAACAATATATTTCTAGCTCTTTAGAAGCAGTGGGAAAGAAGGAACTCAAATATTTTTGTTTGAAAGGTGTATTCAAATGTATTTTTTAATGTACGTTGGTGTTTTTTTCCCCCACTTTGTCTGGGTTCTTAGTCTTCTTAAGACAAATTATTGACAGCAGTTTTAACCTGTGCTTCCCTGGGAACAAATGCCTTGGCAGCTGGCCATTGTAACCGATTTTCTGGGTGACATGCATATTCTGTACTGATCTTGCCAAAGCCTGGTGTTTCAGATAGCTTCCTTTTCAAGAGCAGGTGTTCATTTATTCCACATCATTCTGCAACCTTGGCAGATGAGATAAAATTCAGAACTAGTGCAAAAGAGCTCATTGATCCAGCTACATAGAAATAAATCTTAACACTTGGAGCTTGAAGTAGAAAATCCAGAAAGAGGCAGAGTGTGAAGTGGTGAAGAAGCTGGTTGGGTTTAGAAAAAAAAATGGTGACTTGGACATACTACCATATTAATTGTCTGGATTCTGCACTTTTCAATGGAATATGACAATGGTTTGTCTGGACAGGAATCTTACAGTTATAAAAAAAATTATTTGCATGAGTAGTTGTATCTGATAGCAATAGATTTATTCTTAGTAAAAATGTCTCATTACCTCTCTTATTTTCTTTCACTTTTATCTTGAATTTTTCAATGTTGTTTTAATGACATATAATGTAAACAATCAAAATCCATCTTTAGTGCAAAACACATGCATAGGATCTAATAGCAAAACTGTGCTTGAGAACTGAATGTGTGCTAAAATCCCCCAAAATAATAAGAAAAATATTGTCAGCCTGTGTCATTCTATGGGTATTGTACACTTGAGAGAGGTAAATATTTGATGAGTTTCACACTGTAGTAAACGCTATTTTAATTTACTTTCATTGCCACCACCTCTGTTGCCTTGCTTAGAAAATAGTATAAGCATTTTATCTTTAAATTATTCCTTCAGCCTTGCATAGATAATCTCAATTAAGCCAGCTACAGAAAACCTTTGTCCTATGCATGTCTTTATTCATCCCATGATCAATGTGTTTGAAAGATGTTCAACAGACTTATATCAGAAAAATAAATTGTAGATTATTAAGTCTGCTGAGAGAAAATAAGATTATTGTAAAAACTATAGAATATAAGTATAAAATAAAATGCAGTTAGAGCCACCAAGCTGATCAGTCTGTGGACTGAAGACTTTCTGTGATGATTCATAATCTTATCACAATGACATAGAAACGGGCTATGTGTTTTCACGGGACCTATTGGTGACCTAAAATATTAGTGCATTTAAAGGAAGGAAGAAACAAGAAGCTAAAACCTGACTGCAGCTCTTGGGAACATTTCTGATCTTGCATAATGCATAAAAAACTAGCTTAGATATTCTTACCAGTGTACACTGGAGAGGATGTAGGCCAACAGCCAAGTGGGTTTCTCAGGTGGATTATGGAGCTTGTGTTGTTCTGTGATGGCACAACTGCTCTGATGGAGATACCTGGGCCTGCTCCTGTGCATGTCTGTATGATTTAGAATTACAAAAATTTACTGTCTCAAAAAAAAGTTAAGTTCATCAAATCATGAAAAATTAGCTATACTTCTGTGAGAAATAAATATCGACTTTCTAAAATAAATTTACGTTTCTCCTTTGAATGTAACCACTAGTCAAACCTTTTTGTTCCGCTGTGTTTTTAAACAGACATTCCGGGAAAAATTCATCTAAACAATATGTTCTTCTGAAATATTTTGTTCCCACTGAACTTGCCTCTTTACAATGATTTTTTTTTAAGCAAAAATCACTGACCAGCCCAAGTTTTATTAAAAAAAAAAATCCATTGTTTTCAGATTATCAGGAAGATTGTAAGATTTTCTTTAGTGATTCGAGACAGAAATGTGTCTAGGTTTCAGCACCACACTAACATATACTTCATAGTGGCATACTTTTTCTTCTACATTCTGGAATCCCTTCTCTTGATCTGCAAAGCAGTGGAAATAGATACTAGGTTATTATGTGTCATGGGGAGACTTAATTTGACTTAAAATCTTCTAGGTTAATTTTGCATCATTAAAAAAAGGATTGCCAAAGCACTTTGATATCACTGCGTGAAGGTGTATATGGGGCAATGAAGGGGAAGGAATATTGAGGAATAAACCATTCATATTATGTACTCATAATATAAAAAAATATATTTTGAAACAATAAAGAACAAAAGGATCTCTATTTGGTCTCTCCACCTAATTGGGTTTTGGCAGTGGCCTTGGCACAAAAATTTTCCAAATAATGTGAAATTGGTTTTGAAATGTTCTAAAAATTTTTGTACATCTAAAATGTATCTGGATTCCTTAGTATTAAGAATATCGGTTCTGATCTATCTATCTTTCTTGCTAAGATTTTTTTCTTTCCTAAAAGGGAGTCTAAAGCAACACAAACTACATCATGAGGTCTTAAGCACAGGTTTTAATGAAAAAATTGGCCAAAGAATTTTCATAAGATCTAGCTTACATTGTCTTGGTTCTGTACACTGAACAACCCTCTCTTGTAAATGCAGTTGTTTTTCACTCCATCCCTGGCTGCCTTCATGGCCTGTTTACTTTCATTCTGTATTACATTTGTTCTGGACATATATAATCCATGGAAAACCCTTCTGTCTCTAGGGAAGATAACCGTGCTTATTGGAGAAAATGGACATTGTAAATCTACTTATGAGGACTCTAGAGAGGAAAGAAGGGATCCCAGGTCAAAAAAAACTGGAATTAGGAGAAGGTAAAATGCAGAGTACCCATACTCTGACAGCTGCCTATGATGGGTCAAAAAAACATTAGTGCTCTCTTTCCTGTTCTGTAGGCAGGGAAAATACTGACATGTAATCCTGGATCGGGTGATAAATATTTTTCATAGCATAAATCATTATGACATGCATATATTTGCATTTTAATGGAGAAAATCATGATGAACTATTGAGCCTGTGTTTTTCTTTTAGGATCTTTTTTAAGGATGAAACTGTGTTCTTATGGGTGTATAAAGTAGTAGACTAAACCTATTCCTGGAGATTTAAAAACTAGTCTTCTAGATTATTTAGTTCATAGAGGCTTTTGATACCGTACATCTCCATCTTACCTACAGTTGTCACACAAATGCCTACAGCTAAAACACAATGTAGTGACAAGACTATAGATTTGGAAATGCAAACTGCACAATAGAAGTAGGTTCTAACATTTTAACTGATTTTGACAAGCAGTAAGTTCATATTTTGTTGCCAATGTCACTGTAGGTTTGTTTCTCATTTACTGAGACAAAGATGTATGGTTTTTGCTAGAACATTCTTAAAATTCTTATAAGTTTCCTATGTAAAGAACCCACAGCACATTAACTTCCCCTGGATGCTCTGAATATTTGGAACCTCTGAAAGATATTATTATGTTGAAATAATTTACTTTGAAATCTTATTTTAAATAATGGTATTAATAATTGTTGTGCAATATTAACAGTATTTTAGTCCAACTTGTTTCTTAATGCAGGTTAGCTTTCTTTTTGTTCAGTTGTTGTCATTTTTTGCTGATCCTATTTTTACAAACTTCTGCATTTGTATTTGTCTTGTCTTTGTAATACTAGTGCACTGATGACTGCAGGAATATTCGTCTCAGGAGGACCTGTAATGTGCTGCTGCTGACCTTTAAAAGGTCCAGGCTTTTTTGGATAGTAGTCAAGTGGAGATTTGCTTTATCCCTCAGAGAAGACATTCCTAGATATCTTGAGAACTGAAATCAGAAATGTCTATTGGTCAATTTTGTGTATATGACCAAGAAAATAAAACTTCCATATGTGTTTCTAATGAGCAATTTTAATCCTTTTTGTCTTTACAAAAAGGTATGTTTCTAATGAGTAGTTATGATCCTCTTCATTTCAAGAAAGTGTGTGAGTAGATTTTTTGTCTGAAAAAATTAACTGGAACATATTCAGTGATTCTTGAAGTCCATCTGGCATTGGACCACCAATATAATGGCCAGGAATAACTTTCGCAAGAAGGCTGGGGAACTGGATGTGTGACAGTGTACCTTAACACTGCACGAGAAATAAATGTTGCAACAGACTCCCAGGCATTGTACTGGGTGTTTACTCTGATATAAAACTGCACATGGAGCAGAACATGAAGAAACACTTTGGTGATACTTAACCATCCTAACTTTAGGTGTGTGGGAGTGGGAATCATCTAGAAAATGAACTGTCTTCTTTTTTTAGTGCAATTTTGGAGCCCATTCAGCCAGCACAGCTCTTCAAAAGCTTGTTGGTAGGAGTCTTTCAAGCTGTAGTAAGGTTTAAAATAAAAAAGGCCAAAGCAAAAAAAAAAAACCTACAAAAAACCTTTCATCAGCAGAGCTGCAAATTGTTCCATGCTGAAATACCATCTGCTCTCCAAAAGAAGGAGTTTTACTAGAATGCATATGTTTGGATGAAGGTGCACCCTGCTGTGTGTTTTGCAGTTTTCCTTTGTTGTATTTGCCCCACCATATTAGATACTTTCTGAATTCTTTGACTTCTTTATTAAATATTAGTTGAGTGGATCTGAAATGTACACTTTCTGTCTGAATGCATGGCCAAGTTTTAGAAGGATTCTTGGGTTCTTTATCATCATCATCTTAAGCATTATGTTGACCTTTTCATGTCTCTTTAGAGTGATTTTCCTCAGAAGGTACTGTTGGAGAAAACAGAACAAAGTCTTTTAATGTCATTTAGATGAGCTCACATAAACATATTGCCATTTTTGCTTTGTGGAAATGAGCATTTTTCTGTCATTAGAGGACATACACTTGAAGATTCATTAGGATTTTTTTACTGAGCTTACTAGAATTAATTGGCAAAATGTAGTTTCAACCTTCATGTATCTGTGCTAACCTACAGAAAAGATGAGTTTGTGTGAGGGTCTGATAGTAAAAAAACGTGCTGGTTTGGCCCTGTTTTGCTGGCCCTCTCTTGTCAGAATCTAAAATATATAAAAGTCAGATTTATTTGCAAATACATGACTCAACAGTCTGCTACCTTTGTAACCAAATGTTTAGAGAAAAGCATGTGTCTTCTATACAAATACAGCAGCAAGTACAAGTTTCTAGTTGTTATATTTGGCAATTTATGGAAATTACAGCTTTTTTCTTTGCTTTTCTCTCTAAGAAGAACTGCCCTTTAATGGAAATTTATTTGCTCATATCACGCAAATTGCTTTTTACTGTATATGTGTCATAATGGCTCAGCCCAAGCAAACTTAAAAAAAAATCTAGTTTTCTGATTCTATCTGATTATAAAGATGGGTTTCTGGAGGCCACTGTATGTGATTGCAGGTAATGTTTACTATAGTTTATCTAGAAGGCCATTGGTAAGTGAGTTTATTGTGTTGTAGGAGAAGCATTTGTGCTCTCAAATATTACTAGCAAAATATCAAAAAGAAAAAAGTAGTGTCCATTTCATCTCCATTACCTTGTATCTTTTATTAAATGGTCTCTTGGCTTACTCAAGGACTCCTTCAATTTCTGATTTGGTTTTTGAAATTTTATTCAAAGGTCTATGTAAATAGTGTGAGAATTTTATTTCACTCAGGCTCTTCAATAGTCTGTAAGGCTGAGTCCACTGGAAGCAGCCTGAATTTTCATCTACCAAATTGGATAAATAAAGTTTTATAGTGTTTCCAATACAGATAAACAAATAATTACTTTTTTCCAATATTTATGTTTGGCTATGTAAAACCTCATTAGTGTGTAATGCTGAAAAAGAATAGGGAAAGGCACATGAGAAATTATGTAACTGGAAAAGGAAGATGTTGCCTGCACTGTATATAGTGCCCACACATGCCATTATACAAACCTAGTCAGTAATGTCTGTTTGGAGTCTTTGAGGGTTACACATAAGGTAATTTTTTATCATTGCTGGAACTCTAAGTATTTACCCTTTAATATACTCAGTAAGTACACATCTGCCTCCCTGACTATGCATCCTGCATCCACAATGAAATTTTCCCATCAGGAATTTAGCTATTCAAAAAGCTACTGTACTCACGGTGCTCAGTGAGTTTTGTTAGCTACACAAGGGAATAATTTACTGTAAATTGATTTTTTTCCATCATCTCTTTTGAAGATTTCTACTAGGCCAGGAAGCAGATGAAATCCCTGGAGGCAGATGAATTCTTTTTCCCTGTGCTGGTGTCTGTAACCTAGCCTGGTTACTGTTATCCCATGTTTGAAAGCTGATTGTCAAAACCCATGTAACACACTGATATGCTCCTTGCATTAAAATGGAAAAAAAAGTCAGGTTCTATTTTTTATAAGAATGCAGTGGATTGACTAACAGCGATGTGAGCATAATTTTGGAAATTTCCCGTGATATTTATCTGCAGTGTGTGGAATTAGAGTCAATTATAGTTGTTACAATAGCAGTTAGAATGCTTTTCACAGTGCTCCCTAGTGATGTTTGCCTGCAGCATACAGAGCTCTGAAATCTTCACGTGGGGAGAAGATCATTCATTATGGAGAGAACTTTCATGCATTCATCTGCTCTCAGGCACTGTTAGATTTGGCTGTGTGCAATGAACAAGACTAAAGGATTTGTTTTCAGTAAACTAAGAAAACAGTGTTGTAAATCCATACCAACAGTGTTGCAATGTTAACAGCAGTGTATGTATAATTATTACAATACTTTCATAGCATTATATGCATGAGTTGTTTGCAGTTTGCTCTTGTTTTTTGTGTCTTAACAAACGGAGAATATTGCAGCTTTATATGTTAGATTATATTCTGTTCATAAAATGGAAATTCTCAAATCAGTGTTGTTTCAGTAAATTAAATGGTAAAGCAGTGCCCTGGTTTTTGCTGTCATGTATGACATCCAGTTGTAAAATCAAAATGTAAATGCCAGTAACTTGCATATTTCTCCTAAGCATAGTTAATTGGTTAGTCTTCAGCTTGTTGGTAGGTTCTTAGTGTTGTTGACATCTAATCAGAATGTGTGGAGTTCACTTAAAATTCAGTATTTTAGTCTCCTTCATTCCACATACATTGAGGATTTGGTCTGCAAAATAGCTTTCTTCCAAATCCTTGGATATCTCTCTATATGATGTTTACTGCTCTCAGTTTCGTTTCATGTGTTGCATGTAAAGAGAAGGCATAGTCCAGGTGCTTAGCAAGTGAATCAGAGTAAGCTTGTCTAGAGTGCAGATAATGTATGTAATCCCAAATGAAAAGTTCAGAACTCTTCAAATACCTCCAGGTAGAGCAGGTAATGCAAGAGGCAAAGAAGGAAGGCTGTCTAATCTTTGTTTAGAATTCATTGGAAAAAAAAAAAAAAAAGGAAAATTATACAATGAACCAGAGCCTGCTCCTGACTAGTTCCTTCAAAGTCTAAAAATACAAGGAGCATCAGCTCTGCATACTACTTCTCTATTCTGAAACAGCTAAAGTTGTGAAATCTCAGTTATTTTATTAGTTGTTAATTCAGAGAAGTCACTTGGCTTTATTAAAAATGTGTATTTTAATTTTGGGTTTATTATAATATTTTATATAAAAACAGGTAAAGAAAGAAAGCTTAAATTTACACATCCATTTGAAAATGTTTAAACTTTTTAAAAACAAATAGACTCCCCAAAATTAAAAAAATCTGTGAAAATCATAGTGTCCCTTCCAACAGATTGGTTTAAAGGAACATTTTTCTGGAATGTTTGGGGCAAGTGGGTGAAAGCATTGTTTAGAATACCTGTTAAAATAGTCAAAACCCTTTTGCCTGTCTGTATAGCTCAGTGCACCCCCATCACTACTGCAAAAAGAAGTGTAGTGGCAGTGAAAATAAATTCATTATCTACCTGCTGTTTGTATGGATGATATCAGATCACAAAGAATCTAGTTTTTCCTTTTTAAAAAATTTCTCTATATTCCCATAGTGAGTACTGTGGCTGTGGCCTGTCACACTGCAGCAGCTGTTGAGTGGAACAGAGCTTTGTTCTCACATGGGAGTGATGAGTTTCCCATGTAAATGTAGGTGAAGGTGTGTGCCTGGAATTATGGCATTGTAAAGCTTACTAGAAATCCCAGACAGAATGGCCTAGACATAATTGCCATGGACACAAAAATTGATGCAGTAAAAAAGACATATTCTCCAATTGGTTTTCAAAGAAAACCTAGACTTTACATTGTATAAATACTTAAGTGTGGTATGGATACACATATGTGCGTATCTTTTGCATTAGCAAATTATTTTTCCTCAAATGCATTTATTTTACTCCTTTTCTTTTTTTTTTTTTTTTTTTTTGCCTTAAACCTCTCTGCCTGTTGACCTTTTCACTTCTGTGCGTTTTTATTTCCCAGGAGTAAAATATATTGCTCTTAGCATAGTGTTACAATGAAGAGACTGTATGGGGGCTCAGTAAGACTTCCTGAGACTGTGACCTTTGGTAACGCTAAATGGCTTACCTCTGGAGATAGATGTGCTAATCTAATTTAATTAGTACAGAAAAGCTGCAATGGATTAATTTTGACAGTTTCAAGTTTAAAAATTTAGCTGTTTACAATGATCATGTTTTTAATTTTTGTGCAAAAAATTTATATATTTTCATTTCCTCTAAAAAAAAGGTTATTTGAAAAGGTTAGATATAATGTTAAACTGCTTTTTCAAAGAGGCCTCTGAAGTTATTTTGTTCATGTTTATTGAATAAGAAAGAAGACCTTTAAATTGAAGATAAGAAAATGAAAATAAATTTTTTTCACCAAATGTGACCACAGTCGACACAGGACTTAAATCAGTAATCTTTGGGAAAAATTCACTTCTGTAAGAAACAAATGTCTTTTATTTGCATAGTAATAACTATGTGTTCCTAAAACATCTGTTGCTCCATTTTTATTGTGATCTTGCTTTATATGACCAGCAAATTTCATAAGATACTTTATATATTATGTTATATTAAATATATTACATATATTACATTAGAAAGCTTTCAAGTTCAATCCTTTTGTCATTATGAGAAAAAGAATTTGCATGTCAAAGACAAACACACTACTTGAAAATTTTCTATTTTTTATAATAAAAATCTACAAATCTTTTAAAGAAGGAAAATCCAATGTAAATCTTATATACTGCATGTAATAAATCTTATATACTTATATACTTTTGGAAAGACTCTGCTTTCATTGCCAAAGTGCTAATACTTCTGTAAACAGTCTTTTTAACTTGTTTTTTGCATCTATTGTTTCTATCCAAATATGATACATCATCTTGATTTTTGCTTGGTTTGATTTTTCTCTCTGGAACCGCTTCAGTGAAATAATTTACTGGAAAGTAGCTATTTCTGGCTGTGATATGTGAGGTTAGCAAGAAGCCCATCACAGTGGTGTAGCTGTGAAGAACTACAGGGATCTCCAGCTGTAGAGCAAGTTAGCAGAAAAGGAGAGGCATGAAAAATGAGGGCAGTCATCATTGATCCTTGCTCCTGGACAGTGCTTCCTTATTTCAGGATTAGCCTGTTTTTTTCTGTTTCATGTAAAAACTTTCCTCTCCTTCATATTAGGAATTTAGGAAGAACAAAATTTATAATAACAAAACAGTCTAAAGCCAACATAAACCGTACTCAATGGCTGCAGGCATTGCCTATTTTAAAGTTAAGGCATAGGGAGCATGAACTGGTATATAGATATTACACATATTTATATCTAGAGCTATAGGTGAAACTGGATCTATTTGAGATGTTAAGTGTTGAATTTCATGCAGTCTTGTAGTTGATATTTTGTGCAAGTCACACTTAAATAGGTTTTGATTCTGCATTATTTGAAATTAATTTCTTTCTAAAGAAATTTTTTAAAACAAAACCCTAAGTCACAGTCTTAATGCAATTTTGTGTAAGGATTAGGTTGGTCTGGCTTGGTTTCATAATAAATGGAACCATTGGTTAAAAAAATGATTAGTAGATGTCTGCCATTATTAGAATGAAAATGTTATATGGCAACTCTATTTCCTTTTTTTAGCATGTTTCCCAACTTGTATTGCCTTTGGTCTTTCACAGATCTTTCCTTTCTTTTGTGGGTTCATCTTAAAAATAGTTCTCTAACTCTAGATTTCTATGAGGAAAAAAGTAATTTTATCTAAGTATTTCACAAATGAACTTTTGTGAAACAAGAAGGTAGTCTTTTGTGGCAAAGCAGCAGGTGAGTTAAAGTAATATGAAATATGATTTCTGTTTTCCTGTCTGTGTCTCATATACTGTTTGTAAATGTCTTTTATTATTTTAATGTACAAGTATAAATGCCTTTTCCACTCTACATAGAGAGAGAAAATGAAATGCATGCTTGGCACAGATTGATCTTGTACTAGATTCTATTTTGTTTGGTTGAGAGCCATTTTCCTCAATGCAGTTATTCATTCCTTTACTTTAAAACTTGTTTTTACATGTAATACTTGTTGAGTTTTCTAATCCTGTGGGAGTCAGTATTAAAAGCTGTTTAACTCCAGTGGGAGATAGCTTAGGTTTTATTTATATGGGCTTTTTGAAGCCAGTAGAAGTCAGTTGCAGATGTTTCCATTCAGAAGGAATACATAACATAATCTGAAGTCTTGGTAGAAGGAAACGTAATGATTCTGTTCCAAAAAAACCCCTTCAGTTTTATATCACTGAGATTTTTAGTTGTAAACTTGAGAAATAATGTAACACACTGGTCCACAGAGACTTTGCTTATGACCTGTATCTTTCTCTTATTATCTACAAGAAAAAAAAAAAAGAATGTGTAGATTTGCACTGACTAAATGATACCTGTAGATTTCATATTCCAAGCTCATTAACAAACACTTATTTTTGTGTTTTGTTTATGTCTGCAAACCTGCTTATTAATAGATTCATTGGTTTGTGTTTTTAAATCAGATTAAACTGTTAATTACCATGTAGAAGGGTTCAAGTAGCATATTTCAAAGTGTTATAGATACACGTATTTTTAAAATATGTACAATAGCATTAATTAGTTTTATGGAGCAGTCTTCATAAGTAGTCATGTCATGAAGGATAACAGTTATCTGCCCTATCATGATCTATTTCTTATTTTTTTTTCCTTTCTGAGGTGTAAAAGGGACAGTCGTTAAATACTTCCATTAAAAGATGATGGGTTTCTTTCCAGACAGAAATATTCAGAATATTCAAATTTTCATACTGAAGCTTTTTATAATTCCTTTTTCTACTACTTTAGTTGAAGATGTTTTACCCTTTTGGATAGTAAACATGAGAGCCTGTGCATGTCTGTTTCATTGAGAAGTATCTCAGTGCCTTGGAGAGGCGTGGTGACCAAGGATGGGGAGAGAAGAGGGAAGCAATGCTGTGTTCCTGCTGCTCATTCCCCAGAGCAGATGAGTTTTCTGTCTCCCAGCTTTGAAGAGAGCTAGCAAGATTATCAGCTCTGATTGTTTCTCAGGCAAATAGGTGTTCAAGGAAATAGGAGTAGCCAAGATGAAGACAGCCTGAGGGTAAAGGGAGCAGATGAAGCAAAAGAGACTTTTGAGATAAAAGTGATGTAAAAAAATGAGGACATTAGAATCAAAAGTTGCATATGATGTAGAATAAAGAGAAAGGGCTATATAATTCCAATTAAATTGAAGTTTTAATTGATACCATTTCCAAAAGTCTGGGCTTTTTGAGTTCTAGAAATCCACTGCTTTCAGCTAACAGCTGTACAAAATACCCACCCTATCCTCCTCAGCACTGAAAATATTTGTGAGGTAAAAAGATCATTTAAGGATGCTGAATATTTAGTATTTTATTCATATATTTTTGACCAATATGCCCTGCACAGCTGCTGGAAAATTTCCTGAGATCAAAGTATTTACATCTCGCCTCTACTTGCATTTTTTGTTATTTCTGAGTTTTAAACACTAAGAATTGGAAATGACAACAGCAATGTGTGCTTTAATAGTATAAATGTAAGTATTCTGAGAAATCATATTAATATTATTATGACTACTAAACTGAAAATCACTTGCCCACTAACTTGCTTGTTTGTCTGTTCCAACACCTGAAGAAATGGAGGATGCTACCTTCTCTAAAATGAAGGTATGCAGAACCCACAAATACGCATTAAGAGGTTTGTAGAGCATTCCATTTAAACAGATGAGTGCACAGAAAAATCATGAAGCAATGTTTTTGAGGTTTTCAAGATCTGAATAACACACCAAAAAAAAAAAAAGAAGAAAAATTATGTAACTTAAAGCCTAGTGTAACTCAACCTATTTGTGAGTGAAGAAAAAATAATGCAGAATTATATTTCAGTACATACTTCATAGTAGTTTTTCCTTTGGGAGAAATTGTTCTGTTCAAGGCAGAAGGAAATTAATTGAGAGATTGATTCCATGAACTCTAGATGAGAGAGATGAAAAGGATACTTATTTTCTGGTTTTATGATCCACGGCATTGTCATTCACTTTATAGTTAGAGTAGTAAGTGTTGCATGGAATTAGTGTTACAAGTTATTGTTTTCAATTGAATCAAACAATAAAAACTTATAATTGTTTCCATCATCATCTATGCAGTATTGATATATGTAATATGCATATAAAGCATTTATTAATAATAAATTTTAATTTATTTTATGTACAAATCTTAGACACATGATCTGTGGAGAACATGTAATGGACAAACTCTTTGAATTAACTGACCCACATCTTCATTATTTGTATCATGTTTGTGAAGCTAGTTTGTTTTATTCCTGTCCCTTTAGCTTTAGAGCAATTTTAAAGCTGACAAATGTTGTCTGTGTTAAATCAGCCATAAAGTTTTTTTAAGATTATGAAGATTGACTGTGTTATGCCTGAATGATTTGTATCTTAGGCAGTGACTGCTCTGTGTCAGTAACTTTAATACTTATTAACTGCTAGATTGAGATCTGTCTCATTAAACAGCGATGAACCTAATGTACTGAAGACTCTATAGCAGATAATCACAACACAGTGTTCTGTACATTATTGTAATCATCAGTGTCCAAAACAGGAGTACTCATTTCTGTCCAAGGTGTGAATGTATACATTTTTGCATTTATATAATGAAATTATTTTAATTTATACTTTTCTGAAAAAATTGCATTGGTTTACATTGCAAGCAATACTGATACTGATAAAATCCATCTTCCCAAGCATGTACAGGTCTCTTTTCCAATATTTTTCTTGATAACGTGTTTCTTTCTCACCAGAAGCAATACCTCCTTAGGCACAGATAAACAGAACCATGGACATTCATAAATATCTCATATGCAATATTTTTCATATGAGTGTGGAACAATGAAGGTGTCATATCAACTGGTGTAATGTCATCTAGCTCTGGATACCTACATCATATTCTGTATATTTTATTAGTTGCAGTGTTAATTTGATTTTAAGTCAATTGGACAAGCCACAGGTTTTCAGCCAAGCACATTCTCAATACCTTACTAAATAGAGCCTTGTGTAGGTACCTAAATAGTAGCTGAGCCAATTTCTTTGACAAGCTGTGGAGTGTGCAGCCAGGAGCTTTTGCTTAAATTAGTTCTTAGAATTACATTTGACAGGGCTGGGAAAGATATCACTGGTACCTTAAAGGAAGCATGCAGGATGATCATTTACCAGTCCATCTAAGAAGCAAAGAAAAAGAACCTTAGAGTGATGAAAAGGTTAGTTTCCTGTCTGACTGGCAAAGCAAATGAGGCATTTTGCTTTAAAAAAGTATCTCCATTCAATCCAAGGTAGCTTCCCTTTGTTGTTGAGAGTCATGGAGTCGGTAAGAAATACAGAGTAGCTTTTCAGGGTATTGTGCAGTCTCTGCTAAAGCTTGGAATCTACCTTCACTGCATGGAATCTAAACCTTTGATCATGACTCATTATGAGACTTTACTGCCAAGCCACTGTTTCTCTGATGTCATTACAACTTAGATCTGCATTTTGCCAAAAGGTGCTAATGAGGTGTATTGCTTCATTTATGTATGATTCTCGCCATTCATTAGAGAGTTATCCAAGTTTAACAAATACTACTTTGGTAGAGTACTTTGGTGCAACAGGGGAAGTCTACAAGCTGTTTGATTATTGAAAAGAGTACAGTCCACTATGATGGAAAATGGATTTTTGTATGTGTGTATGTAAATATATATGTGTATTTATCCACATTCAGCTATCCTAAACTGCATTTCAGTTATTTAGGAAAAAAGGCTATAGGTATCCTGTTGGGGGTTTTTTCCCCTCTAGATTTAAGAGCAATTAAGATGGATGGAAGAGGAGAAGCTTGTTAGTTATCTTGGGATTAGTACACATGTGTGACTCCTAAACTAGGAGAAAGAGAGGATCTCTTCTTCCTTGCTGTTTGTTTTCATGCTTTGGGCTTCAATGAGAATTAAAATAAATTTTTGTTAAGTTAGCTATGTCTTTAAACTTAGTTGAAAAATCTATTTTTAATATAATTTAGCTCAAATATAAAATACATCTTGGATTTGGCTTTGAAAATTTGTTATATCTGTTGATGGTAACACAGATATTATAGGTCACTTGGCAAGGTGGATTTCCCAAACATAGTTCTTTGAATAGCTAAGTGTTATAGATGAAGGCTTCTTGAAACAATATTTCTTCTCATTGGCAAAGTAGTATGCTTCATTTTACTCTAACTCTGCATTAGCACAGTGAATTGTTAGGTATCTATATAGGCAATCCATTTGAGATTTAGTTGCCTTGAATATAAGTGAAGAAATGTGTTCAATGCGATGAAAATGCAAATCTAAGTTACATTTCTGATGTAGGAGGTGCCATGATTAGTAGTGAGCTTGCTGAATTACTTTTTTTTTTTGTGTCATGAGTGCAGTTTGTTAAACATTACAAATTGAACTGGAGTATTGCATGCTTAACAAGGAACAAGAGACAAGAACAAGGGACAGTTCTGGATGAAATCATACCTAATATTAAGCAGTGTACAAAAATGTACTAATTCTATTACCCTTGTTCAGATTGAACTGTTATCTGTTACTGAGATCAAGACAGCATCCATATGAGAAAGGGAGGGAGGGATTTTGTGTAATGTACTGTATTTTATTAAAATACCATGCAATCTCCAGCTCCCCATATTTCAAATGAAAATTACCATACAAGAAATAACTTCAAAATTTGCATATGCACTAAGGATAAATAAGTCATTAATAAATGAATTTTAAATTAGGTTTTTGAAGGTCTTAGTAATTTCCTTTTTGAAAAAAAAATATTTTGCTGCACAATTTTCTCTTCTAAAAATATTGGTGATGCTACAAGGAGGTTTTACAAACTGGAAAATAAAAATCTGCTTGCATTCCAGGAAACCCTTGAATTTACATTGGACTAATGACCCAGGCTGGTTTTGGAATTCTAAAATCTCTAACAAACTTCTCAAAGAAATAAGTTCAATTTAGAAAAGTTTTTACAACCATGTATTTTCTTAGTAGAAGTACTAAGCAATCTTGTATTGTTGTAGGATAGAGTAAGGAAGCACTTTGTTATTTCAACTTTTCTTCAAAATTGGTAGCTAAAACTGAACTGAACTCAATCATGTTCCTTAGACTGTGACCACCCTACTCCTTTTTCTTTAATGACTACAGAAAAGATTTTGAACATTTTCTTAATTTCAAAACATATTGAAGAATCAAATATTTTACATTTATTGCTTCAATTTCAAGTATTTCAGCATTAGCCACATAAGAAAACACCACGTCTTAAAGCTGACAATAAAGATGCAAATTCTTTTTCACTGAAGAATTCCTGACATACACATTCAGCTCTTAAGGCTGCATTTCCAGACCACTTTATTACAAATATGAAATTTTTCTTTTCATTTTTGTTTTGAAACCTCTTAGAAGGATTTTTTTGCGTTTTGTATGTTAGTGAAAATCCTTGTATCAACCTATAGACAAAATGTAGTACTAAATAATATGGAAAATTGTGGGGTTTTATGCTGCAAAATTATTATTTTTGTTGTTGGTCTGGGGCCACTGGGAAATATCTGTGTGTGGACCTGGGATGTCCATAGTGACATAATCCCAGTATCATTCAAATATCTGAAGTCATATTCTTTTTATGTCTGAACATTTCTCTAAGTCAGAGAATCAGGGCATAGGTGGGATGGATGTTGCAAAGGTGATATTTTGCTGCTTTTTAGTTAAAGAAGGTATTGTGTGAGATGTTGTAGAGCAGTTTCTGGCTGCAAGTTGCAGTTGTTTATCCTCCGTATAATTCCCTGGGCAGCAATGTTATCCTAACCAGTCCACAGAGGTGGTTTCTGGGATGTTTTTTATAATGTAAGGCAATATGAGGACAGTGATGTGGTGAAGGGCTGGGTTTGTGGGAGCTGCTTCCAAAATCCAGCATAACCAGACTATATCCCCACAGCTGAAAACTGTCATCTTGGCCAGTGGGACTCTCATGAACAAACACACATTATAGTGATTTTGACAATGCACAGTGTTTATTATGTCAATTTAGTTTGAGGCATTTTGCATCTAAATAAGAAAAAGTCTTTATGATTCCTCTTAGCCTTGGTCCCATGCTGAGTGCAGTAACTGAAGCAGCTATTAACTGCAGAATGACTGTAAAAGCCTCAGGATTAACATTTTCATTTTCAGTATTAGTTGATATCTGATTTGCTAATATCCAGTCACACTGTGCAGATAAGTCAAAATAGATCAAGTAATGATACACCATTTAATGTGTAAAAGGATACCCTTCATATTTGTTTTGTTTTTTATTTGTTTTCATGCAATTAGTTCCCTATTTCCTAAAATCCTTTGGTGTTTGTTGGAGTGTTTGTTTATTCTTGCTTTTCTACATATCATGTTTCTTACAAGTGTTCAATGTCAAATTTACTTTTCCACTGTAGTCATAGTAGTCAGGATATCAGAATTAATTTTTGGTAAAATTGCTTTTTGTTGTTTGACAGGTAATTCTGTAATTGTAAGCATTCTTATTGAAGGTTAATCCAAATGAGAAATCATCTCCTGAACAAGACCAAGAAACAACTTCAGTTGTTAGCATTACTGGTCTAGTTTCTAGTAGATCTTGTATGATGGGAGAGGGTGGAGCAGAGTGGGGATGTATTCCATTAATGAGCCTGGGATCAAATCACACGGAATTGTGCATGCAACACTTCTTGAGCAGGTTTTCCAAGCCAAATACAGGGGTTTGGAAATAATCTTGGATGATTCATTCCCAAATGTTGCTTCACCTCATTTTTAGCTTTATAAAACCACATTGTGAATGTCTTGTCCTTCCTCTGTTCTTGGGATAATATTGAGGGAGCTGGATTGCTTCTCCTTGCTGCTATACTGTGAAGTCCTGGGGTCCAGTTTCAGATCAGGAAATCATGCTGCATGTTGAGTAATTGAGGGAACCAGATATAAGTAAAAAGTGTTGCTTTTTGTTCAATACATTGTGTTTTGATGTCTCTGTTTATCAATTAAAATATTACATAAGAGTAGCTTGACTTGAGGTTAAGTCTCGCTTAATAGAATTCGGAAGTAAATCTTCATGTTTCATGGTGGGGCTGTGAAACTGTATTTGAGTTGATTGGCCATGAAAGCTGTGTGACAAGTGGTGCAAATTTAGATAGGAAGAAAATGCATGCCTGGCCAGTCAAGGAAGACACAGAGGATTTTGTTATTTTGTTTTCCATTTTAAATGTGTGTAGTTCTCTGGCATTTTACTTGGACTTTGCTGTCCTGTCTTCTAATATTAGATAGAAAACTGTTCAAGAAAAGTAATTTAAGAAAAATGTTATTAAAATGTTGTATGTTCTTCAGGGTACTTGGTCCCATTAGAGAGGTAATTATCTGTGATTAATCAGTAATTCTTTGGACATGTAGTTGTCTCTGATTAATCATTTAGGAATTCCAGCTGCAAATGAGTTGGAAATGATGAAAAAAAACAAAACCAGAATATCCTTCTGTATTTTCTATGTTTAGTTTTAATATATTTTTAACATTGATTTTCTTCATGCTAATATCTGGGGTGAATGGGTATTCTTAACTATTTATGTAAAAGGCAGTAGCATAACAGCATTCTGAAACTGGTTTTGATGTCATTTCACAGACAGAAGTGGCATGAGATGTAAGTCCTGAATCTTTTTTTTTCTTTTAAATACACTGATCAGAAATGGATTGAGCATTTTATTTGTTAGTGTATATGTCCTGATCTACAATGAGGAGCAAGAGTTCACATATCATAACACACAAACAAAGAAATTATTGTGGTGGTGCAATTTGTGGACATAATTACATTTAAATCACTGGGAAAATTTCTTCTTCTGCTCAATATCTAAATTTTTTTCCTTTTTAATGTAGAGATTGTATAAACAGAAAGTCAACTTATTTTTGGCTTAGGCAATTGAAGATAGAATATTTACACCCAAACCCCAGAAACTAGAAGAGATTTTCACAGATTTGCCTGTATAAGGAAGTTTAGAGATCTATATCTAGAATATGTCTAGTGTAGACAGTAATAATCGTACTAAGAGGAGCAAAAAGGTAGTTGTCTGTGAGATGTTTGTTGACTGGAATTGGATTAATGTAATGCAAGATTAATATGTTGTGTTTTGATAGGTGAATATAGTCAGTATTTGGAGTTTTATTTATTTCATGATTGAATTTTCTCTATGGAATGATTTTAAAAACTAGAGGAAAAAAAAGCACAGTACAGGCCTTCATGTTGAAAACCACAAAAAAGGATAGTGTTTTCAATTACTTCCTGCAGTTTTGGTAAAGACATGTGGCCCCAGAAGATTTGGATTTTTACCTGAAAGAAAAATATTGGTATACATAAGCAAAATAAGAACAGTGGTTGTTGAATTATATAGCACAAGTGTATTGTGCAGAGTGAACAGTTTGAAAAGTACTGAAAACTGCATTTGAAGATGAGAACAAACATCAAAGGAGCATAGAATCTTTTTCATCTTTCCTAGTAATTATTTCTGTGGCTGTATGTGCTAAGTGCCTTGTGAGGAGGGTGTTGGGAGAGGTGAATGACTGCCTGTCTCACACAGACATCCACACACATCTCACAGCTGAGTCACACTGTGCTGGTGATTCAATATCACTGAGCAGGGTAAAATAGCATTTCTATTGTTCTGGTATTAAACAGCCATTTGCATGTTCTGAACAATTAAAAGAAAAGAATTGGAGCAGATATTACCTGTAGCACTTTACCTTGTGTGGTGTATGAATGATGTGTAATATTCATTTTAAAATCATAATGCTGATTCACTGGTTTTCTTTAGTTTGGAGTTGCTTTGACAGCACTGAAAACTCTGGAGTTACTCATTAAGTAAGCATTGAGAAAGGTAGTAGGGCTATAGAAGAGTGGAGTAAATGAGCAAGGCTTTGACAATATATGCTTATTTGAAAATTTCACGTGGTTGAATTAATTTTTTCCCAGTATTTTTTTATGAATGAAAAGACCTCGAGTTGGTGAAATATACCAATAAAAGCTTCCTTCAAAGGCATATAAACATGAACAGTTTGAATGTGAGAGATGAATAGAAACACTTCACAAACTATAAATTTGTTTCAGTTATTTTACAAATTTTGAGGCGATGGAGGAAAAAACTGATTTATTTTTGGATTAAATTTGTCCTTGGATTGTACATTATTACATCTACTCCACTTTTACATTGTTTCACTATAATAAAGCTCAAGTAATATGGGTTATGACTGTGAGTTTTGGTGACATCCAAATTTGTGGCATCTGAGTGTGAGCTGGACCTAGACAGTGAGGTGCAGCAGCTTCAGGAAATAATGCACAGCCTGCTGTTCCCAGAAAATGCACATAACTTTCTCTCTTCCACTTCTTCTCAGAAGGGGAAAAAGGAATCTTTACAAAATCTCTCTTCCTCTTCCCTGCACCTGCCATTTGCAATATCAAGAAACATTCCCTAAAGTCCATGTGTCCCTGAAAATATTTATGTCTATGCTATTTTTTCATCTTTGGCTTTACAAGCCCTCATACATCATTCCTGTTATTACCCTATTGTTATCTTTCCCCTTCTTTTTACTTTCTCATATAATGTCAAAGATGTACAGTGGTATTAGTTTTCTGAGGCTTTTCCTGCTGTTATTCTGTGCTGAAAATGGCAATGGGCATTTTGTGATAAAATCTGATGTCAAGTAACTATGTATTGTCCTGTAGTTCTTGTTCAATGAATTTATTTCAAATATATATTTCTTAGGATTTTTGCCTTTAAGACAAAGATTTTCCAGTGAATGATTTTTTTTTTTTTTTAGTATTTGTATAGTCTTTTAAACATTGAAGAATTAATCACAGCTGGATAATGTTAGAAAACAGGACCAAAGAGGTTTTAAGAGATTCCTGCAGTTATCTGCATGCAGATTTAGCTACTCCAAAAGAATTTATAAATTTTTGCAGCCTGTTCTTAAGATCCTGCACTGATGAAAAGCCGAGTCCCTGGGTACAAAACCCCTGTAATTTGTCACTAAAGAAAGGCTCACCCATCCCTGAACATCCAAAGCCTTGTGCTGCCGAAGAGGGGAGCTGCCTGCTGCCAGTGCAGTGGAATGGCAGGAATTACAAGGACAAGCTGCTCGGGGACAGGGACAGGGAGGGAGGGAGATGGAATGTTCTCACCTGAAAGCCTGGAAGGTGTTACACCCCTGGTAGTGCGTGGTGAATGCTGCAGGTGGGTGACTTGCACTGCAGGTTACTCAGCAAGACTTTGGCAGCAGTTTAAATGTGTGGATTTGCACATTTTACCTCCGGTGTTTCACAGCTGGCTCTGATACACTAAGTTGCTGTTAAACAAAAGTAGTCTCAAACTATAACTTTCTTTCTCTTTTTGTATAACTAGCATACATACATGGCTATTATTTTGTCTTTTATGTATTTAGTATATTCAATGTTTAATATATTATATTTTTTCCCCAGGAGCTATCCAGCCATTTGAATACTGCCTTCCATAATATTACTTTTATTTACAAAATAGCAGGGGGTTTCTATTTGGGTAAAATGTGTACATATTTGAAAATGGCTTAAACTGTTCTCTTCAGGAAATCTTGTATACAAATTTATATACATATATAAATGCTAAACATATATATGACTATTTAATATTTGCTCATTACAAGAAGTAAATCAAAAGTGAATGTAGGTAAATAAAGTTTTTAGCAGACAGAGGAAATTATTACTTACTTATCTAGGCTAAAGTAAATAGAAATATACCAAATTAAAATATAAAATATAAAATTACATAGAGAAGCTACATTTAAGAATTAGACATAATAAAAGTAGACATACTGTCGTTAAAGAATGGCTTTTTTCTTTTGATATATCTCTGGTACTATAATTAGCATAGCATAAAGGCTTTGAAACAAGTCACAATATATTGAATTATAATATCTGTTGAGCATCTTATATGTAATTTTTAATTGGTCTTTGTCTGTATAAATATTTAAAATCTGTATGCCTCACTTTGTTTTCTATCCAGGTCCTTTTTGCTATAAACTGGTAGTGCTTAGGAGAATACACAGCTTCTGATTACTGAATCACTGCCTGTCTTCTCTCAACCAGTGGTTCCCACCTTCCCTGTCCCTGCAGAAGACAATAGGAAGGATGCCACAGAATGTAACAGATGTTATGGAATTGATGAGATTTAGAAGGGTCAGAGATGCTCCAGTCATGAAACTAGGCAGGGTAGTGCCAGAAACTTGAGCACACTTACTGAAGAAATGTTGTTTTTTTGTTGAACTGGGCATTGTTTTAGACACTGTGATGGCGGGACAAGAAGTTGGCCTTTTAGAACTCAGGAGCAATTACCTCCATTTAAGAAACATCACACAGAGTAAAATATATTGAGAGAAAATTCAACTAAATTTTTTTCTAATTCTGTGCTCTTTGGTGGATGTTTTTATTTATCCTTGTGAGTTGAGTGGTACACAAGGAATTGGTGTTGTGGGCAGGAGCAATTCTGTTGTCAGAAGTGTATGTCCAAAAAAACTGAAATAAACCTATGATGATGGAAGGTATTGGACTGAAAATATTTTTTTATTTTTTTTAGTGATTTTCCTGTTATTGAGACTCCTTCTCAGCATTCTGATAGATGACCAGCAGGAAGTGTGAATATAGATATAACCTAAGACTGACATTGTAACCTGCTCTGAATAAAAACGTAAAGCTCTGCAAGGAACTGACTGTTTAACCTTTCATGTTAATCAGATGACATGTCTACATTTAATAGGTTGAGTAGCAACTGAGAAAATTCAGAAGTTGAACTAACCTTTCACATGTTTTCTGACAGTCTGGGTTGTTATACTTGACCTAAACTCTCTTTAGCCTACAGTCTTTAATTTCAGAAGTGTTTCTCATGAGAAAAACTTTCTTTTTTCCTTTTTGATATAATTTAATAGCATATAACCTTTTTCTTTCTTTCTTGTAGGATGCTTCGAGTGTTGCATCAAATGCCTGGGGGGCATTCCCTACGCGTCTTTGATTGCCACCATCCTGCTCTACGCCGGAGTTGCGCTGTTCTGTGGCTGCGGGCATGAAGCACTTTCAGGAACCGTCAATATCCTGCAAACCTACTTCGAGATGACAAGATCTGCAGGAGATGTTATTGATGCCTTCACCCTGTAAGTTCTTTTTACTTGTTTCCTTTTAAAACTGCTGAAAATTTCAGCAAGAAATATATAACAAGAGATATAAATTTGACTCAAGAAATTTTTTTTTTTTTTTAGTGAAAATCATAAAGAAAATGGTTTGGATAAACTTAGCAGTTGAAGTTTTGACCAAGTTAATATTTTTAGTATTTACAAGCAATTTGTAATGCTATTAAAATATCCCACAGCTTTAACTAATTTATTACTAAAATTTATTTAGTATAATATCGATAAATCTGTTCCATGCATCCTTGCATTTTAAAAACAAGCCAACAAGCAAGCAAGCAAACAAACAAACCCTGCGGCCACAAGCTATAAATAGATAAAGCAGACCTGTGCAACAAGTATCAGTTCTGGGAATAAACACAATAAAGAGGTAACCAAGGAGTTGTTCAAAACCCTGAGACTTGAAATGTCAAAATTCTGTTGCCTCTGTTTTTTCTAGAATTAAATTGTTTTGAAGGTTTCATGCCTTGCTATTCCTGAAAATCTATTTCTGGAAGACCTTTGTTTTGCTGAGCACCAACTTCTCTTTGTTAAATTTATTACATTAAAAAAATAGTTTATTGCATGCTGAAATTAAATGGAATGTTTTCTTGTGTCTTTAAAATTTTCTCTTTAGGACATGATTTTCTTAGATATTTGAAATTAAAATTCTTACCTAGCTGCTAATGGTTGTAACTAAAGCTGAAGAAGCCTATCCTTAAATTTGTAATTATTTTCTTTCATTAATATTTTCCATAAAAGTGAAGTGATTTGATCATCAAAAACATTGACTTCTTCTTATGGTTCCACAACAAACATCTCAGGGCTTAGCAGTGATCAAAAAACAAACCAAGTACCAACAAGTGGAAATATCAAAGTGAAACAGAGAACATGCTTATGCCATTATATAAGTCCATCTTTAATTCATATAATAAATACTATATAAAACGTTGGTTCCTCAAAGAAAGCAAAGAAAATTATAGAATTATAGAACAGGAGATACATGGTTAAAAATTGAGTGTAGGAGAATTCTTCAGTCTAGAGAGGGGGTAATTAAGAACTATTGCAAGAGTGGTCTGTAAATTCACAGTATTATCAATAAGACATGCAAGATTGGATTGTCTTTCTATTCCAATACAAAATGTTTGAGGTATCAGAGGGAAGTAGTAGGCACCAGATTCAGCAGGAGCAAGTTCTTCAGGTGTTTTTTTAGCAAAACTCTAAGGCTATTTGCATATTATAGATGCCAGAAGTTTTTATGGCTTCAAGGAAAGACTGGATAATCATGAAAAACAAATCCATTGACGGTTTCTAATACCCACAGACTTATCCAGCTCAGGAAGTCACAAAGGCTCGACTAGTGTTGGAGGTTATCCTGTTGACTTGCCTGCTTTTACTCTTTCCTTATATTCATTGTTTGACATACAAAAATGAACAAGATATATGTGTATTTGATCTGACTGGGTACCACAGTTTGTACAAGAGCTAGAAATGGAATCTGAAATTTCTTAACTTCTCTTGGGTTATGTTATCAACATCCTTTCCTAAGCTCCTCTGCAAATTTTAGGTGTACTCACTGTGGGATTAGTAGCCAGAAGGGAGCATGAAGCAAATAAGTATGTCACTGCTACACCAAATAAAGATTTCTTCTTTGGAACAAGGAATTTTTATGTCCTTGTATAATAATATGTTGAGTTAAGGGGAAGATGTATCTTCTGCTTTGCCTTTTTGTATTGTCATTTAGAATGATGAGTCTGGCTTGACTTGTTGGCTAAGGTTCATTGTTATCCTGAATGAAAGATCAGTCATTTTATTAGGCCTTAACTTATTTTATTAGTCCCTTGGAAGCTATTAGAACAGAACAGCCACAAATCAATGCTTTCTCTTCAAAGTACGTTTTTCAGCTTCTCTCTGTCACATGCTAAAGTGAAAGTATCAGTCAGGGAATACAGTCCAAATGCATATATTTCACCATAAAAATTAAGGACTTGTAATTTTTTCCCCCTGGCATTTGGTTTTCTTAGCAAGTAGCTTTTGGATCTGTTTGTTTTCTTTGTTTACCTTAAGAGATATTAAACCCAGTCCTTTCTTTGGTAGATCTATTGTAAAATGAAATTTGATTTTATTCAGTTGTGAAAGGTATATCTAAACTTATGTCTTAAAGGCAGGAGGAGCAAATATATTGATTAAAAGCAGATAAACAATTGCTTTGAACTGGGTAAACTGTGTGACTCACAAAAAAAATTTGCACATGTTAATTTTCTACCTTTTTAATGATATATTACACTGCTTTTAAAATAATTTTGCAGGGAGAATAAATCCTTGATATTTCATCACAAGTAGTGATTAACTGTTGGCAGTACAAAAGCTCTATAGTAATCATACTTTTGAAAGACCAAAAACCAGAAAGAAGAATATGTAAGTAGAAATATACGCTGTAGTGCCTACATCCTTAAAACAATACATATTGAAATGGAAACAAAACTTAGGTTTTTATGATTGAAAATTATAAGAACATAAAAAAAATCTAGCAATGTGCCCTACTCAACTGTAATTTTTAAAGTTTATTTAACACATTTGGGGTCTTAATACTTGTAGTGCTGTGAAGTGTCTCAGGCTGGCCTGGAGTCTGTCCTTCTGTGATAAATGTGCCAGGCAAATGCTGCAGTGGAGTGAAGTGGGTTAGATTCTGCTTAATCATGCTTATGGCTTCTGTCTATATTTTTATTAGCATGCTGCATTTTAAATGTCATACAGCATAAAAATCAATCCCAATCTGAGAGCTATTTATCTGGGTGGCAAGAGATAAAGGCAGTTTTAACGTTTTGCATTGTATTCTGTATGCAAATAACACAACTCACAAGCCACCCTATATCTTTTATATCTGTCAATGCAGCTACTGGCTATAATTTAGAAGAAGCAGCAGACCCCTGAAGACAAAGTAGGGCATGATGAGGGCATGAACAAAATCTGAAACACTGTCTAAATGCCTAAAATAAGAGCCAAAATACCTAGAGCAAAAAATGCCATTCAGAAACGCTCTTATCAATGTCCCTGAGGGCATCAACAGCCCTGACTGTCCCTGCCTGGCCCCTCCTAGAGCCTCCCCTCACCCTTCCCATGGTCCAGGACCCATTTCAGTGAAGCCAGAGGGGTTCAGACCCTCACCTCAGACTCTCCTGGCCACAGGGTTGGGGCTGCTCTGGGCTGCCCACACTCCACAACATGCCTTGACACTTGGGGAGAGATTCCTTAATGAAGAACTTGCAATAGGCAGCAAAGTTTGCTTGGAGAGTTCAGCCCTTGGGGATTCAGCCAAGAGCAACAGCCCTGCGGAATAAAAGATCTGATCTGAGTGCTGGTCCTGAAGACTGGTCCCTCATTCCAGCTCCCTGGATTGCTGTCTGAATTCAAGGAGTCTATAACAGCTGCATATCGTATCTGCTGTGGAAATATTGGCAAGTGGTAAATATTTGTAATTTAAAAGCTATAAGCAAGTTTTGTAGCTGCCATTTAAATTCTATAAATGCCAGTCAGTTTCATAAATTTTCTAAAATTTATGATTTTCTTTCCAAGTTACAATACAGAATGATCATGGTCAATAATTCCAAAGTTATGGAGGCAACCTAGAGAGATGATGGGTAGAGTAGAGAGAGTGCTTTTTCACTTGCTTGTTTTTAGGGGGAAAATACAACCCAAAATTCAGCCTGTAATAAGATGCAAATCCCAAAAATTTCTAAAAAAAGCCAATAATTTTTTTTAAAGGATTTTTTCTCATAGCAGTGGATTAAACCCTGACTTTAGTTTCTTCAGGGAAGAAAGGTAAAACAGTTACTCTAAGTACTTGAAAGCTAATATAAATCAAATGTGTTCAAATTCACAAGAACAAATGCTGACTAGACAGGTATTCCTTATGGAGAGAACATGTCTGCAAAAATCACACAGCTGAATCTTTCTTTAGACAGTAATTTTTAAATCCATAAACTTCTATGAATTGGATGGCTATAAAGACATTTGGAATTATCAATGTGTGCCCTTTTTATTGAGACTAACCTGTAATTATATTGCTTTCTGAATGACTTCTGGGATGCTTCATTGCCTCCAGTTCCAGACTTTTTCACTATCAACCATATCATTGTTCTAATGGTAGCTGTTTCCCTCCACCCACTCCCCCACCAAGTGAAGGAATGCTTGTTTAGGAATTTGCAGAAATCATAGGCCTTTTTTTGGAATGTGGATTCTTTCAGTGGCTGCAGAGAAGTTATTTTACTTCCTTGTGATCCAAAGGAAGCCTAAGAAAATACATATGATGCTTTAAATTATTCTGAAAACTGCTTTTATAATATTTAACTGCAAGAGGTGAATGGTTTATGTTGCTGACTGTCAATTTATCAGCTCTGTAGGTTTCACTAAAACTGAGCCATCTGCTTGAGCTGAATGTGGTTTTCAGTCATTCTCCTAATAACTTAATAAAATGCAGTGAACACTATCTGCAAAGTACCAGGTATAACTTGATTTTCTTACTTAATCACTGATTTTGAGAACATTACAAAGTAAGCAGAAAGAGGTGTATGCTTATCAAGCATGTATCACATGAGCTGGGTTTTATATTTTTCTGGTGTTTGGAACAAATTCCAAAAGAAGATTTTAGAAAATCAACAGCACAAGGTATGTTTTGTGTATTTCCCAACAGCATCCTTTTCCAGTTCTTTCTCTTTAGTGCACAAAGCCAGTTAGTGCCATCTGTCACATGTTTGTGATATATAGGCCATGGAACAAGGGAATCATGCTCCTGGAGTGGAAAATGAAGCAATCTCCCTGATAGTAGCATTAAACTCATTTTCTTACTACTGTCAAAGCTAATTCATGTTGTTGTAAATTCACTTCCTTTAAAGGTGTGAAACTAAATAGTAAAAGAAATGAAGTTGCAATCTGTAATTCTGTTGTCACTGTGTTTTCTACAGGAAGTTGCATAGACACTATATTGGTGCCACCTTCCTAGGTCTAAAAATTTCCTTCCTTTCAGGGTGTGAAACCTGTGTTTCAGGTACTGCTGTGGCCAAGTTTGATGCTTGCTGATGACTTTTCTGTTAGTGTATAGTCAGGGTTTATTAGATAGTGTTGTTTTGTAATATACCTATGTATGCACAACTGTTTTCTTTCGAGTAAAACAAAAAAAATGGTGTATAATCTTTTATATCTCCCCTCTTAGGGATAAAAAAAATGTTTTGAGAGGTAGATAAATGGATGTCATGATTTCCTGTCTTTTTTTTTGTTGATGTTGTCTTTGCTACTATCACAAGTTAAATGCTGGTAGCATTAAAATGTTACTGTTAGCATCAATCTTTCTGCATTTTTACTGGTGGAACGCCATGAAAGTTATTACAATGTGTCCTGTAGTAAAGGACAGCTAATATTAAATGTGGTATTTATAAACATTTGCATTAGACTGTGTGATGATTCTGTTTAAGGCATCAACTTAATACGTAATAGTAGTAATCTGGTTTTCCCTCTACATTTTTGATCTCTTACAAAAGTGTTCTTTAACTTTGAACATATGTTATGTTTTATTTCTATTATGGAAAGCAAAACATATAAAGTTCTTTATCAAATAATTGCTAACTTAGACAGGCCTGTGCCATGGCATGTTTGGAAACAGCAACAGAGATTGTGTAGAAGAATATTCCATTCTCTGCATGGAATATCCAACCTTGACCCACGTATCTTCTTTGGGTATTATAATTGGGCAGGAACCACCAGAGAGAGCACAATGTCATTGAAGATTCAGGTTATTTAAGGAGAACAGTTTTTATTTCATTGGAATAACTGAGTCACATATAAATAGAAGAACTGGACAAATACAGCATGTTAAATATTAGATGTAGAACATAGAATTTTAGATCTGGTGTCATTGGCAGATGCATCAAATCCCACAAAAAAATATCACAGCACCTGAGTACATGACCTTTACAAGATTATAAAGCACTGAAAAGCCACATTTACCACCTACTCAGCTATATTATGTAGTCCAGTCTTCTTTATTCCGTTAAAGGCAATACCAATGAGAACTTATGTAAGTAAAATTTAGGATTTGGCAATTACTTGCAAAGACATAGTCCTCATTTTATGAAATTGAATAAGGAAATTCACCCCATGAGAATACCAGTGGAATAATCTGGAAAATTCATAGCAGTGCATGTGAATACCAGCAGAGTGATCTTACATAAAGAATTTATTGGTCTTCTTCTGTGCAAATAGAGTTTCCTACTTTTCAGCAGACATCTGTATTATTTAGTACTGTGTTAAGTAGCTCTCCTTCCTGGTTGACTGGAATCTCAGATTAGCTATAATAACTTAATGTCTTGTGGTTATTCCCTTTCTCAATAGGTGGTTCATCTCCATAGAAATATCTTTTTCTTTTTTAACTACCTTTATTTCTCTCTAGTCTTAGTTCACTTTATAAACAGATAAAATGGAAAGTGTATCTTTATATGTAATACCCATATTGCTAAATATGCTTTATGCAGCATGTAAAGCAAGCTCTCTGTTACACAGGATATCTGAAAAGGGTAAATTCACTATTATGATCCCAATCTGGACATACAGTAACAAGCTGTCTGTCTTACACTGTCAGTATGTACTTTGCATGTCTCCAAGTTTGTAGTTGTACTAATGAAACACTCACAAATCCTGCCATATGATTTTGCAACATCTTTTACACTTTCCTGCCCCAGAAGATTGCCTGGAAATTCAATATCCACAGTGTGCAACAACCATCATGTAATTCCACCAGAAGTCAGCACAATACTCTGAACTAGTTCCAGTGGGGCTTTTGCGTTCTTCAGACAAAGGAGGCTTCTGATCTCTTCTGTAATGAGCATCTCTAAAAAGGTTTCTAAGACAGTAGTTTTAGACAGAACAAAATTAGGTTACAAAAAAAACCCCAAACAATGTTTAGGAGAAGCCTTGTCCATTGGTTGTAGTAAAAGTTCAGTGTTTTGGACTCAAAGTTTTCATGATTACTAAAATTCTTATGCTGGATCTTTTCCTATTTCAAGAAGGATTCACGGAACAGAGATGTGGTTTGTGCTGCTTTTGCTCTTCTTCCATTAGTTTGTTGGCTTTTTAGATGTTCTGCAAGAAATCCTTGCTCAACCATTCCATTCCTAGAAAGGAAACAACAAACTTGTAGAGGATGACAATCAAGGGCTCTATTCTGCATGGCTGTAGAGATTTGTACACCACAAATTAAAACCAATGGGTACTTATGTCACATCAGTTTTGTTTCAGAGCAGAACAAGAAAATCTGGCCCTTGCAGAATATGAATGTAGCTTGCATATTGTAGTAGGATGATGTCGTCTTTATATAATACTACAATCTGGCTTTAGTTTTGAGCAAATGTTTTCTATGATTACACACAAAATTTCTTCCAGAAATTCATGGTCAAAGTCTCTGTTTTCTTTCTATTCTATATCCAATATTATTCAATATTTCTATTGTATTTTGATTCTACTTTAATAAAAAATAATTTTTGGTCTTTTTTGGTCTTATCCTTTCTTTACTGTTAATCCTTTCTCTTGTCATTTCCTGATGAACTTTAGCTGAGCATTCTATACTCCAGTTTTATTTTCTTTCCACCTGAAATTTAGAAGTTAGACTCCTTTTTAACCTAGTCTAGAAAAAACTCCTCATGGACTTCTGCTGAAATTTTTTTAGTATTTTAGTATTTTTTTCCCTTCACAGTGAGAATATTTCAGTTTCTTTTACCTCATTGGGCTTTTACTTAGGGGTTTTTGTCTTATTTTGCAGGTAGTACATGACTATTAATAAATTCTTCTTTCTCCCTATTTGTTTTCCTTCAGAAGTTTGTCTTTGCTTGTCTCCTCCTTTTCCTAACAATTTCTTTTTCTTCAAAGAAGAAACTATCTTCTTCTTTGCTCAATCTGTCTAAGTGAATAGTATCATGAACTGACACCAAGAAATTGTTCCCAGCTGGTTCGCAAGAGAGCCTGAGCACATCTTTTCAAAAGTTCCAGGGGGCTTGGTTTCTGCAGAGCCTAAACAGATCTTTTTGCTTGCAAACATCCCCTTATATCTTGTCTGTCTTCTAAAAACACAATTGCAAAACCATTTCTACATGCTCAAGACAGTGTAAGGGGGGAGGCTGCTATCTCAGTGTATTAACACCCTCTTGGCATCAGACCTTAGGGGACAAGAGGATCAGCATGGAGGCCAGCATTTCTGCTGGTTTACAGAGTAACAGAGGTTATTGTGTGTTCTAGATGTAAACATCAAGTATTCAAAATTCCCCCGTCATTGAAAGAGAAAACAAATTTTAAAAAATCCAAATAATCCTCCAAAACAGGAGAAGCCTTTCTACCCCAATGGTAACATTTGCATGTATTTCTCATCCTTCTAAATCTTCTATTCAGGCTAAAAAAAAAAAAAAAAAAAAAAAAAAAAAACCACAAAGGGGCAGTTTTTCATTAGATATTGTACTATGGTAATCTTATTAATATTTCAGTACTTTGATTGCTCTGGTATTTTATTTTTCTTATTATATTTGGGGGGTTTTAGTTTGGAAATAGATGTAATTGACTAAAAGTTCTTACATTCAGAGAGTATAGGTACAATTCACTGACAATCATGTTCTACTTAACACTTGCAATATATTAATATTGTTGTATATATTAGAGAAGTTATGTTATAAATTCTGGAATAGAAACATGAGACAGAATTATAAATTCAGGAAGACTAGTCCCACACTAATATCTGGTATTCTGATGGGTAGGCCAATGAAAACCTTTGGAATATTAGGCTTTTATCACTTGTTTAGCCTGAAGTGCACACATAATTTTTTACAATATAATGGTTTTCTGGGCAGCATAAGAATCATGTCACAGGGCAAATTAGTGTGAACTTTAGCTTTTAATTACAACTAAATGTCTGTACTACATTCCTATATTAACCAAATTAAAAAAAAAAAAATCCCTAGCAAGTATGTAGATTGTTCCAAAACTATATTAAGCCACTTTTCAAAAAACCTGCTGAATATAGACAAGTTTGTTTAACAAATTATTTTATTTCTTGCTGATTTATTATAATTTTTAATACTTAAATTTGCCAAAACACCATGAAAATACACAGTAGGAAATCTGCAGCATTTGTCTGATTCACTGAGAATATTTTCACTCATCTCTGACTTGTCTCTGCTGGGATTGTCTACTTGGTTTTCAGTTCCAACCTGTTCATTGAGAAGTTAGCACTGATGGCTTCCCTGAATACCTTCTGCCAGAAAAAGAAAGTGTTTTCTCTAGAGATATTTTGAATACGCTTCTTGTTGGATAGAATCCAGATTCAGACTAATGAATTAGGCTAGTCTGGTTAATATGGAAGAATTAATCACCTGGCAGCAGAGAGAGAACTAAAAATTGAAGGATCAGTTTGATTTAAATTGCAATTTAAAAACAATAATGTTTTTAACATTGCTGAACATGATGTTGTGAGGAAGGTCAGATCCAGAATCCATGGAGAATCTACCAGATTAAGACAAATATATGGCTTAGATTATTCTGTATTTTTTTTTAATCTTTTACTAACTTCAAGATGCTTTTTACGATTATTTTAAGTTTAGGTAATCATTCAGCTTATTCTACTCAGCAGCCTAGGTCAGAGTAGTTTTAATAATAATGTATATTTTCAAATATAATTTTTTTTTGTAAAATAGTATATATTTCCAATCTTGTCAGAAGAACAAAATTTTATCTTTATTGTTTTGTCTCCTTCCTTTGCTCATTACACACATCTCTCCTTCCATTTCAGCTTACACAAGTGTAAGCCTTCTTGTTCTGTTTCTTTGTCCTTACCCATCCTGCCCATTGGCTCACGTTCATCTCCCCTTCTGCCATTCCCTTCTACCTCCCTGGCTGCTCTCATGCTCTGTCTGCAGCATTTGAGAATCTGCTGAAGCACAGATGGCAATTAATCTCCGTGAGTTCACCCACAAAGAATCACATTTTATTTTAAAGAAAGGCAATCTCCATTTTACAGGGTCTATCTTTTTATCTATTATAAATTAATGAGAAAATAAAAGTTTATGTGAACTGTATTAAATGCTGCAGAATAACTTACTAGCAATGCTATCTTCAAAACTATATATATATATGAAATTTTTCTAATATATTTTCTTTAAAAACAGCAGACACTAAATGCAGCTACACTGCAATATAATTCTATCTGTCTTTTAAAGAGGTAGCTGAAGTGATTGTCTCATGATTTTCATTTATCTTTTTACTTTTTGCTTTACAAGGGATCCTTTTCCCTTGGAATAAGCCTGGCTATTTCAACCCATATAGTCTGATGAATAGAGATTTTATGACCTCTCTGTAACGAGTGGATGAGAAGGAAATAGATTTCTATATTTGGCTACTGTTGGGCTGTATATACTTTTTCCTTTTGTGAAAGGAAGGCTTAAGTGAAAGTTATTCCTGTAGGTACACATAAGGCTGAGGAAAAAGCAGAGATCTCTTAGCACACTTTTTGACACAAGCAGCTCGGTGGGAGACTCAGCACAGATGGTTTAAAGGGCTGTTGTAAGGACTGAAATAGTCTCTGGACTTCTCAAAAGTCCTAATCTCTTTAGGGCAACGAGAGCTTGTAACTGAGCACATTGAGGTCTGAGGGGAGCTGCTGCTGGCAGAACTCCCAGACTTCAACCACTGGTGAAGGTCACAATTGTTTAAAGTATATAATATAGGAATTGGAAGAGTTTTTATGGAATAACCACAAAGTTTATATTTGTTTTGTAACCTTTTTTTTCAAAATCACTATTGACAAGATAGACTTAAATCACAATTTTGTTGTTAAAAAAATGTTATAATGGCTGAATTACTATCAAATCAGGGAAATGCGATTTTTGCAATGCAATCAGAATTATATATATCAAAATAAATTTCATCTGCATCATCTCATACCATCAACAGTGTTAATTTTTTTCACCCTTTTGAATTGTTCAAGTGTCTATTCCATACAGAAATTGACTTATTCTAGTTTTCATTTGAGTATGAAAAAAAAAGCAATGTTAAAAAAAAAAGCTGTAAGTATTTTGGTATTAGAATATTAGGGAAAAACATAACCTGTCTCATTTCCTGAAGCATTTCCAGAACTTCTCCCATTCCCAATTATGTCAGAAGTTTAACTGCATTTTGATTGCATTTTTTAATGTAGACCTGAACCTGACTTTGAATCTTTTGAAAACCATTCAAGGTTAAAGATATTTAACAGGTTTTTGGGCTTTTTTTATTGTATTATATATGTAAAATGTGTATTATGAGTTGTCTTTTTGAGTGATGATGGAAAGTGTGCTCCTAAGGAATTGTTATCATTAGATATTTCCTTTCATAACAATAAAAAATATTAGTCATTATCTTGAGAAAACATCCAGTGTGGGTAATTGCATGTCAAAATTCATCTGGCAGATCCTAATGGTTCTCAGCTTTATTTTTTGTCTTTCTCTGTTAGGAGGTGTCACTACCTTGACCTGGAGAATATGATTGGAATTTAGTAGCATCTTAAATCTGAATATAGCAATTTTATAAGGAGTTGCACAGCTTCTTCCCTGTCACATCAACAAACTGAAAATTCACTGTGGTTAGTTTTTTTTTTAGAGAAGTTCAAGCAGAAAACTTTGAAATCTGCTGATCTAAGACTATGGCCAGTAGGAATGTTTCCAAGTTTAGACAAAAGAGCAGAGTGGTGCTATCAAAAAAATCTTGTCCCAAATGCCGGTCATGAGAGCACATTTAGGAGGCACAGTCTCCTTGAGCCAAGGTTGAACTTACAGGCAGTGCTGGGCAGAACACAGAGCACAGGTAATCTTCTGTGTAGCAAATTGAGCCATCTGGGACCCTGCATGTCACACTGCAAGCCATCCCTCCACTGCTCCAGCTGTGTGCCTTTTATATTTTAAAGCCTCATTATAGAAGAATTCCAGATGATCTGACCTCGTTACTTCTGGAATAATATGTTTCTGGTTTGAAGTAAGGGATCTCTTGATGACTTTATTGTTCTGTGTCAAACACTTTGTCCACTGGAGAATAAGTGGGAGAATAACAATGAGAAGGTAGCACAGACTGACATTGCAGACTTGTATGTGCAGAAAGTTTTATTGAAGAGTGTAACTAAATATCTTCTATAACCTAAGTGCTGGATAGAATGTATGACTTAGGAGATGTGTCAGGTTTTTTTTTCCTTTTCTTTTTTTTCTTTTCCACTTCATTTAGAGGCAAAAAACCCTGGAAAGTAACTGACTTTTAAATCAATGTGACAATTTTTGCTGTCTTACCTAAACAGATCTATTTTTTACATTTAATTAGATTCAATGGCCCAGTGTTTCTTATATCAACACTATTTTATTTCAAAGTTCATTCCTGTCTTTAGCTTCACCTGTCATTATGGCACATCAGTACTTACACTTCCAGTCAGTCATTCCAGTTTGAGGCTCAGGGGGTCTGATTATCTCACCCTGAAATTTCAGAGTCAGCTTTAAATATTTATGCAGATAATTAATTTTTGCTGTTCCTACACAGGATTGACATCTTCAAGTACGTGATATATGGTGTAGCAGCTGCATTCTTTGTATATGGCATTCTGCTGATGGTGGAGGGATTCTTTACAACTGGTGCCATCAAGGATCTCTATGGAGATTTCAAAATCACCACTTGTGGCAGATGTGTGAGTGCCTGGGTAAGTGGCTAAGAAAGCTTTTGTGACAAATTCAATATGCTCTGTATATATTTTTACTGCCTTGTGATGTTTATTTTTTTGATTTTGTTTTTCTTCAATATTTTGTGATACCTCAGTTCGGTGTTTAAAAGGAGAACAGAGTGTTATAAATATTCTCTGTACTGGTTAAATGCTAAGTAATTCTTGCTACTGAGGAGCAATGAATTTTACCATCTGAGTGAGAAAGCTTGTTACCTCAGCAACATAAGCTGTACTGAGCAGGACTAAAACTGTAAGGCCTCCAGCTCTACTGGGAATGAAATATTTCCCTTACTAATATTTTCGGTTATTTTAGAAATCTTGCCTGTTCCTCTTTGGAACAAGCTGAGGCCTGTCATCAGGTTCTAAATGGCGAACAGGCCATTATTTACTCCTGTGTTAATCTCTGGTCTGGAGGGACCATTCACTTATGACCCCGGAAAATTTGGATTCAAAAAATTTTGATTTGTACTAGGACTTAAATGGAACTTTATCATACTAAAACTACTGACTGTTTCAAATGGGATTATTTTAAAATTTCTGTTCGGTGTCAGGTAAGTAACTAATTCTTTTTGGGTTTTTTTTTATTTGACTGCTCTGTGTCTAAGCTAAAAGGCCTGTGTACTTGGTAGCTGTTTGAGTTGGATATTTCTGAAAACACAGTCTGCATGAAAACCCCATATTTTGTGATGAATACTAAATGAATAAGTACAGCCAAATAGATCTGGGTGTTAGAGTACACTTATTTTTATGCTATACTAATGATAAATAACCTATAAATTGTAGGCAGGGTTGGGTTTCCCACTGTAAGTGTCAACATTTAATTAAGTGCAATACAGTCTGTAACAAATGTAAACAATAGTTACTTCCAAGCACACAAAACTATCAAAACGAGTACTTTGGACACCCTGAGATTTAAGGTTAAACTGGACACAGATGACCTGCCTCGTGTAAATTGGAGAATGCAGTCTGTATGTCATCTCTATGTAAATGTAACCTGCTCCATTATAATCCTGAGGTTTTGTCTCCTTTTCTTTTGTTCTTGTCATTGTTCTATGATTTTGGCACTTTGACTAAGATTGCTTTAAAACCTTTAAATAAATATATAAAAAAAGACCGAGACCATTTTAAATTAAGAGCAGTCATTGCTTATGCCAACACAGCCTTCATCTTCTGGAAAGAAGTCTCTAATCTGTATTCACTGAGGGCCTACTGCGTTAGTTCCGATTCTGTATAGAGTAGCATGATTTTCAGAACACTTTTTCTTCACAGCTTCTATGAATGCCTGTCCTCAGTATTGCAGCAGAGCAGTGCTACATCCTCTCTCAGTTTTGATAACTGTAATTCTATAGTATGTGTCTAGAAGAAATGAATGGTTAAGCAGCTATTCCATGGTTAAGATCACTCTTATTACTCGTTATTCATGAAATTATTTCCTTCAACCACTTCTCTTTCCTCATCAGTAACTTGCAATGTTTGTGCTTTGAGAAGCCCTGGGTTGATGTACATGGTGCAGCTAAGGTTCAGGCTGTATAGTCTTTATGGCCACAATTACAACAACTCATCAATTAGTTTGAGTTAAATACCTTGTTGTCCTTGTTCTTGAAGTCAGTTTTTTCTTTTTCCTAGTGAAAAAACCCCAAGCCTGCTGTTTGATTGCTCATCTCATTTTGATGCTGTGTCAGTAAGATTGCTATACAAATGTCTGGAGTTATTTTGGATTATTATTCTGGCTTTAGTGTCTGTACTCTAGAGCATATATGTCAATTAAAACTTGATATCCTTTTGACTAGGTTGATTTTCATTGTCTCATACTTAAAATTCTTAAGGAAAAAATAACATCTTATGTTTAAAAAATACATATATTTGGAATTACAAAATATTTAAATCCAAGACAGATGTGTTTAGAATTTATTCAGTTCCATAACACATGCAATGTTATCAAGAAATAAGACCTTAGAACAACAAAAAGAATAGTGGAGAGGTACATGAAACCAAATCAGTATTGTGTGTCAAGGCCAGATTGTTCAATTGCTAAAATAGTGCTGTAATAAATTTTGTTCTGTACAGTTGTCAAAATGAGATAATGCTATTGAAAAGGGTTGGCAGATACTACAAGTTGCAAGAAGCATTCTTTGGGAGCAGTTTCTCCATTGGCTTTAACTTTATTTTATGGATCATCACAAATGCTTAAGATGATAGTTTATTTCCGTTATGTTCAGATAATCCATCTCAGCTTTAACTTGAATATTCCATCAGATGATTAGTTTTCCCTGATTCTTGCTCTCATTTGGGAAACTTATTAACTGCATCTAGACATCTTACTCTTTTTATAGCTATTTAAGCCTTTGAATATCAGTAGAATTATCACAAATTCATTATTTTTATGGTGACAGAAAATTCACAGAAACCATATACCTTTGTTCTTCTTATGAACTGCATCTTCCTGTTGATGTCTTATGAATTCATAATTAGCTTTGTAAATATCTTTGGTCGTTGCTTGCATAGGAAGGAGGGAAACTTTTAAATTTATTTAAGGTCACAATAAAATCTTAAAAGACTGTGTTATTGACTGAATGCTTAGCAAGACAGGAATCAAGCAAGGAAGGTCCTTACCCCTTCATTTTCACACGGGTTTCTCAAAGCCCATTAAGAATTTATCAGGAAAGAAAGCACTTTTTTTTGACAGCCAAGTATTAACCTGAGTGACACATTTGTTTAGACTTATAACTATTATTTCTGCTTACTAGTTTAAGCTTCACTGCTTTGTGTCCAACCACAAACCACGGAAATTTCCTAAAAAAAATGTTGCATTGCAAATTTTGGAAATGCAAAAAATGTAAACAATCTGTATTGTTCAATCATTTCCCAGGTGAATGTTATGTCTTCATCTTTGTATAGGAAATTTGTCATCACTGAAAACCATTAAAGTATGGTTTATAAAAAAATTATCAGCAGTTTGGTAGCATAACCGTGTAAATTTACTACTAGGACCAGCCTACATTGTCAGGGAAAGGTTAATGATTGAACTGATTGGTTTTTGTACTTAATATCTTCAAATTGAATAGTTATGTGGCATGAACATAGTGAGGAGAGCACATGAAAAAGGTTATTTAATGAAGATATCCATATTTTAAAAGCTACTAATCCATATTTCAAAAAGCCATTTTTGAAACCAAATTATTTATCTTCAATCCCATTTAAATACAAAGCAAATATCTTAACTATATTCCCAGGCAGTACTTCCTAGCATTAGAAATGTACCACCAGTAAGAAAAACAAGAGGAGAAGGCTAACTTTGTGAATGTGAAAATATGAGCATATGCATTTTGAAAAAAAATAATTCCTGTTTGAAAGATTGCAAAAAAATATACATAGGAAATTCTGCTTTTGTCAAGGAGTGCTAAAGATCCAATGCCTTCTACAGGGCTTCATAAACCTGTCAGACTACAAAAATTATAGTCTTGCCTGAAGGATATAAAGCAACTAATGAAAACTTTAGGAAACACAAGGCTACAAACCCATCAACATTCTACAGAAAATTAAGAAATAAAAAATAAATTACAATATTTGGTTTCTAAGGAAGTACTATAGAGAAAAATTATATCATCTTGAGGTAAAATTTTGTCTTGCATCAATGAAAAGTTTTCTTCTTCAAACTGATATTTTATCAATTTGTTTACTAAACAGTATTTGAAAAAGTGAATCAGTTTCTTAGAGAATAATTTCTGGCATGACTCTGGAAATCTCCTCATGCACTGCTACCAACAAATCAACAGCATAAATCAGAAAGCAAGCCAGTTTTTACATGCATCCAAATGGTTTCCAAAGCAATAGAAATAATGCATGGAATATTTTATCCTTGAAATACACATTTGGAAAAATGTATGTGCAGATGGAAAGCAGAAAGCAACAGTGAGAATTGATCCTAATTTTGACAAAATCAGTTTTTCTTCCATCTAAACTATCTGTAGAAGAAAAATGTATTAAAAAGCCAAACAAAACGGTTCCAAAATATAATTTAAATTTTCTGTGATTTTATATTTTTATGCTAACATATTTTAATAATCAAAGGAAATTCTCATTAGGTGTTATTCAGTAAATGAATGAATTTCAGTTAGGCAAACCTGAGAAGTCTGTTCCTCTATGGCGAGAAATTTGGACCAATATTGGCTTTTTTTCCCCACCCCCCTCTCGAAGCAGTTGACTTGAATGCAAGCCAAGGAATGTCAACCACATGACAGTAATGGCACACCATGAAATCTATCCATGTTTCAACAAGACTTTTGGAGCTGTGCCTGGGAGGATAATGTGTTAGAGAGAGAGAGAGAGGATGAGCATGTTTTGTGGAGGCAATTATAAGTGTCCAACAAGTGAGTGTTAGCAATGGAAGTGATGTTAGAGAAAAGACTTTGCATGTGTGTATTTTCTGTGGTTTACAGTGATAATATCAGAACAACAGTCCTTTCTAAAAGCATTGTATATAAAATGAGACAAGTTGAAATTTTTTTGCTTCATTTTTTTATTTCTTTCCATGAATGAGGCATGAATTTGGAGATGCTAGTTAGTACAGAAAGGAAAGTATTAGAAACCATTTCCTTGTGAGCCACTCAACAGTCATTCTTTAAAAGTTTATGTCTAAAGACATCTGCTATTTTTTTCATTTTGTAATTTATTTACATTTTAATAAATAATAGCATTTTTGGTTCTAGAGAACATTTTAAAATAAGCAGCTGAGGCTCTTTGAGCTTCTGCATTGTTAAAATGTTTTCCAGAGGAACTCAGCAAGTGTTATACTAACTCTCTTTCATATTTGCATGTGAGGAAATATACATGTAAAATGCTGTCACAAAAAGAAATCCTTTGGGAAGAGGTGGAAGTGTTTATGGAGAGTCTTTTTTAAAAATGCAAAAAAATTGCAAAACTCTTCTGGATCAAATCTGAACTTCTGAAAAGAACTAAATTCCTGTGGGGTTATAATGCAGGTGATGAACAGGAACAAATATATAATCATTAAACTGCTCTGTCATAGGGTTTATTGATAAAGAGCCCTTATTGAGTCTGGACTGTTGATGTAAGGTGTAGTCAAAACCCTGCATTATAGAAAATTGAATGCAAATAAACAACAGGCCTGAAGTTGGAATGTGTAGTGCTTTAAATCTGACCTGTAACCTGAAGAGAGAACTGTACACTCTATCACTACTTTCCCAGTACAAATGCATCAAGACAAATTTCAGCATTTGAGAAAATATGTGTCAGCTGCAATAAATAATTTAAAAAGAGTATGGAAATGCATTTATGCAGAATGTGTTCAGGGTAAAGAGACAGTAGTAATAACTCAGAGGAATTTTTTCTGGGTAAAATGAACAAGATGAAGGAGAAGGTCTGAAAGGCAAAGGTTAATTATGAATTTGAGTCTGGGCAAAGAGCTAAAACTAAATAAGCTTTTATTAGTATTGAAAAAAATATATGGACTATTTAAAGTGAATGAGATGCTTGAGAGACAGGGCAATTCAGGCAGAAATTGAAAAGATCTTTCTGTTCATGCTTCTGTGTGGCCAAAAATTCCAACACAGCGCCTTGCTCTGGAAAATGCACCCCAAACCTGGACTGCCCTGCACTGCAGAGGCCAGCTGCTTCCCAGTATTCCCATAAGAGACAGCCAGGCTCACCCTGGGCTCATTCTGGGTGGTGTCCAGCACTGCCAGGGTTTCATAATGAAGCATGATATGCTTTGAGCAGGATGGATGTACATGATCTCTGTAGGTGCGGTTTTGATCTCTGGCAAAAGCTGTTTATGGGACTTTCTGAAGCAGTGAAGAGGTTTGGAAGGAACCTCTTACTTCATGTAGCTGAAAGTAAACATTTTCTGTGTGTATGTGTCATAGGATAATAAATCTCAATGTGATGCAAACACAGCAAGGTGCACATCTTTTTGCAACTCTCTGCGTTGAGAGCTCACATCAGGGAGTTCATATAAAATAAATATATGATGAGATTGAGAGAAAGTGTAAAAGTAAGTACTGAGTGGTGTGGAACGAAGATAAAATTACATGGCAACATGAGCTTTCTGGAGTTAGGTTTTATTTGGGCACTTAATTTGTTGCTATATTTCTGTATTATTTTTCTTGTTGTAAGCAGTAGTGTCCTCATAAAATGACACAAATGAGATTTAATTTGTTTCCTTTTCTTTCCATTTCTGCTTTTAGAAACTGTACCTTTTAGATAAGATTTCACTGTCTCTATCCCTAGGGTCATTGAGCCATCATACAAATGTTTCTTCAGGGTACTAAATTATTTATAACAAAACTAAAACAAGAAGAGTGTTTGAAATTTAATGAATGTGCTTTTCATGGGACAAGTACCCATAAATTAGGAAAGAAGGAGGGAAAAAAAACCCCAAACCAACCAGTAACTGAAATCTTGATCTTATTAAAATAGGATTTAAGTAATGTTTTCAGTGGAAAAAAGATTTCAACCAGCTATGAAGTTGTGCTCCATACAAACAATTTCAGAATATGCTCTGAAATACCTGCTTCCTGATATTGGTCTGTTTTAACTTATAAAATCATTCCAGAAGGTGGATTATTCACCTGCTTTGATAATTTATAACTCAGAAAAGCCATTACAGGCAATGAAAATCTTACAAAATCAGGCAAGAGCATTTTTCCAGCCACAGTGATGATACAAAAAACCCCAAAACACTAAAAAGGTTAAAATTTTCTTTGTTCAAATAATTATTCATTTCTGCTGTTCTTTGCAAATGTGAGCTGAGTTTAAATTAGTGATCTTTCATCTTCATTATTTAGTAAATGAATTTCACTACCACTTCTAGTTTGTTTTGAGTTTGTGTTTGGCTTCTTAGAGTGAAAATCGAACTGATCAGAGAAAGTAATTCTCACTGTAAACCCAATAACAAGGATGCTAAAGGACAAACTGTGATACCTCTTTAAGATGCTATACTGCTATTCCAGAAATCTTCAGCTTGTCACATAGAAGAATGCTACTTCAAAGGAGAAAGATCCCTTTGAATCTCAGGAGATTGGTCTCTGAATTTAATTCCTGGAGAGAAGAGTCTCCTTAAGCATTCCTTGTAAGTTCTCTTGAGCAAAAAGGGAACGTTGTAATAGCAGAGAAAATTATCTAAAAAAAGATTTTATTCTTCTGTTTGCTTTTTAAAAACCAAATAATTAATAGTTTCATTCAATTATAAAAAGAAGCTACCACCTGCTATTGCTAGAAGTGAATTTGTTGTACAAGATTAAACTTTTTTTACTGCTCTTACAGCAAGAAGTATATTACTGCCCAGATCACATTTCTATCGTTTCCTTCACTGATATCAGGGATAGCAGCTTCCAGGCATAACCCATACTTACCCCATGGTTTAACTTGAAGCTTTTTATTTTAGTTATTCTTACATAAACAAAGAAAACTTACATATTTTTTGTGTCTTCTTGGTGCTCTTGGTGTTATGACATGAAATTAGGTATGTCATTGGCCATTGACTCTTCAGCTGAAAGCAACTGACAGAGGAAAACTGAAGTTCTTCCTTTTCTATAATATGTTTTGAAAATGAAATCATCATTTGAGCAATTTTTCTGAGATACTCAACCAATCAGATTAATGTTTTTAAAGAGAATCTGTTCCATAACAAGCAGACAGTTCTCTCTGAGAAGGCAGCTCTTGTGACTCACAGCAGCTATCATATGACAGATTTCTACTACCATTTTATGCCCAAGGCAGATTTTTTAGAGGCTAATAATCTCTGTTTTCCCCCCTCTTTGCTATAATAGTACTTTATAATATCTCAGTTGAAATTTTTGAGTAGACTTCTTTATCATTACTACAGATCAGAAAATAAATAGATATTAAAAATAATTTGTAATGCTCATGGTAAGGCCTATCTTTTTTCCTCCATTTGATGTTTATCACAAAACAGGAAGATTCTCAAATCTATGTGGAGCCCAGTCATAAAAACAGTTATTACATTTCAGTGATGTAACTAATTGAAAAGATTTAGTACTTCATTAAATTGTATGTATGTGCTACACTGAGACATATACTAAATTCATTAAGTATTGTTTATTTCACAAATTCTAGAAAGACCACAAGTATGACTTCAGACTTACTTGTTTTTGTCAAGTTAAGAATATAGTCTAGAAGGCTGGTTTACTTTCAAAACACTCCTAAAATAAATAAGAATTAAAGTCTATACAAATACAGTCTTCTTGCTTATTTAGTATTCCTGCCTTAGAAAAAAATGAGTGCAACTCTTTGTCTTGATAATAAATTAAGATCAGACATAACAATTTAGTTGGGAATTCATATCCCTGAATCTACATTTCTATGTTATTTTCCAAGTAATCATTTGGGTGGAGACAGATATTTCTTCATTAACTTTAACACTGTAATATGGAAAGGAAAGAAAACAGTAAAAGAACAATAACACCAACAACAACAGGAAAAGGAGCAGGTACAGAACAGTATTTACTTGTGTTAACTATTTGCTCTGCAATAGATGGGATAGAATTTCCAATATATAAAGCAACTGACTCATGGAAATGTCTAAAGCAGTATTCAAGGATGCATATTTGTTTTGGACTTTGCTACCACTTTCTCTATTTTACTACCTGGGTTTGTAGTAAGAGGGTTATTGGGAAAATTTTGTAAGGAAAACAGCTGTTACCTGCATGAATATATTTTTAGAAATCTTTGTGTGCAAATTGGACACATCAGTTTTTCTTTTAAACTAGTTGGAAGGTGAGGAAAAAGTTAAAACAGTTTGTAACCCTCAAACTGGTAGGCATGAATGTAAAATATGCGTATTGAAGCATGGAGAACTAAATAAAAAACACATAGAGAGCTGATATCAAAAGTATTAAACAGCTTTTCAAACTACTACTAAAAGTTTCATTTGCCTAGAGACAATCAGGAAAATTAATCTGAAATAAATTTTAAACTGGATTAATTAAACTACATTAAATGTCTATGTAAATACACTTCCTCAGAATTAAAATTACTTTTATTTAATGATATTTGGAAGTGAGTTAAAGTAAATCCAATTAAGGTCTCTTTAATATTGCTTAAGAACAACCATCCCATAACTTCAACACAATAAATGTATCTCATTTACAATTCAGACTTTTGTTGTTTTGGATTGCTTTTCCTGATCAGATCAATGTGGATAAGCCACTCTGCTACAATTTTTAGTGTCATTTACAACCTTTCAGATTCTGATTTTATTTGATTTCCATAACTAAAATCTGTAAATGTATTAAGCTTTTTCCTGTATTACCTGAATTGAGACATCTTGCAAAAAAAAAAACAAAAAAAAAAAAAAAAAAAAAAAAAAAACACCAAAAAAGAAAAAAGAAAATATCATCCATTCCCCCCTTATTTATTCTTTAAGGTTTAATTTTTAGCACATATTTGATCAGTTTATTCAGCTTTCAAAAATATTTCTTATTCTCAGAGCCAATATTTTTCTAAGGTAAGCAGCTAGAAAAATGTTAGTGTGATGTTTGTGTGATGAATTTTTTTGTTTCCAGTAATGTGTTTAGATTTATCAGCATTTCTGAAGCCAACAAATACTGGGGCTATTTGGATTCAATATTTAGAAACTAATTTCCCCATTTTACCACATAGCCTCTTCATATCCTTTCCACAGCATAAAATGAAAAGATGGTTTGTTATTAATAAGTGTATTTCCCAGTGGTGTCAGGCCAGCAAAGGAGCAGCATGGTAGCATGTTTACATATTTATAGGACATTTGCTTACTTTTTTTTCCTGAATGATGAATTTGCTTGTAGATCCCAAATATGTATGAGTGCAATAAAAGAATGGCAAAAATATGGTCTCATTGGTTCAATGCCAAATGGATTTGCCAGTGAGATTTTGTGGCAGTCATAGATAAAGGCTCATTTTTATTAAGAACCTAATTTTAAAACAAAACCAAGGAAAGCCTGCAGTATTTAATTTTAAGTTTTGACTTCATGATTGATAGTAGAAGACACAACCATAAGGCCTCCTGCTCTAACTATGGAGTAGAGAGAGAGGGACAGATATGTTTCACAAAGCATGCAGCTGTCTGTACTTCAGGTGTGCTGCTGTACATCCATCGTTGGCACCAGGGTGAGAGGAACATGGAGTAAGCTTGGACTTCTGGAAACATAATTCTTGTTCTTCAGAAACATCATGTTAGTGCTCTGGCATAATTTTGACTTGATCATTAATGGATTATCTGACCAAAACTGTAAATTAAATGAGCTCAGAAGCAGACAAAGCTAATCACAGATGCATTTGTTACTTTTCTGTTGTTCCTTTTTTCCGCTGGTGAATCAGTTCCATTCTGACTTAACTCTGGTTTTGCTTTTCCTTTTTTTACTGCAGTTTATTATGCTGACATACATCTTTATGTTGGCCTGGCTTGGAGTTACAGCTTTCACTTCTCTGCCTGTTTACATGTACTTCAACCTGTGGACCATTTGCCGAAATGCCACCGTAGTGGATGGAGCTAATCTCTGCTTGGATCTTCGCCAGTATGGTATGTAAATAAAAAGCACTAAACGAAAAGATTTCACAAAAGAAAACATTCCACTGCTTTGCTTCCAAATGTTTGAAATAAACTGTTCAGTGTTTCTGAAGCAATTGTCAGGTGTCTCTCCCTGCCCTTTTACCCACTAGTCTAAATAGTGCATAAAAGATGAACTGCATTGCCCGTCCTGACAGAAACTGAGTCAACCTTGTCAATCTTCCCAGAGAAATGAAAATCTGTCATGGGGCTTTGGCTTAGTCTCTTCAGAAATTGCTGTAAGTTGTCTAAAATGCTTAATTAGTCATCTATCTGGAGAATGACTTTTAATTTTGTGGTAGGACACTGATTTGGAGATGTGAGATCTTGGTATCAGCTGTCTCTGCAGAGGTGAATTGGGACACAAGATTAATTGCTTTCAAAAACCTTGATGGGGACCAACAATACTGATAGTAACACTCTAAGAAAATGGTTGAAAGAGAGAGAGGGAGTGGGGCTAAAACCTGAATGCTGGAGGTTAGAATAATGTTGGGTTATGCACCTATGTGTGTTTTGAGAGAATGTGAAATTTGGGTAGAAAGGAATTTGTGATCTTAAAATATCTGAGAATTCTTGTGTTGGTGATGGTAATTCAATCCTTCTACAAGACTGGTTTGATTCTACATGTTATGGTCTTCGTGATTTCTCAACCCACAGAGTTTTGAGCAATCATACTCTCAACAGACAGTTTCTTGTCTTTCCTTTCGTTTCCTTGGCCATTTCCTTTTGCAAGAAAATGGTTTCAATAATAGTAAACATTTCAATTAACCTGAAATAAAATATTTCACATTTTTCTTTCATGAGAGGGAAGGAAAGTTGGGGATTTTTATTGTTTCGTTTTTTTCCCTACACAGCACGGCAGGTGAGTTTAAAAAGCAATTATCTGTATAGATCCCATCAAGTATGTTATTTTTCTTTCTATGACCTTTTATTTTGTTAATATTCATGATTATTTTTTTCATTAATTCTATTTAGGATGTTCATAGAACACTAATATGGACATTGTGTATTCTGTGAATGTATCTTTTTACTGCGGATTTTTTTTACTGTGGATTCAGCAAAAAACACTGATTGATGTTAGGAAAGAACCATTTTTTATGGTAACTGAGTTTATTGCAGTTTTTTCTTCAAGCTAGTCCTTGATTTAGTATCTGGACACTAGCTAAAGGAAGCAAGATAGCAGATTCTACTTATTGCTGCTGAAAAGAGAAACAATAAAGTCTAAGTTTGTGTAATGCTTTTTTATAACTTGTGGAAGAAGCTTTATACCAGATCAATAAGTTTGAAACCAATATAGAGCACATTTTTCCACATGAGGGTAGAGAAGGTTTGCGAACATTTGCAGTGTATAAACTGGTTGCAAATCATTTCTGGTTCTTTAATCCTTGTGCTGATCAAAACTGAGAATAAAGATATCTTCAGAAATGGCAGAACAGTTGTTACCTACATGTTTCTTACTGGGGCTTTTACCAAATAGATAATGTGTTTTGTGCTGGCTGAAATAGAATAGAATCCTAGAATGGTTTTAGTTGAAAGACATCCTAAAGACAAGTTCCAACCCCTTGCCATGGGGCAGGGAGACATTCCACTAGATCAGGTTGCTCAGGACCCCATCCAACCTGTCCTTCAATAATTACAGGAATGGAATGTCCACCTTTTTTAGGGAAACATATTCCAGTGCCTCAACAACTTCATAATAAGGAATTTCTTCTTTACATCTAACCTAAACTTATCCTCTTTCAGTTCAAGCCATTACCCCTTGTTCTACTGCACATGCCTTTGTATAAAGTCCCTCTCCAGCTCTCTTGACAGACCCTTTTAGTCCTGGAAGGCTGCTAAAAGGTCTCCTCAAAGCCTTCTCTTCTCCAGGCTCTGCAATTCCAGCTGCCTCAGCTTGTATTCGTCAGAGTTGCTCCAGACTCCTGATTGTCAACAAAACCCAGATATCATTGTTAAAATAACTTCTTAGCTTTTCTCATATAAAGGAAGTTGATCTGTACCAGGAATTCCAAATAATGTGAATATTTGTTCTTCCCCAGGTATTGTAACTATTGGAGAGGAAAAGAAGGTTTGCACCTCGTCAGAAAGTTTCATCAAGATGTGTGACTCTAATGAGGTAAATAAATATCATAGTATTTTTGGCAAATCCATGATATATGTTGTAGCAGGAAATAGCTGGTATATGTTTTCTTACTGTTAATGGTCTAATTCTAGCTATGGAGATGAAATAAATCACAGTGAAAAACACAGTCAAGCAAGTAGTTTTCCTAGTCTTTTACCAAATTTAGTCAGTGCAATTTTTCCCACCATTTGTTTTCTAAATGTGCTTGTGGTTTGTTTGGATTTTTTTAATAGTTCCAGTATCTTTTTCTTTGTTACTGAGATGTTTTTGAAAGCTAATGCCTCTGCTGCACAGTGAATAGGTCCATATAATGAATCACTGATTGAAGGGCTTTTGACTACTCTTGTGACAGGACAGCAAAGATTGCAAATAGATTTGGCCAAACCTTGTTGAACATTAGGATAGTAACTCTCAGTACATTTTGCCTTGTAGTTTTTCCCTTGGGCAAATGCCACCTGTTTCAGTGCAGCTGAGGGTTCTGGTTTTGTCTTTAAATGTTAAAGGATGAAGACAGGACAAAAAAATTACATCTGACTAAAAACAAAGAGAGGCTAAAATGTTGCTCCCTCTGAAGCCAGAAGGGTCAAGATATGCTAAGTGTTTTACTGGGTCTTACTATGGTTGAATCAATCTTAGAGGGCAGGTACACAGTCCTCCCTTACACCAAAACCATTTTCCAAAATCAGCTCTTGTGGTGCAGTTGACTCTCTGTGGCTGCTGCGTAAACCAGGTCACTGACATTAAAAGCAAATGTAATAATTTGGTTTGGGGTGAGGTGAGGATGGTGGTTAATTTGAATTATGTAAGTAACCTGGTTTATATTATATCATTATGAACAAATTTGAGAGGAAAGTAGATCAATATATGAGGATGGAAAGCTACAGTTAATGAAGGGAAAATGGGGTTTCTTAGGTTGTCTCTGCCACTGGAGAAGCCACGACAAACATAATTCTTGTAAGCTAGTATTGTATTGTAGAATTAAAAAAAAAAACCAAACAAAACCCTCAAAATGTGCTGGAGTGTTTATTTTAAATAATTAATTTTCTTAATATTTTATTATGTAAATGCTGTATATTTAAATAGAGTTACGCTTTTTCCCTGACATGAGCATTGTAACAAAACAAGCACAAGCACAATGACATGTAGTAATATCAATCTCTTGGAAAAATATTTCTATTCATTACTTTTGTGGAAGGGTGGCACCAGGAAGGTAATTATTTGTTCCATGTTAGTGTGAATTTTTGTTCATTTTTTGTTTGCTGTACAACCATGGAAGTCCTTTTCTTTGCCTCCCTTTGCAGCTAAACATGACATTCCACTTGTTCATTGTGGCACTTGCTGGAGCTGGAGCAGCAGTCATTGCTATGGTAAGCTACCATACCCCTCTATACCTCATCTGGATTGCTGATACCTTCTGGTTCTGACTTAGGATCAGCTGCTCAATTTCCATACTATCACCCAAAGCTATTATTAAAATATAGTTCTGTAATTCAATACTCTCCCTTTTTCTCTTCTTTTTTTTCTTAATATCTTGATGGATTCTCTTTTAAGTAGAATATCATGATTACTTTTTTGAATTGCAAAAAAAAAAACGTTTAAGTACATGCTCAGAATTTTCACTTTTTTCTTGCTGTCTTCAGACAAGTGTCTGAATTCACATGTCTATTTTGTAACCATAGTATTATACTTTTATGATCTCTGCCTTTCTGGGTATTCATAAGCTTGCCACACTGCTATTTTAGGAGCAGAATCTTTTTGTCAGTTCTGTGAATATATGTGAATGTGTTGATTTTTCTGTCAGGACTAATTTTTCTGCTCCTTTATAATGAAGATCACTTTACATTTTGACATTTTGTCAATGAGAAGGTTCCACTGAGAAAAAAGTATGTGAGCTAGTACCCTGCTCTTCTGTCTTTTGTCTGCTGCATTTGTTTAAGCATAAAGATATTTTTAGACTCACAATTCTCTACTGGTGTAGGTTTGCATTATGCATGCTGCAATGGGAAATGTAAAGTGACTGTTACTTTGTTCTGATGCTTTCAAAAGTGTTAGTGGTGGTGATTCCTATATACTGTTTATACTAGTAATTTTTCTATGGATCATAGGGCCATGATTTGGTTTTTTATCCTTATAATTAAATTTATAAAAAGAAAATATTCAATGAAGCTAGTAGTCCTCTTACATCAATGATATTTTTTGGTTTTTATCTGCCATTTTTTCATTATTACATGACACCCTGCAAACAGCAAAGACAGCTAAATGAAAAATACGTATTTTCAATGTAGTTTTTTGTTTCAAGGCCACAAATAATAAGTTTAATAGTAGAATGCAATTAATAATAATAATAGTTTTTTCACACTGAATTTTTTCTGCTTATAGTTCCAAAAATGGTGACCATATAGCAATTATGTTAGTATATCATTAGTGTTAGGAAATTAAATCTAAGAGATCATTTGTTTTCCACTGTGTAATTCTTTTTAAGTATATTCAGTAGATATCATAAAACGCTATTTTGTTCAGATGAAAATTCTGCATTTCAAACTAGAGTTTTGAATTCAAATAGCCACCAAAATACATTCAATGAAAAATAATACATCTTAAGTGACAGCAAATTAAGTAAATACATTGTGTCACATAGTTTAAATACATAATACTTTCAATGAAGTTTTTAAAAAGTCCCTTTGAAGCTCAGCATATCAAAGATACCATAGCTGCATTACACTAGGCACAAACAACCTTTGAATTCACTTTGATGGTGCACATTTATTCACATGTTTTTGAAGGATTACCCATTTCCAAGAATGCTTTCTGCTGAATTTTATATTGCGCAGAGCAGACATGATAACACTGTTCCAACAAAAATATAAATTAATGTTTTAAGTGCTAAATGGCATACTGTTCCAGTGCTGGTAGATGTATGCTTAATTAAATTTTTGCAGCAATTTTTTCAAGTTTCAAACTATGCTGTTTGTTTTTAACCTACCATTCTAATCTGTTAGGTACCTAAAAACTATCACATTCCACTCTTTGATAGTTTAATTTCTAAAACCAGCATACCAGACCACATCTCTAGGCTAAGACAAGTGCTTCACACTTGACATAGTACCCCAAACACAAGGGGAATAAAGGAAAACTCGGAATTTTGTAGTTGGACATGCAGACATTAAAAGGTTTCCCTTTAAGGAAAGCTTATTTTCCCAAGTTAAAAGTAATTTAAGGGAGGAAAAAATAATTTGGGGTCCTAAGTATCTCATCCAGGAAGAAGAAATCTTTTTTCTCCAGATCTTACACTCAAATCAGTAGACAAAAGTAATGCATCAGCAATGAGAAACAGTGTGCAGAAGTCATTTCAGTCATTGGAGAATGCGTGCCCTTCACTACATGTGCTGCTTCAAGAATAATCACAAATATGAAATGATGACATTTGTCTTAGTGTGCATCCAGAACATGTTTCTGAAATTCAACAGGAAAATTAGATTAAAATACCAGTCTTTTACAAAAGAAAAACCTTATTAACATAATGGACTCTCAAAACATTTCTTGCAAACAATTACTTTAAACCAGAGTAGTCCATCTGACTAAAGTGGTAAGTATATGGTATTTATGGCCAATCAGTAACAGTAGAGCAACATCAGTGCTGAATGACAGAATCAGTAAAATCTGCTTCCTGAAATGACATTGTAAGTTATGACATCAATATAATCCACTATATCCTCACTTCTGGATTTGCAAACAATTGCAAGTGCCAGACTATTTAATTTCTGAAGATTTCTTAACCTCTCTATTGTCAATATGATTCTACAAAATTCACAAAAGAATCAGCTTATTCATAAATGTTAAGCCCATCTGTCCCCAGGATACTTTTCATAAAACTGGGTTTGAAAAAGATATTTTTCAAAAAGTAGTCATTTATTGCATAACCAATAAAAACTTGTTAAAACTTGCAAAACCATTTGATCACAAATCACAATATCCTCATATCTCTTGGTCTCAGATTTGCTTATGAATGTTAGATTTTTTTTTTCACAATTCACTAGATACCTCTTTAGTCTGCAAAGGAGAATGTTGTTTTTGGGGTTCAAAAGGAGAATTGTCCTACATATTAGGACTGATATATCAAAACCTCATTTATTTTACAGTATATATCAGGGAAAGTTTCATTTTGCAGCAAAAATCACTGTCAAAGAGTTTATTTTGAAAATGTATCATTCTTATGTCAATGCAAGATGGGGAAAAAAGAACCAAAACCTGATAGAATTATTTATGCTGTAAATGCTTTTTGAGAGTCTTCATCATGGGAAAAAATAGCCAGGCTTTGGGATCATGTTTAATTTGTACCATATATGATTCCAAGCAGTACCGTTCTTTCTTATGTCTGAATGGATAACAAAGGCGTATGGAATAGATAATTACTTATACATTTTATACATGCATACCTATAAATTTTACTGTTGTCAGTGTTGTGTTGGATAGAAACAGAAGACTTGAAGTGGTTTAAATGTAAGCTCTAGCATTCAACAGTTGATTGTAAAGTCAGTATACATTCCAGCTGTTATGTTTCCCCAGAAACACTGTGGAAAATCTTAATTATGAGATGCAAAATTTCCTTTCTCAAAGTTACCATGTGAGCTGGTAACTCTTTTGCCTTAACTTCCACAGAAATTATGTCCTGTAAAGTGGAGATGCAATCAGTTCTCCTGAAACAGGAACAAGGGAAGTGTAAAGTGGTCTATTCCTCTCCCCAGTATGATTGTGGTCTTCTGCAGGTTGTGAGATGCATGTAAAGGGAGGAATTAAAGTTATTTAAACTTGGGTCTTGGGGATGAAGTGACATGTCCTGCATGGAAAAATAAAACAAACAAACAAAAAAACCAAACAGCCAACTCCACAATTTCTAAACACTGAAGCATGCTTTCACCTTATGAAGAAATCTAGGCAGGAATAGGTATGGAAAGACCCTGCACTGCCTTGCATATGTCTGTAATTGAAACCTCCTGAGGCAGGCTATGGAAGCTGCCTGGCTTCAATTTAAGTAAGCCTTGACGAGGGCCCCACTGGCTTCAGGCTATTCAGGTCATGGAATTGTGAAATGCAATTAGACAGCCACTTAGAAATGACCTCCTTACTGTGGCTATGTTATCTAGGAACTTGGTGTTGAAATAAACAACAAAGGTGGTGATACTGTTCAATGTATATGTCATTGTAAACATGGATATATATTTGAGATTATTTTAGGTAAAGTAGCTGTTTCCTGGCAAACCTTCCCACTTACATTGAATATAAACTCCAAGAGTTTTTGACAGTTATTACAGTAGTGTGATCCAGTAACTTCATAAGGAAAGGATGGGCAAAGAATGGGTGTTTAATGAAGGTCAGACTGTTACCAATATACCTTCAAAGTAGTCTATTTTTTAACAAATTAAAATGCTGAGTGAAATTTCAAGACATTAAGTTTAAATTTTTGTTTTACTGGGTCATTAACAAATATTTTGTGAGGGTAAGAAAAAGTGCCTACATCATTCCATTTTCATCACAGATTCTTCAGTTGCAAGGCAAATATGTTTTAAAAGGTCACAAAGATCTGAGTACACTGCTCAGAGAGCCCCTCATGTCTGCAATCTGTTTGAGGTTGAGACTGTATTTTTAACTGAAATTTCAGACTCAATGAACCAGTTTTCATTGGGTGCAAATTGCAATTGAGATGACAAAATTTTTAGTATTACCAGCCTGTTTATTTTGATTTTTCTCAATCGTTTTACTGCAGAGAATTTAAGGCATTTCATATGGGGATCCAGGGTTAGGGTCTCCCATTTGTTCTAGAAATGCCTGATCCAGAAACTACCCATGGTGAAAGCTTTTGGAAGAGCTGAGTTAGGATAGAAGGTGTTTCCTTTTCCTGTGTACTAAATTATGACTGGAGAACTTTCCAGAGTGACACACAACATGCTGCTATCTCCAACATATATATTTATGGATTGCTTTGCTAGTGTTGCTCTCTAGATATCAAGAAAATCCTAAAGATATGTAGAAATACTACTCTCTAGTTTTTTCCCTAGAGGACAGATTCTCTGTACAACTTTCTATTTTATGTCTCCTCAAGTCAGACAGTTTTACTCAAACAAGGATTAATTGGAAACTTGACATAAACTTGACATATGGATAAAAAAGGTAGAAAAAATATCTGGTCCTTTTAAGGGCTTCAGAATGCTTTCCTTGATCATACTTATCCAGATTAAGAAATGTACTTTTGCCTGTACTAATCAGCAACAATTGCCCACAAACAATTGTGAAAAAAATGTCCAAATATTCCAAAAGAAAAAAAACCCAAACATATTAGAATGGATCTGTTAATTTTAAATGAATCTAACATACTCATATGTACAATAGTACAGCATGAAAAGGAGAATTTGCATAATCTCAAGGTGGTTTTTTATTGTTTATTGTATTATTATTCCATTTAACTGAATCCCAGTATAATATCTTGATTTCTTAGAGAGGGGTAAATATTTTGGATCTCACAAAATAGTGCATTGCTACTGAGGAAGAAGATTGACATAAATTAAAGTAAGTTTTCAGAAAGTGTCTGAAAACCTGCTAGGGAGGGAATAAATGTCCAGAGAGTCCCCGCATAAACTAGTTCAGTATCCTTGTGGAGCACTTTTTTTTTCCGACTGAATACAGAGTAAACAGAGCATCCACTTTTTTTCAACTATATTTTGTCACATTTTGCCTAACTGAATTTATTGACACTTATTGACAATTTCCCCCCAGATTGGTGAGTTAAATACAAAGCTAGAGTTGTAGTTGAAAGAAGTCATGGCTAAATGAAAAGAAAATGCTAACTTTAACAAAAATTAAGAAGCAGAACTTTCTGTAATTGTATTAGATATGCAATCATAAGATGTGTCTATGGCATATTTTGATTTTAAGAACTACTTTAAGGAAAACTTCTTCAGTGGAGAAGGCATTTTTACATTTATCTTTACAAACTAACTGAAAAATAATGCAAGGATTATTTGGAATTTGAATTTTTCAGATTTTAGGGGTTTTTTCCTTGTATCTGTTGCTTCCAACTACTACTTATAGTAACAGTAACAGCTATGAGGTGAGTAATCTGAAGATTAATGAAGCCTGAATTTGCCATCATGGTTCTGTAGTACTTCTTGACACAAGAATACCTAGCTCCTGCTGATGAGCACCTACAGCTGTGAGTTTACACGTGCTCTAATCTGACTACCACTATTGTTTCTTAACACACTGTTACCTCTCTTACAGGTTCATTATCTCATGGTCTTGTCTGCTAACTGGGCCTATGTGAAAGATGCTTGCAGAATGCAAAAATATGAGGATATTAAATCAAAGGAGGAACAAGAGCTGCATGATATTCATTCTACTCGCTCTAAAGAGCGGCTCAATGCTTATACATAAAAGAAACCTTGTCTTACTTCCTAACATGTGAATGCTTTGTTGTTTAACTAAAGGCCATCCTACCATTTTAAAAACAATTGAAAGTGCTTCTCACAAAAGATAGTTTGGGTGACTTACATATCACCAACCTACAATTCTTGGTTGTCTAGCACTTGGTTTCCTAATTAGTTCTTACTTTGTGTGACCATTCTATACCACAAAGCTCCTAAATAGCCTTTCCTGAATCCCCTTAGGCGAATTAGTTCTGATAGGTCAAGGATACTAAAGTATTGTCAAATACAACTATGTGTTTGATTTTTTTAATCACTTTGTATGTGTTATGCATAACACCTTTTGCATTGTTTCTTATATGTTTTTGGAAAAAAAGTAGCTTTTTATACTTTTTAGTTTTGAGTTCAGTAACTACTTTAACTACAGGTATACTTCAAAGGGACCATTGTACATGATGTACAATATATAAAGAAAACATTCTGATGACTTTCCTTTATATACGGAAAACCTGCCAGAGGGACCCTGATCAACTTGAATGAAGGTCCTAAGAACGTTTTAAACAATCAAAGGTGCAATTTCTAAATTTGTAATAGTGGGTAAAAAAATAAAAAAAAAGCGAAAAAAGAAAAAAAAAGAAAAAAAGAAAAAAGTGCTTCTTATCTTTGTTAACATTGTATTATTGATGTTTTTAAAGAATATTCTCTTGTTTCAAGTTCCATGGGTGATAATTCCTGTTTGTATTGTGAGCATGCAGTCCGTGGTGCTAACAATGCATGGCCACTTGCCTTTTGAAGGAATTCAATACCACGGCTACCTGTTAACGAGTTATGGTATATAGACAACTGTTAATTAAGTGATATAGTTATTCATAGTTTTCTACAGAATAATCTCTCTTTAATTCAATGATGGTTATGCTAAATTGGAGCTGTCCATGTGATGATGTAAGAAATTACTGCTTAGCTACATTTATGAAAGTAGTATATCAAAAATGCAGTGACCATAGGAGTCAGATGTCTTTTTACCTGCTTTAAAAATTTAAATGGATTGCACCTGTCTGAACTGTAAAAGATATATTAAAGGAGACTTCCATAAATGTTATAGCTTGGCTTCTAGCTTTCCTACACATAATGGTTTACCTGTATTACGTTGAAGTAAGGTGAAAGACCACTACAGAGCTTATTATTTCAAAGTGTAGTAATATATTTGAACCTTTATTTTGATATGAAAGTGTTATCAGAATGAGAGGTCATCTTAATTTGAAAGAATTACCTGTATCAAAAACAGAACAAAAAAACCCTATTTAAGAAAAGTCTGTATTATTGGACCAAATTTGGTGGATTTTTTTTTTTTTTGCCTATTTCTAATGCTACAAGAATGCTGTAAAGTGTCTTTTAAAGTGATGTAGCCTGACAAGACATTTTTGTCAGTGTTAAAAACCTTAGGTAGTTTTGTGCACTTATTGGACCATTGTGAATTCTCTCTCAGTGTAAGTGCATTTCTAATAAGACTTCTTGAGTAAAACTCTTCTTTGTACTATTACTAGTCATGCATCATCAGTAATTTTTAACAATTCTTGTAGTAAGTAGAAGGTAATACTATAGTTACTTGTGGCATGATAATGCATTAAGTAGTATTAGTTGGTTGAGTTATTTTTCTTTTTCTTTTCTTTTGCTTGTTTTGGGTTTGTTTTTTTGTTTTTTTTTGGTTTTTTTTGTTTTTTTTTTGGTTTTTTTTGTTTTTTTTTTTTGTTGTGTTTTTGATTTGGGGTTTTGGTTTTGGTTTGGATTTTTTTTTACACTTAAGCTGTCCTACGGGGTCAACAGTTTTCTGATAATGTGCAGTACCGGTATTACAGTTCTGCAAAAAGTATTAGGAACCTCTTTTTGGACTCTATATTGTAGTGTTTCAGTTTTGTGTCTTAAAATGTTTGTGCTGATTTTTAAAACTATGTCTTTTAAACTCATGTAATGATGTTAATGCTTTTGGCTCTTCTCTGGTATTAGAGTTTGTATTTTCACAAAGAATGCTTTGTAGCAGGCATTACAATTAATCTGTTTTGTACATAAATGTGCCAACAGCTTGATGGTGGCGTTTTTGAAATGTAGAACAAAGTGCTTGCAAAATGTAATAAACACACTTGTGTACTTTGTGTTCTTGTTAATTCTTTGTGTAGTTTTTCTTTGCCTATATTGGACAGGTCACTGTAATTAGAAATGGAAGAAGCTTGTTTCTTCTACAGACCTTGCTATTGCACAGACTGCTTAAAGTATGTCTCCTAATCAGCATTTAGTGTCAGAAATCATACATCTTAAGACTAAGAGAGTAAAATGTTTTCTAAGAGCAGAGTTTCATAGTCTAGGAAGTGCCAGGTAGCAGAAGCCATGCTTGCTATATTTTTAACATATGAGTCAAAAGAAAAATTGGGAAAGGTTCCCATTACTACAGTGTCATTTGGAACAGCTCAGCAGAAACTGGTCTGACAGCAGTTTGAATATTGCTGAGGATACTGATACCATCCCGTGGTATCAGTAGTACTTTGAAACCTCAGTGACAATACTATATTACTTACATGCATGTAAAGTAATTTAAATGGTTAAGAGAGATCTATAGCTGTGCCAACTAACCTGATATCACTAAAGAAATTATTTAAAATACAGTTCCACAATGTGCTTGTTTCTCAGTTAACCAGCTGTTGTGGAGCTCTTTGTGTGCTCTTGATGAGGACGTGTGTCAGGATGGCAGAAGCAGCACAAGCCAAAGGAGTAGAGGAGCTTCCCACAGCACAGCACATCAATCATAAGTGATTCACTTCAAAGTCTGAGCATATTTGGTTTATTCCAGAGACTTCTCTGTTTGTTGACACCCTAAGCTGATTTTTCCTGAGTTAGGCTGCAAGGATCTTGCCTTCTATAAACACTTCTGTGCTCAATCTAAACTTGTGCCTATTGTGCTTTTAAGAAACAAGAAAAACATTGGAGGTTAATCTGTTTGGGCCAGGTTTTTGCTGGACAAAAGGCTGCAGTTAAACAAAAAATTTCTGTTTAAGAGGCTGGAATCCTCTTAGAAACTCAATTTTGCATGTTCATCACAGCTTACTATGCCCCATAAAAACTACTAATAGCATGTTACAAAACAGATTCAAAATTGAGATAGACATCCTTCCCAGACCCTGTCTCCCACTCAGATCTCCCCCTTTTCTTTTGCAAAAGATTATTTTATCCCTCAGCAGGACTGTTTCCCTCAGCAGCAGTGTTTCTGCTTTGAGTACAAGCAGATAAAACATTGAATCAGTGTGATTGAGACAATGCACAGCAGTGCACAGCAGATGTGGGGCTCAGTGTTCACACCTTGGTAGAGAGAATGGCAATTTTTAAGCCAATACATCATACAGTTTGGTGATGTAGTTAAAGCAGGAAGTTATACTGAAATTCTATGCCTAGTTAATACTTCAATATAGCTAATTGTATTTTTTCCCAGAGGACCTAAACTAATAGGATTTCCACTATAACTGAAAATATATGTATAAATGAATTTAAAATTATATATGCAACTTTTAGTCCTATATTAATACAATTATTTAAATTGTAATATATATGCATTGATTTTAAGTACTTATTGAACATTACCATGATTGCAACTCACATTCAGTTGATATAGTATATATTTTAAGACAGAATATATCTGTACTGTAATTCCTATATTAGTCAAAGGCAACAGTTTATAGAGTCTTTTCCATCATCAACATCCAGTGCATTTTTAAAATTTTCACTTCTGGGTTACCAGAAGTATTTATGTAGCTGATTTTCTGAAGAGCACATCTTAGTTTATAAAACATAAAGAATCAAACTATAGTAAATTTCATCTCAATTGGAAAGGGGGTGTTTATACAAGCTCTCTCTTAAAAAAATCCCAACATTTTATTTTCATTGGGTTGCACAGAAACCCCACATATACTGTTAAGCAGCACATCAATTTATGTCTCACATTTCAACACTGCTTCCATTTTGGGTAGATTTCAATTGTAAAGAACAACTTCAAAGCACACAGAGTCTTTACCAGCTCTTTCTGGCCCACACGAATTTTTCTAACTTGTATTTTCTACAAGGGAGGAACTGCAACAGTTTCTGGATTTTGCAATTTTCAAATATAGTTTTTTTGTTCTTTCAGGTGTCTGCAGAGGATTCCAACACATCACAGAGTTGCTTCTGTGTTTAACAATTATTAGCAGTGATGGAGGCAGGTAAGTATTTCTGCTGGCACACCAACAGAGATGGTGACTGGTAGAGAAGTGGATCATCTTTGGCTTGCAGTAGTCTAAGCATCAGCCAAATTTGCAGCTACTCTGCAGGGAGAAATTTATCTAAAAAAAGATTCTGCTCACAAGCTGCTGTGGACTCTTTCCTTCCCTGTGTAAAGTGGAGTTTGGTCAGATAAATGTGAGCCCCAGGGAAGATCATTTCAGTTGGTCTTTGGTTTGGCACTGCTGAGCTTCCCACCTTTGAAAGGGTTGGTTGGGGGCAGGTGCATCTACTTTAGGAGTTATTAAAGAACAAAACAAAACTAAAATCCCAAGAGATTTGCATGAATATCCTATGGTTTTACATGTTGAGTTACTCAAGACAGAAATACTGTGTAGGCCAGAAAAAGAGATTATCAGATCTAGGTTTTTCCAAGCATCTGAATATTTTTTCTTCTCAGTTGCCCAGAAAAAGTATACTTAGCATGAATCCCTTTCCTGTGGTTAATAGAGAATATTTTGGTCTCTGAGACTGTAAGTCTTGTATTTTATTAAATAGCTTTGGTCACATGTATTTCTTTGTAAGGATAAATATTAATTTTAGAACATATCTCATGGGGAAACAAATTTATCCTCAACAAATTAATGTCCCTGTTAAAGCATGCAAATCAATTTCTGGAATTTTACAATTCAGCTAGTTTAGTTGCATGTACAGTGACATTATGGAATAATAAACTAAATCACAGGGTTAAACACAGAGCAAAAGTGTCATGTTCGTCAGTTGCCTGGTTTGAACTGACTAAACAGATGGAAACCTTTCCCAAGAAGGCAGTGTTGGATGCCTCATATTGGTGCCTTTTTCTGAAGTATGAAACATGTTAAACACAGATACCTCATCAAGGTGTTTAATTCATATTTCTGCTTTCCTTTCATTATTTGCTTCTCCATGACATTGATGTTCCTTGTGCCCTGATTTGAATTGGAACTGAAGCAACATAAAACTTGCTTCTACCGACAAGGTGACGTACCAATGCCACTGAGCAGTGATGTACCACATGCTTGGAAACGGGGTTGAGAACAGTGAAAAAGGAAGGCAGAAAAAAAAAATATAAGATTTTCCTTTCCTTGTAAGCCCCAGCTGCAAGGTAATACCTGGTTTTGAGACCTGTGCCTCGTTATATACAGGTATGCCTTGCAGGACTAGGGCTTTAGGAGGAGTGAGAGTTTCTAACAAAGGGCAAATGCTACTTGAAACATGGAGATTTTGGACAGTCTAAAGCCATGCTTCTCTTGAAAGGAGCAGATGGCCGAGAGAAACTTGTAAACCTTTAATTGTCACAGCAGGATCTCAGGATCTCTTCCCAGCATGAGTAACATGGTGGCAGAGCTGATGTGTCACATGTGCAACTGCATGTAGCTATGGAGTAGAGCTTGTATCACTTAAAGCAGTGCAGGGATGATGCAGCAGAGGATCTCTGCAGACGTCATAGTCCTGGCCCCATTGCAGCAAGGTTGTTTTCACTAACACAAGGAAGAAAAGTAAGGATTTGAGGATGATCAGTCTGGAAAATCTGATTTTTGCATGTGAGACATGTCAATTGTTTTTGCAATGTAATAATTAGTGTTAAATGCTTGCATTTTTCATATATTTTAAATATACACACATACATACAATACATTGTCCAATAAACTGATTTTTAATGAACTTCTGTTCTACAGTAATAATAATGACAGCCTTAACAAAAAATAGTAAACTCAATGATTATGTGAAAATTTTCATGCAAGAAATGGCATTAATTTTACTCTACTACAGTTATCAGATACTTTGCAAATGATAAGATCATATATGGAGATAATAACAGCTTTGACTTTACTTCATGAGCTCATTCAGCTTGTTTTACTTTCTGATAGTGGCAGGCTTCTGGCCTTCAGAGTGGTTTTTTTTTTTTCCCTACAGAAATGTTAAGCCTAACTCTCAACATTTAACATGTGGAAATACATGCATGAGCAGATATTTTCCCCTGCCTTTCTTCAGCAAGCTCAATACTGTTATTTTACTCACTGCACAGCCTCCAGAGTGTATGCACAAGTGCTGTGCCTTCATGCTTGCTTTTCCCTAACCCTTTTCCCTGTGCTCCCTTCAAAATCACTGCCCCTGAGCAATCCACTGCTGGGCCTGGCTTCCTCCTTCATCTCTGCCAGCCTGCTTTGCTCCAGCTGCAAGTGGCTGAGACTGGCATTAGGGTTAATCTCACCTGGCTCAGATCAAACGGGATGCTGAGCCCAGCCAAGCCCCAGTGCCCCTTCATCCTGCTCCTCCTGGCACGTTCTCAGCCTCGTTATCCAAATGGGAGGTACCCTGTCAGGAACTATGGAGAGGATGTTCACTAGGGAGACAAACCAGAGCTCCTGAAAGAAATTGCTGTCATTCTTCAGTATTCCTTATGTAAAGGAATAAAACCAGGAAGTGAGGGAATATTAATATGCATCATGTTCCTGTAAATCCTAGGCAAATTTTTGTTATGCAATACTTTTCAACTGATATTCAAGATTTATTGTTGTTCTTCTTTAAGATCAAACAAAATTGTAAATAGCAATATTAGACAAAATACTATATATTATATAACATATATATTAGACAAAATAATTTCCTAAATTGGGAGGAGTGTTCATCTGTGACAAAGAAGCAGATGATGAAAAAGAATATCAAATTCATAAAGCTCAAAAAAAAATTTAAAAGTAATAATGTGCGTTCATACCACAATTTATGAGGTATAATTAAGTGAATTGTAGGAGGTGATAATCCTAAGGAACAATGCTGATTAAAAGAAGAGATTAAAAGGATGTCCTTTTTAAAGTACAAGACCAAATAACAGTACTCAGAAATGTTTTGGTTATTTATGTATGATGCAAAATTTTTGCAATTTGCCAATTAATACATGGATTCATATATCCATTGGTACTTAATTTTCTTAAATCATTATAGAAGGACACGTGCATTGAAGGAGCCATTGAACTGTGAAAGTCATCTCCTCTTACCAAAGGCTTTCCTGTGTGCCATGGGGAGCAGTAAGAGTTTGTTATCTGCATTAATCTCTTTAACTGGATTAAATTCTTGAGAACAAAATCCACTCAGTTCCTGGACTAGTACATGGGCCAGATCTGTCGAACAGGTATTTATGAACAGACATGCAGACAATTTGACTATGTTCCAGAAGATTAGAGTCGAACTCTGTGTCACAGGTTTTCCCAGGAGGCTGAGAAGACTGCTCCTCTTTCTAGGGTCACAGTCCTTCTAACACTTCCATGGTTTATTCACTTTAATCCAAATAGAAAAAAAAAAAAAAGATGAAAAAATTATAGAAAGCAGAATGGAAACAAATCTGTGTTTGAGCCAGCATTGTTTTGGCTACTGCTTGTGAGGTTTTCTATTGATATTAGGCAGGGGCAACATAATCTAGTGCTACATTTCAATTTGATTAAAGTTTCAGAGATTATTTTTACTTTTTCCATGTTTTCATTTTGGCACTTGCAGTCCTGACTTCATATACTTACAGGTGGCCTAACTTAATTTCTTCTATGTAGCATGCAGAGAGAATTTTTCATTAGCATTCAATTTATTTGGTCATTTAAAATGTGGTCATTTAAAAATTATTTTTGATTAGTTTTTAATCCTTTTTTTCAATATGAATTTTTGAAAACACAATCTTTTCAGCTCTATTTCTTTCCAGGAATTTGTTCAGATTGAGAAATCTAAGTAAAGTAACTTAAAGTACTTATCCTTTCTTTTTGAAGTGTTATAAGTTTCAAAATTCCTCAAGCTCACAGCAAATCCTTCTTCTATCAAAACAATTAAATTTTAAAAAAAAGAAGGAATCAAGTACTAGTGCTGTGGTGACACTGAAATTGGGTATTATACATACTTTTTAATCCTAAATTGCATGTGAAGATGTGCTACAAATAACTGCAAGCAATCTTCTTATGAAATTCTGGCATTCAAGTTTATTGTTGATGACCAGGCCCTCTGAGGGCATGATCATACCTCTGTAATACAATTTAAGTAAAACATCAGGGGGAAGCTTCTTCTTTTTTTTTTTTTTTTTTTTTTTTTTTTTTTTTTTTTTTGGTGCCTGTATAACAGAGCTGAGTGTTCTATTCATAGTCACAATTGTGGGTAAATTGAAAGCAAGCTGATTTTCTTGCTTATTCCTCATTAAATATGATGAATCTTTACATCTTTACATTAAATATGAGGTATCTTTATATACAAATACCATCACCATCCCCCAAAACACAACACAAAGAGATTATTCACATAAGGTATTATTTTGTAGCTTTTAATGACGGTGAGGAAAATGGTTAAAGGGGATGATGCCATGTTCTATCTGACATTGATAGGCATAGAGTACTGACATCAGGCGGTAAAGCTATGTAGGACAGAAGAATGCGGCTAATAAGTCCATTTGAGACGGTCTGATTTTAAATAACAGCTTTCATAAGACCAATCTGGTTCTTTTCTACTTCTGTATATTTAGAAATTATTCTGTAGCATAGCTTAAAAGCATTCAAACACTCTGTATATATATACATATATATATAAATATATATATGGAAATAGATTCAGCCCTTAAATATCTGTCACAATTGGGAGTGAATTAACAGCAAGTGAATAACTAAAGAATTGCAGTGGGGAACCTGACTTTTTAGCATTGCTCATTATTCTAAAGGAATTTTTTTAATCTTTAGCAGAGTTTTCCACCTACTTTAGAAATGGCATTTGTACATAATTATCATTGCAAGATAGTAGTGTGACTCACCACACCATCATCCCCACTTCAAATGACACTCATAGTACAACAATTTGTTTTGCATATTTCAGGTAAAATTTATGAATATGCTATTTATGATGCTGACTTACCTTACCTGGTGGGAAAACAGGGATGCTAGCCTTTTAGAAATACTTGTCACTTTCTAGAATCAGTATTTTTAATACAGCTATTGCTTTTAATTAAAGATTAATTAATCTTTAATTTTTAATTAAACTATTGAGTGGTAAAATTAAGTAGTGACTGCTTCCAGTTATATCTAAGCCTTGTTTTGTATCAAAGTGACAAGCACAGTTCTAAATTCCTGTGGAGTAGGGCCATGCTTGGTTCAAAAGCCATGGGATCTTGGGGCGACTCAGCCTGGTGACGACTGTGGTCAGTGGCATTACCTCTGCAGACATGGAAGTTGCATCTCATGCTGCCTTATGTCTAGCTAGCCAAGCAGCTGTCCAAAAACAAGCTGTGTTATCACTAGAGCTTAAAACGTAGAGGGGGATAGACCAGATGATATATACAATAATTTTAGGGGCCTTAGGATATTGCTCCTGGTCTTCACCTACCATACCAGAAGGAGTGTCAAATGTGACATCTCACACCTGCTGGCCCTGTCAGGGGTATCAACACCCTGAAAAATGCAAAATGCCACCAAGTTACTACAATTAGGTGAGTCTTATGTGGCTAAATCTCCAGTGTTTTGGCTGGGGCTTCTCAGCATGGGGTAGACGTCAGAACCAACCTCGTGTGGCTGTCTCTGGCTCAACCCCCCAGTCTTGCTCCTTGGCAAGAAGACAACACAGTCAAATCCACCTGTGGATCTTTCCCATCCCAGCTGGAGGAACAGGCACATACATCACATGTGTAGCTTTTCTCTTGGTACAGCATTTCCTCTTAATATATAATTAAAATATATATATGATTTAATGAGGAAAATGGGTAGGACTAGGGCAGAGGAGAACCTTGCCACTTCACTTTCTGGTGCCTTCCTAAAGGTGACAAAATGGAAAATATTTTTTAAAAAATACTAATTCAATTCAGATATGGTGTGGTTTTGTTTTGTGCTGCTTTTTTGTTTTTTGTTTTTCCAAGTGTAGGGAATCCTTTCAGGAATGAAGTCATTATCAAAACAAGATTCTAGTAAGAGGAGAAAACCCTAAAATAAAATATTTGAACTAAATGCCTTACTAAATATGGAACTTTCTCAGTTCTTTCTTAATTCAGTTTAGCCACATATAGTCCCTTCCCTGGAAGAAAATTCCAAGCTAAATAGTGTTCTTGTTGAATTTGTTCTTGATATATTTGGGAATGGGAAATGTGACTTGCCCACTGCTTAATTTTAGGAGATGCTAAAGTTTACTTGATTATAGACTGCATCTGGATGACAATAGCTGGCATAAATACACGTTGTTTTCTTGTTTGATTGAACCAGTTATTAAGATTCATTGGAGAACTTCCTCAAGAAAAATTTTCTCTGCCAAAACAAGAACCTGCTTGTATATAAACATGTATTTATCACTTCTTTTTCTCTTAAAAGTAACACATTAGGATTAACTGACTGCACAGTCAGTTAATCTCTAAATCAAGAAGAAGGCACCAGAATAAGTGACTAGGCAAATTCAAAGACAGAATATCTGTAGTAAAATTTCTGACTCAAGCAGAAACATTGGCAGTGTTTGAAAGCATGTAACCCGTCAAAGACTGACTTTGCTGTTCCCCTCTCTCATCTGACAAATGTGAAATATCCTCCTGGATGTATCTCATTATTTCTGCAGTATCTGCAGTCTGGAAAGAGTCCTGGAACTTGGCTTCTGACACTAAACACAGGAAAAAGAACTGTCAGCATGTTGTCTTGCAATACACTTATCTGATTTTAGTGCACATATTTTATTTGGTGCTCTACGTTTTCATATCACTGATATTCACATATCAGTACTTGTGCTTGTGGTGACAGTGTTTTTCCTTAACTGCCACACAACCAGGTGTGGTATCATCCTGGTATCTGTGTGTGCCTGCCCCAGAGCCAGTGCTGAGAGAGGAGAGCAAACTGTTCCAGGGAGCTGGTGCAGGCAATGGAATGGATAGACATGCAAAGCAATTGGTGGGGAAATGGACAAATGGGTATTGCTAATGGGGCTGAGAGGATGGGATAAAAGAAATGACAAATTGGTGACAGAGTAACAGCAGAAAAGGCAGTGAATCAGAACGTGATGCCATGTAGCAGGGAGCTCTGAGAGTAGAAACAGCTGGGATGGGTCACACCTTAAGCACAGGACAGGATGGGAAAACCACTGAGGCATGGAGATAATTTCCAATCTGATATGATATTACAGCAGAGATCTGAATGAGCAAGAAAGAATTTGAAAAGAAACAACACTCACATATGCATATTGGTATGAGAGAAATAAGTCAATTTAGCAGTCTTTGGAGGTCATAGACATGTGTCCAGAGAGAAAGTAGTTCTGCAAAACTTACAAACTCAGCACGACTTTGAAATAATAATAAAAAAGAATAGGAAATAAAAAAATGCAACTGGTAAGAGACATATATATAGAATACCTCTTGACAGTCAGACATCTGAGAACATCTACAATAAGGCTGAAATACAGAGTGAAAAGAAAGATGAAAGATCTTCCTCTGTAAGTACATATCTTTGCAGTGACTCAGTCACTGAGACTGAGCAAGAAGATCCCATGAGACCAGAGAAGAGAGTGAAATAAAAGTATTTCTGAATTTATTTGGGACGTCAAAACTATAGCAAGTAATAAAAGGATTTCAAATATCTGATGGGATTTCTCTGGCATGTTTTTGTAAAGTTGTGTAGAGTATTAAAAATGTATATAATATACATAGCAAAAAATAAAATGAACATTCCCAAAGATAATATCTGTTCAAAAACAATGTTAATTTCCTGACATATTTTATACTGCTGTTTGCCCTGTTTCCTGTAGTTTGCTTTCCATCTCCAAAATTTTGGAAATGGAAAATATCATGCTATATTATGACTGAGTCTTCAAAGATCCAAAATATTCTTAATGTATCCCTTAAAAGAATTAAGAGATTTATATTGCATTATTAGGTTGGCACCACCGGCTTGGAACTATTTTTGGGTTTCTTGATAAGCAGGATAACAATAGTAATTAAAAAGGATCAACCTAAAAAAACCAATGAAATTAAGCATAGTGCAAATCTTTGCATTCATGCACAGAACAAACGATCCTGTCATATTTCTAGAACAAAATACCATTTAGGGAAAATTAATTTTCCCACACCGCCGTACAACCAGGAAGAAAATAATGGCCTCCAAAGAAGCAGATGATTCTCTAGTTTAAAGTAAGAATGAATGGACAATGAAACTCCTACATCCATACTAAGAGTTTCTTTGAAATGATGTGAAAGACAAGGCAATAGGAATAGACATCAAAATGCAGGCCATCTGCAATCACGAGTAGGAACATGAAGCAAGGCTGGCCAAAATTACCCGAATGAAGGCCAAAAAAGAAAAGAAGAACTTACAAAGATGCTGGAAGGGATATAAAATAAAATTTATTTTGAGGAGAAAAAAAGAAAAAATTGGGAAATTACATCATTAAAACAAAATGAATACAGACTAAATCAGGTGAAGAACAAAAACAAAAACACGCCAAAAAAAAGCTCACAGATGTTGCAAGAGCAGGGGAAACAGTCAAGAAAGAAGTAATAACATGACGGAAACATATAAGGGACATGGCATAGATAAATTAAAAAAAGTAAAATTAAAAAAAAATCCTTACCCAAAGACCAAGGAATCAATGGACATATACCATCAAGTGCAGCCACATGAAGCAAAGCTTGCCCAAAATGGATCCCCACTGAAGGCCAAAACAGAAAAGAAGGACTTGCAAACACTCCGGAATGGAGATACCATCAAAGGAATTGCAATTGGAGGAGAAAAAATGAAAATTTGGGAAATTTGGTGACTAGAAGTAAATGGCCCGGGATTATATCAGGTGCAGTGCAAAGGACCAAACTCTGCCAAAATTCAGCTCACAGACGATTCTAAATCAGAGGGAAAAGTCAAAAAGGAAGACACAACTTAGGGGGAAGATATGAGGAACATGGCATGGATACATAAAAAAAATACAAAAAAAAGAAAAAAATCTTTCCCAAAGTCCAAGCCATCAAAAGGCATGGCATGCCATCAGGTGCAGGGACATGCACCAAAGATTCCTCTCTTGGTCCCCATTGAAATCGCAAGATTCCTTTTCCCTTCCAAAAAGGAAATGAAATGTTGCGAAGCCCAAAAGAAAGGCTTACAAACACTCTGGAAAGGAGATAGGATCAAATGAAATGCAACTGCAAAAAACCTGAAAAAAACCAGAAAATGGGGACTTTGAGTGTCTTCAAAAAATAGGCTGTGAGGAAATGAGCTGCATTGCAAAGGACCAAAACTAAGCTCACAGATCTTGCAAAAGCATGGGGAAAAAGTCAAGGAGGAAGACACAACGTGGAGGGGAAGAGATGAGGGACATGGCATGGATACTTAAAAAAAAATAAAAAAAGAAAAACAGAAAAATCTTTCCCAAAGTCAAAACCTTTGAAATGCAGGCAGGCCATATGCCATCAAGTGCAGGCACATGCAGCAAAGCTTGCCCAAAATGGATCCCCACTGAAGGCCAAAACAGAAAAGAAGGACTTGCAAACACTCCGGAATGGAGATACCATCAAAGGAATTGCAATTGGAGGAGAAAAAAAAAAAATTTGGGAAATTTGGTGACTAGAAGTAAATGGCCCGGGATTATATCAGGTGCAGTGCAAAGGACCAAACTCTGCCAAAATTCAGCTCACAGATGTTTCTAAATCAGAGGGAAAAGTCAAAAAGGAAGACACAACTTAGGGGGAAGATATGAGGAACATGGCATGGATACATAAAAAAAATACAAAAAAGAGAAAAAAATCTTTCCCAAAGTCCAAGCCATCAAAAGGCATGGCATGCCATCAGGTGCAGGGACATGCACCAAAGATTCCTCTCTTGGTCCCCATTGAAATCGCAAGAGTCCTTTTCCCTTCCCAAAAGGAAATGAAATTTCCTTTCGGAAAGGGAAAGGAAATCCTGCGAAGCCCAAAAGAAAGGCTTACAAACACTCTGGAAAGGAGATAGGATCAAATGAAATGCAACTGCAAAAAACCTGAAAAAAACCAGAAATTGGGGACTCTGAGTGTCTTCAAAAAATAGGCTGTGAGGAAATGAGCTGCATTGCAAAGGACCAAAACTAAGCTCACGGATCTTGCAAAAGCATGGGGAAAAGTCAAGGAGGAAGACACAACTTGGAGGGGAAGTGATGAGGGACATGGCATGGATACTTAAAAAAAAAAAAATAACAAACCAGGAAAAATGTTTCCCAAAGTCAAAGCCATCAAAATGCAGGCAGGCCATATGCCATCAAGTGCAGGCACATGCAGCAAAGCTTGCCCAAAATGGATCCCCACTGAAGGCCAAAACAGAAAAGAAGGACTTGCAAACACTCCGGAATGGAGATACCATCAAAGGAATTGCAATTGGAGGAGAAAAAAAGAAAATTTGGGAAATTTGGTGACTAGAAGTAAATGGCCCGGGATTATATCAGGTGCAGCGCAAAGGACCAAACTCTGCCAAAATTCAGCTCACAGATGTTTCTAAATCAGAGGGAAAAGTCAAAAAGGAAGACACAACTTAGAGGGAAGATATGAGGAACATGGCATGGATACATAAAAAAAATACAAAAAAGAGAAAAAAATCTTTCCCAAAGTCCAAGCCATCAAAAGGCATGGCATGCCATCAGGTGCAGGGACATGCACCAAAGATTCCTCTCTTGGTCCCCATTGAAATCGCAAGATTCCTTATCCCTTCCCAAAAGGAAATGAAATTTCCTTTCGGAAAGGGAAAGGAAATCCTGCGAAGCCCAAAAGAAAGGCTTACAAACACTCTGGAAAGGAGATAGGATCAAATGAAATGCAACTGCAAAAAACCTGAAAAAAACCAGAAAATGGGGACTCTGAGTGTCTTTAAAAAATAGGCTGTGAGGAAATGAGCTGCATTGCAAAGGACCAAAACTAAGCTCACGAATCTTGCAAAAGCATGGGGAAAAAGTCAAGGAGGAAGACACAACTTGGAGGGGAAGAGATGAGGGACATGGCATGGATACTTAAAAAAAAAAAAAATAACAAACCAGGAAAAATGTTTCCCAAAGTCAAAGCCATCAAAATGCAGGCAGGCCATATGCCATCAAGTGCAGGCACATGCAGCAAAGCTTGCCCAAAATGGATCCCCACTGAAGGCCAAAACAGAAAAGAAGGACTTGCAAACACTCCGGAATGGAGATACCATCAAAGGAATTGCAATTGGAGGAGAAAAAAAGAAAATTTGGGAAATTTGGTGACTAGAAGTAAATGGCCCGGGATTATATCAGGTGCAGCGCAAAGGACCAAACTCTGCCAAAATTCAGCTCACAGATGTTTCTAAATCAGAGGGAAAAGTCAAAAAGGAAGACACAACTTAGAGGGAAGATATGAGGAACATGGCATGGATACATAAAAAAAATACAAAAAAGAGAAAAAAATCTTTCCCAAAGTCCAAGCCATCAAAAGGCATGGCATGCCATCAGGTGCAGGGACATGCACCAAAGATTCCTCTCTTGGTCCCCATTGAAATCGCAAGATTCCTTTTCCCTTCCCAAAAGGAAATGAAATTTCCTTTCGGAAAGGGAAAGGAAATCCTGCGAAGCCCAAAAGAAAGGCTTACAAACACTCTGGAAAGGAGATAGGATCAAATGAAATGCAACTGCAAAAAACCTGAAAAAAACCAGAAAATGGGGACTCTGAGTGTCTTCAAAAAATAGGCTGTGAGGAAATGAGCTGCATTGCAAAGGACCAAAACTAAGCTCACGAATCTTGCAAAAGCATGGGGAAAAAGTCAAGGAGGAAGACACAACTTGGAGGGGAAGAGATGAGGGACATGGCATGGATACTTAAAAAAAAAAAAAATAACAAACCAGGAAAATGTTTCCCAAAGTCAAAGCCATCAAAATGCAGGCAGGCCATATGCCATCAAGTGCAGGCACATGCAGCAAAGCTTGCCCAAAATGGATCCCCACTGAAGGCCAAAACAGAAAAGAAGGACTTGCAAACACTCCGGAATGGAGATACCATCAAAGGAATTGCAATTGGAGGAGAAAAAAAGAAAATTTGGGAAATTTGGTGACTAGAAGTAAATGGCCCGGGATTATATCAGGTGCAGTGCAAAGGACCAAACTCTGCCAAAATTCAGCTCACAGATGTTTCTAAATCAGAGGGAAAGGTCAAAAAGGAAGACACAACTTAGGGGGAAGATATGAGGAACATGGCATGGATACATAAAAAAAATATAAAAAAGAGAAAAAATATTTCCGAAAGTCCAAGCCATCAAAACGAATGGCATGCCATCAGGTGCAGGGACATGCACCAAAGATTCCTCTCTTGGTCCCCATTGAAATCGCAAGATTCCTTTTCCCTTCCCGAAAGGAAATGAAATTTCCTTTTGGGAAGGGAAAGGAATCTTGCGAAGCCCAAAAGAAAGGCTTACAAACACTCTGGAAAGGAGATAGGATCAAATGAAATGCAACTGCAAAAAACCTGAAAAAAACCAGAAATTGGGGACTCTGAGTGTCTTCAAAAAATAGGCTGTGAGGAAATGAGCTGCATTGCAAAGGACCAAAACTAAGCTCACGGATCTTGCAAAAGCATGGGGAAAAGTCAAGGAGGAAGACACAACTTGGAGGGGAAGTGATGAGGGACATGGCATGGATACTTAAAAAAAAAAAAATAACAAACCAGGAAAAATGTTTCCCAAAGTCAAAGCCATCAAAATGCAGGCAGGCCATATGCCATCAAGTGCAGGCACATGCAGCAAAGCTTGCCCAAAATGGATCCCCACTGAAGGCCAAAACAGAAAAGAAGGACTTGCAAACACTCCGGAATGGAGATACCATCAAAGGAATTGCAATTGGAGGAGAAAAAAAGAAAATTTGGGAAATTTGGTGACTAGAAGTAAATGGCCCGGGATTATATCAGGTGCAGCGCAAAGGACCAAACTCTGCCAAAATTCAGCTCACAGATGTTTCTAAATCAGAGGGAAAAGTCAAAAAGGAAGACACAACTTAGAGGGAAGATATGAGGAACATGGCATGGATACATAAAAAAAATACAAAAAAGAGAAAAAAATCTTTCCCAAAGTCCAAGCCATCAAAAGGCATGGCATGCCATCAGGTGCAGGGACATGCACCAAAGATTCCTCTCTTGGTCCCCATTGAAATCGCAAGATTCCTTATCCCTTCCCAAAAGGAAATGAAATTTCCTTTCGGAAAGGGAAAGGAAATCCTGCGAAGCCCAAAAGAAAGGCTTACAAACACTCTGGAAAGGAGATAGGATCAAATGAAATGCAACTGCAAAAAACCTGAAAAAAACCAGAAAATGGGGACTCTGAGTGTCTTTAAAAAATAGGCTGTGAGGAAATGAGCTGCATTGCAAAGGACCAAAACTAAGCTCACGAATCTTGCAAAAGCATGGGGAAAAAGTCAAGGAGGAAGACACAACTTGGAGGGGAAGAGATGAGGGACATGGCATGGATACTTAAAAAAAAAAAAAATAACAAACCAGGAAAAATGTTTCCCAAAGTCAAAGCCATCAAAATGCAGGCAGGCCATATGCCATCAAGTGCAGGCACATGCAGCAAAGCTTGCCCAAAATGGATCCCCACTGAAGGCCAAAACAGAAAAGAAGGACTTGCAAACACTCCGGAATGGAGATACCATCAAAGGAATTGCAATTGGAGGAGAAAAAAAGAAAATTTGGGAAATTTGGTGACTAGAAGTAAATGGCCCGGGATTATATCAGGTGCAGCGCAAAGGACCAAACTCTGCCAAAATTCAGCTCACAGATGTTTCTAAATCAGAGGGAAAAGTCAAAAAGGAAGACACAACTTAGAGGGAAGATATGAGGAACATGGCATGGATACATAAAAAAAATACAAAAAAGAGAAAAAAATCTTTCCCAAAGTCCAAGCCATCAAAAGGCATGGCATGCCATCAGGTGCAGGGACATGCACCAAAGATTCCTCTCTTGGTCCCCATTGAAATCGCAAGATTCCTTTTCCCTTCCCAAAAGGAAATGAAATTTCCTTTCGGAAAGGGAAAGGAAATCCTGCGAAGCCCAAAAGAAAGGCTTACAAACACTCTGGAAAGGAGATAGGATCAAATGAAATGCAACTGCAAAAAACCTGAAAAAAACCAGAAAATGGGGACTCTGAGTGTCTTCAAAAAATAGGCTGTGAGGAAATGAGCTGCATTGCAAAGGACCAAAACTAAGCTCACGAATCTTGCAAAAGCATGGGGAAAAAGTCAAGGAGGAAGACACAACTTGGAGGGGAAGAGATGAGGGACATGGCATGGATACTTAAAAAAAAAAAAAATAACAAACCAGGAAAATGTTTCCCAAAGTCAAAGCCATCAAAATGCAGGCAGGCCATATGCCATCAAGTGCAGGCACATGCAGCAAAGCTTGCCCAAAATGGATCCCCACTGAAGGCCAAAACAGAAAAGAAGGACTTGCAAACACTCCGGAATGGAGATACCATCAAAGGAATTGCAATTGGAGGAGAAAAAAAGAAAATTTGGGAAATTTGGTGACTAGAAGTAAATGGCCCGGGATTATATCAGGTGCAGTGCAAAGGACCAAACTCTGCCAAAATTCAGCTCACAGATGTTTCTAAATCAGAGGGAAAGGTCAAAAAGGAAGACACAACTTAGGGGGAAGATATGAGGAACATGGCATGGATACATAAAAAAAATATAAAAAAGAGAAAAAATATTTCCGAAAGTCCAAGCCATCAAAACGAATGGCATGCCATCAGGTGCAGGGACATGCACCAAAGATTCCTCTCTTGGTCCCCATTGAAATCGCAAGATTCCTTTTCCCTTCCCGAAAGGAAATGAAATTTCCTTTTGGGAAGGGAAAGGAATCTTGCGAAGCCCAAAAGAAAGGCTTACAAACACTCTGGAAAGGAGATAGGATCAAATGAAATGCAACTGCAAAAAACCTGAAAAAAACCAGAAAATGGGGACTTTGAGTGTCTTCAAAAAATAGGCTGTGAGGAAATGAGCTGCATTGCAAAGGACCAAAACTAAGCTCACAGATCTTGCAAAAGCATGGGGAAAAAGTCAAGGAGGAAGACACAACTTGGAGGGGAAGAGATGAGGGACATGGCATGGATACTTAAAAAAAAAAAAATAACAAACCAGGAAAAATGTTTCCCAAAGTCAAAGCCATCAAAATGCAGGCAGGCCATATGCCATCAAGTGCAGGCACATGCAGCAAAGCTTGCCCAAAATGGATCCCCACTGAAGGCCAAAACAGAAAAGAAGGACTTGCAAACACTCCGGAATGGAGATACCATCAAAGGAATTGCAATTGGAGGAGAAAAAAAGAAAATTTGGGAAATTTGGTGACTAGAAGTAAATGGCCCGGGATTATATCAGGTGCAGCGCAAAGGACCAAACTCTGCCAAAATTCAGCTCACAGATGTTTCTAAATCAGAGGGAAAAGTCAAAAAGGAAGACACAACTTAGAGGGAAGATATGAGGAACATGGCATGGATACATAAAAAAAATACAAAAAAGAGAAAAAAATCTTTCCCAAAGTCCAAGCCATCAAAAGGCATGGCATGCCATCAGGTGCAGGGACATGCACCAAAGATTCCTCTCTTGGTCCCCATTGAAATCGCAAGATTCCTTTTCCCTTCCCAAAAGGAAATGAAATTTCCTTTCGGAAAGGGAAAGGAAATCCTGCGAAGCCCAAAAGAAAGGCTTACAAACACTCTGGAAAGGAGATAGGATCAAATGAAATGCAACTGCAAAAAACCTGAAAAAAACCAGAAAATGGGGACTCTGAGTGTCTTTAAAAAATAGGCTGTGAGGAAATGAGCTGCATTGCAAAGGACCAAAACTAAGCTCACGAATCTTGCAAAAGCATGGGGAAAAAGTCAAGGAGGAAGACACAACTTGGAGGGGAAGAGATGAGGGACATGGCATGGATACTTAAAAAAAAAAAAAATAACAAACCAGGAAAAATGTTTCCCAAAGTCAAAGCCATCAAAATGCAGGCAGGCCATATGCCATCAAGTGCAGGCACATGCAGCAAAGCTTGCCCAAAATGGATCCCCACTGAAGGCCAAAACAGAAAAGAAGGACTTGCAAACACTCCGGAATGGAGATACCATCAAAGGAATTGCAATTGGAGGAGAAAAAAAGAAAATTTGGGAAATTTGGTGACTAGAAGTAAATGGCCCGGGATTATATCAGGTGCAGTGCAAAGGACCAAACTCTGCCAAAATTCAGCTCACAGACGATTCTAAATCAGAGGGAAAAGTCAAAAAGGAAGACACAACTTAGGGGGAAGATATGAGGAACATGGCATGGATACATTAAAAAAATACAAAAAAAAGAAAAAAATCTTTCCCAAAGTCCAAGCCATCAAAAGGCATGGCATGCCATCAGGTGCAGGGACATGCACCAAAGATTCCTCTCTTGGTCCCCATTGAAATCGCAAGATTCCTTTTCCCTTCCCCAAAGGAAATGAAATCTTGCGAAGCCCAAAAGAAAGGCTTACAAACATCCTGGAAAGGAGATAGGATCAAATGAAATGCAACTGCAAAAAACCTGAAAAAAACCAGAAAATGGGGACTTTGAGTGTCTTCAAAAAATAGGCTGTGAGGAAATGAGCTGCATTGCAAAGGACCAAAACTAAGCTCACAGATCTTGCAAAAGCATGGGGAAAAGTCAAGGAGGAAGACACAACTTGGAGGGGAAGAGATGAGGGACATGGCATGGATACTTAAAAAAAAAAAATAACAAACCAGGAAAAATGTTTCCCAAAGTCAAAGCCATCAAAAGGCATGGCATGCCATCAGGTGCAGGGACATGCACCAAAGATTCCTCTCTTGGTCCCCATTGAAATCGCAAGATTCCTTTTCCCTTCCCAAAAGGAAATGAAATTTCCTTTCGGAAAGGGAAAGGAAATCCTGCGAAGCCCAAAAGAAAGGCTTACAAACACTCTGGAAAGGAGATAGGATCAAATGAAATGCAACTGCAAAAAACCTGAAAAAAAACAGAAATTGGGGACTCTGAGTGTCTTCAAAAAATAGGCTGTGAGGAAATGAGCTGCATTGCAAAGGACCAAAACTAAGCTCACGAATCTTGCAAAAGCATGGGGAAAAAGTCAAGGAGGAAGACACAACTTGGAGGGGAAGAGATGAGGGACATGGCATGGATACTTAAAAAAAAAAAAAATAACAAACCAGGAAAAATGTTTCCCAAAGTCAAAGCCATCAAAATGCAGGCAGGCCATATGCCATCAAGTGCAGGCACATGCAGCAAAGCTTGCCCAAAATGGATCCCCACTGAAGGCCAAAACAGAAAAGAAGGACTTGCAAACACTCCGGAATGGAGATACCATCAAAGGAATTGCAATTGGAGGAGAAAAAAAGAAAATTTGGGAAATTTGGTGACTAGAAGTAAATGGCCCGGGATTATATCAGGTGCAGTGCAAAGGACCAAACTCTGCCAAAATTCAGCTCACAGACGATTCTAAATCAGAGGGAAAAGTCAAAAAGGAAGACACAACTTAGGGGGAAGATATGAGGAACATGGCATGGATACATAAAAAAAATACAAAAAAAAGAAAAAAATCTTTCCCAAAGTCCAAGCCATCAAAAGGCATGGCATGCCATCAGGTGCAGGGACATGCACCAAAGATTCCTCTCTTGGTCCCCATTGAAATCGCAAGATTCCTTATCCCTTCCCAAAAGGAAATGAAATTTCCTTTCGGGAAGGGAAAAGGAATCTTGCGAAGCCCAAAAGAAAGGCTTACAAACACTCTGGAAAGGAGATAGGATCAAATGAAATGCAACTGCAAAAAACCTGAAAAAAAACAGAAAATGGAGACTTTGAGTGTCTTCAAAAAATAGGCTGTGAGGAAATGAGCTGCATTGCAAAGGACCAAAACTAAGCTCACGGATCTTGCAAAAGCATGGGGAAAAAGTCAAGGAGGAAGACACAACTTGGAGGGGAAGAGATGAGGGACATGGCATGGATACTTAAAAAAAAAAAAAAAAATAACCAGAAAAATCATTCCCAAAGTCAAAGCCATCAAAATGCAGGCAGGCCATATGCCATCAAGCGCAGGCACATGCAGCAAAGCTTGCCCAAAATGGATCCACACTGAAGGCCAAAACAGAAAAGAAGGACTTGCAAACACTCCGGAATAGAGATACCATCAAAGGAATTGCAATTGGAGGAGAAAAAAAGAAAATTTGGGAAATTTGGTGACTAGAAGTAAATGGCCCGGGATTATATCAGGTGCAGCGCAAAGGACCAAACTCTGCCAAAATTCAGCTCACAGATGTTTCTAAATCAGAGGGAAAAGTCAAAAAGGAAGACACAACTTAGAGGGAAGATATGAGGAACATGGCATGGATACATAAAAAAAATACAAAAAAGAGAAAAAAATCTTTCCCAAAGTCCAAGCCATCAAAAGGCATGGCATGCCATCAGGTGCAGGGACATGCACCAAAGATTCCTCTCTTGGTCCCCATTGAAATCGCAAGATTCCTTTTCCCTTCCCGAAAGGAAATGAAATCTTGCGAAGCCCAAAAGAAAGGCTTACAAACATCCTGGAAAGGAGATAGGATCAAATGAAATGCAACTGCAAAAAACCTGAAAAAAACCAGAAAATGGGGACTTTGAGTGTCTTCAAAAAATAGGCTGTGAGGAAATGAGCTGCATTGCAAAGGACCAAAACTAAGCTCACAGATCTTGCAAAAGCATGGGGAAAAGTCAAGGAGGAAGACACAACTTGGAGGGGAAGAGATGAGGGACATGGCATGGATACTTAAAAAAAAAAAAATAACAAACCAGGAAAAATGTTTCCCAAAGTCAAAGCCATCAAAAGGCATGGCATGCCATCAGGTGCAGGGACATGCACCAAAGATTCCTCTCTTGGTCCCCATTGAAATCGCAAGATTCCTTTTGCCTTCCCAAAAGGAAATGAAATTTCCTTTCGGAAAGGGAAAGGAAATCCTGCGAAGCCCAAAAGAAAGGCTTACAAACACTCTGGAAAGGAGATAGGATCAAATGAAATGCAACTGCAAAAAACCTGAAAAAAAACAGAAATTGGGGACTCTGAGTGTCTTCAAAAAATAGGCTGTGAGGAAATGAGCTGCATTGCAAAGGACCAAAACTAAGCTCACGGATCTTGCAAAAGCATGGGGAAAAGTCAAAAAGGAAGACACAACTTGGAGGGGAAGAGATGAGGGACATGGCATGGATACTTTAAAAAAGAAAAATAACAAACCAGGAAAAATGTTTCCCAAAGTCAAAGCCATCAAAATGCAGGCAGGCCATATACCATCAAGTGCAGGCACATGCAGCAAAGCTTGCCCAAAATGGATCCACACTGAAGGCCAAAACAGAAAAGAAGGACTTGCAAACACTCCGGAATGGAGATACCATCAAAGGAATTGCAATTGGAGGAGAAAAAAAGAAAATTTGGGAAATTTGGTGACTAGAAGTAAATGGCCCGGGATTATATCAGGTGCAGTGCAAAGGACCAAACTCTGCCAAAATTCAGCTCACAGATGTTTCTAAATCAGAGGGAAAAGTCAAAAAGGAAGACACAACTTAGGGGGAAGATATGAGGAACATGGCATGGATACATAAAAAAAATACAAAAAAGAGAAAAAAATCTTTCCCAAAGTCCAAGCCATCAAAAGGCATGGCATGCCATCAGGTGCAGTGACATGCACCAAAGATTCCTCTCTTGGTCCCCATTGAAATCGCAAGATTCCTTTTCCCTTCCCAAAAGGAAATGAAATTTCCTATCGGGAAGGGAAAGGAATCTTGCGAAGCCCAAAAGAAAGGCTTACAAACACTCTGGAAAGGAGATAGGATCAAATGAAATGCAACTGCAAAAAACCTGAAAAAAACCAGAAATTGGGGACTCTGAGTGTCTTCAAAAAATAGGCTGTGAGGAAATGAGCTGCATTGCAAAGGACCAAAACTAAGCTCACGAATCTTGCAAAAGCATGGGGAAAAAGTCAAGGAGGAAGACACAACTTGGAGGGGAAGAGATGAGGGACATGGCATGGATACTTAAAAAAAAAAATAACAAACCAGGAAAAATGTTTCCCAAAGTCAAAGCCATCAAAATGCAAGCAGGCCGTATCCCATCAAGTGCAGGCACATGCAGCAAAGCTTGCCCAAAATGGATCCCCACTGAAGGCCAAAACAGAAAAGAAGGACTTGCAAACACTCCGGAATGGAGATACCATCAAAGGAATTGCAATTGGAGGAGAAAAAAAGAAAATTTGGGAAATTTGGTGACTAGAAGTAAATGGCCCGGGATTATATCAGGTGCAGTGCAAAGGACCAAACTCTGCCAAAATTCAGCTCACAGACGATTCTAAATCAGAGGGAAAAGTCAAAAAGGAAGACACAACTTAGGGGGAAGATATGAGGAACATGGCATGGATACATAAAAAAAATACAAAAAAGAGAAAAAAATCTTTCCCAAAGTCCAAGCCATCAAAAGGCATGGCATGCCATCAGGTGCAGGGACATGCACCAAAGATTCCTCTCTTGGTCCCCATTGAAATCGCAAGATTCCTTTTCCCTTCCCAAAAGGAAATGAAATTTCCTATCGGGAAGGGAAAGGAATCTTGCGAAGCCCAAAAGAAAGGCTTACAAACACTCTGGAAAGGAGATAGGATCAAATGAAATGCAACTGCAAAAAACCTGAAAAAAACCAGAAATTGGGGACTCTGACTGTCTTCAAAAAATAGGCTGTGAGGAAATGAGCTGCATTGCAAAGGACCAAAACTAAGCTCACAGATCTTGCAAAAGCATGGGGAAAAAGTCAAGGAGGAAGACACAACTTGGAGGGGAAGAGATGAGGGACATGGCATGGATACTTAAAAAAAAAAAAATAACAAACCAGGAAAAATGTTTCCCAAAGTCAAAGCCATCAAAATGCAGGCAGGCCATATGCCATCAAGTGCAGGCACATGCAGCAAAGCTTGCCCAAAATGGATCCCCACTGAAGGCCAAAACAGAAAAGAAGGACTTGCAAACACTCCGGAATGGAGATACCATCAAAGGAATTGCAATTGGAGGAGAAAAAAAGAAAATTTGGGAAATTTGGTGACTAGAAGTAAATGGCCCGGGATTATATCAGGTGCAGTGCAAAGGACCAAACTCTGCCAAAATTCAGCTCACAGATGTTTCTAAATCAGAGGGAAAAGTCAAATAGGAAGACACAACTTAGAGGGAAGATATGAGGAACATGGCATGGATACATAAAAAAAATACAAAAAAAAGAAAAAAATCTTTCCCAAAGTCCAAGCCATCAAAAGGCATGGCATGCCATCAGGTGCAGGGACATGCACCAAAGATTCCTCTCTTGGTCCCCATTGAAATCGCAAGATTCCTTTTCCCTTCCCGAAAGGAAATGAAATCTTGCGAAGCCCAAAAGAAAGGCTTACAAACATCCTGGAAAGGAGATAGGATCAAATGAAATGCAACTGCAAAAAACCTGAAAAAAAACAGAAAATGGGGACTTTGAGTGTCTTCAAAAAATAGGCTGTGAGGAAATGAGCTGCATTGCAAAGGACCAAAACTAAGCTCACAGATCTTGCAAAAGCATGGGGAAAAGTCAAGGAGGAAGACACAACTTGGAGGGGAAGAGATGAGGGACATGGCATGGATACTTAAAAAAAAAAAAATAACAAACCAGGAAAAATGTTTCCCAAAGTCAAAGCCATCAAAAGGCATGGCATGCCATCAGGTGCAGGGACATGCACCAAAGATTCCTCTCTTGGTCCCCATTGAAATCGCAAGATTCCTTTTCCCTTCCCAAAAGGAAATGAAATTTCCTTTCCGAAAGGGAAAGGAAATCCTGCGAAGCCCAAAAGAAAGGCTTACAAACACTCTGGAAAGGAGATAGGATCAAATGAAATGCAACTGCAAAAAACCTGAAAAAAACCAGAAATTGGGGACTCTGACTGTCTTCAAAAAATAGGCTGTGAGGAAATGAGCTGCATTGCAAAGGACCAAAACTAAGCTCACGAATCTTGCAAAAGCATGGGGAAAAAGTCAAGGAGGAAGACACAACTTGGAGGGGAGGAGATGAGGGACATGGCATGGATACTTAAAAAAAAAAAAAATAACAAACCAGGAAAAATGTTTCCCAAAGTCAAAGCCATCAAAATGCAGGCAGGCCATATGCCATCAAGTGCAGGCACATGCAGCAAAGCTTGCCCAAAATGGATCCCCACTGAAGGCCAAAACAGAAAAGAAGGACTTGCAAACACTCCGGAATGGAGATACCATCAAAGGAATTGCAATTGGAGGAGAAAAAAAGAAAATTTGGGAAATTTGGTGACTAGAAGTAAATGGCCCGGGATTATATCAGGTGCAGTGCAAAGGACCAAACTCTGCCAAAATTCAGCTCACAGACGATTCTAAATCAGAGGGAAAAGTCAAAAAGGAAGACACAACTTAGGGGGAAGATATGAGGAACATGGCATGGATACATAAAAAAAATACAAAAAAGAGAAAAACATCTTTCCCAAAGTCCAAGCCATCAAAAGGCATGGCATGCCATCAGGTGCAGGGACATGCACCAAAGATTCCTCTCTTGGTCCCCATTGAAATCGCAAGATTCCTTATCCCTTCCCAAAAGGAAATGAAATTTCCTTTCGGGAAGGGAAAAGGAATCTTGCGAAGCCCAAAAGAAAGGCTTACAAACACTCTGGAAAGGAGATAGGATCAAATGAAATGCAACTGCAAAAAACCTGAAAAAAACCAGAAAATGGAGACTTTGAGTGTCTTCAAAAAATAGGCTGTGAGGAAATGAGCTGCATTGCAAAGGACCAAAACTAAGCTCACGGATCTTGCAAAAGCATGGGGAAAAAGTCAAGGAGGAAGACACAACTTGGAGGGGAAGAGATGAGGGACATGGCATGGATACTTAAAAAAAAAAAAAAAAATAACCAGAAAAATCTTTCCCAAAGTCAAAGCCATCAAAATGCAGGCAGGCCATATGCCATCAAGTGCAGGCACATGCAGCAAAGCTTGCCCAAAATGGATCCCCACTGAAGGCCAAAACAGAAAAGAAGGACTTGCAAACACTCCGGAATAGAGATACCATCAAAGGAATTGCAATTGGAGGAGAAAAAAAGAAAATTTGGGAAATTTGGTGACTAGAAGTAAATGGCCCGGGATTATATCAGGTGCAGTGCAAAGGACCAAACTCTGCCAAAATTCAGCTCACAGACGATTCTAAATCAGAGGGAAAAGTCAAAAAGGAAGACACAACTTAGGGGGAAGATATGAGGAACATGGCATGGATACATTAAAAAAATACAAAAAAAAGAAAAAAATCTTTCCCAAAGTCCAAGCCATCAAAAGGCATGGCATGCCATCAGGTGCAGGGACATGCACCAAAGATTCCTCTCTTGGTCCCCATTGAAATCGCAAGATTCCTTATCCCTTCCCAAAAGGAAATGAAATTTCCTTTTGGGAAGGGAAAAGGAATCTTGCGAAGCCCAAAAGAAAGGCTTACAAACACTCTGGAAAGGAGATAGGATCAAATGAAATGCAACTGCAAAAAACCTGAAAAAAACCAGAAATTGGGGACTCTGAGTGTCTTCAAAAAATAGGCTGTGAGGAAATGAGCTGCATTGCAAAGGACCAAAACTAAGCTCACGGATCTTGCAAAAGCATGGGGAAAAAGTCAAGGAGGAAGACACAACTTGGAGGGGAAGAGATGAGGGACATGGCATGGATACTTAAAAAAAAAAAAAAAAATAACCAGAAAAATCTTTCCCAAAGTCAAAGCCATCAAAATGCAGGCAGGCCATATGCCATCAAGTGCAGGCACATGCAGCAAAGCTTGCCCAAAATGGATCCCCACTGAAGGCCAAAACAGAAAAGAAGGACTTGCAAACACTCCGGAATGGAGATACCATCAAAGGAATTGCAATTGGAGGAGAAAAAAAGAAAATTTGGGAAATTTGGTGACTAGAAGTAAATGGCCCGGGATTATATCAGGTGCAGTGCAAAGGACCAAACTCTGCCAAAATTCAGCTCACAGACGATTCTAAATCAGAGGGAAAAGTCAAAAAGGAAGACACAACTTAGGGGGAAGATATGAGGAACATGGCATGGATACATAAAAAAAATACAAAAAAGAGAAAAAAATCTTTCCCAAAGTCCAAGCCATCAAAAGGCATGGCATGCCATCAGGTGCAGGGACATGCACCAAAGATTCCTCTCTTGGTCCCCATTGAAATCGCAAGATTCCTTTTCCCTTCCCAAAAGGAAATGAAATCTTGCGAAGCCCAAAAGAAAGGCTTACAAACATCCTGGAAAGGAGATAGGATCAAATGAAATGCAACTGCAAAAAACCTGAAAAAAACCAGAAAATGGGGACTTTGAGTGTCTTCAAAAAATAGGCTGTGAGGAAATGAGCTGCATTGCAAAGGACCAAAACTAAGCTCACAGATCTTGCAAAAGCATGGGGAAAAGTCAAGGAGGAAGACACAACTTGGAGGGGAAGAGATGAGGGACATGGCATGGATACTTAAAAAAAAAAAAATAACAAACCAGGAAAAATGTTTCCCAAAGTCCAAGCCATCAATAGGCATGGCATGCCATCAGGGGCAGGGACATGCACCAAAGATTCCTCTCTTGGTCCCCATTGAAATCGCAAGATTCCTTTTCCCTTCCCAAAAGGAAATGAAATTTCCTTTCGGAAAGGGAAAGGAAATCCTGCGAAGCCCAAAAGAAAGGCTTACAAACACTCTGGAAAGGAGATAGGATCAAATGAAATGCAACTGCAAAAAACCTGAAAAAAACCAGAAATTTGGGACTCTGAGTGTCTTCAAAAAATAGGCTGTGAGGAAATGAGCTGCATTGCAAAGGACCAAAACTAAGCTCACGGATCTTGCAAAAGCATGGGGAAAAGTCAAGGAGGAAGACACAACTTAGGGGGAAGATATGAGGAACATGGCATGGATACATAAAAAAAATACAAAAAAGAGAAAAACATCTTTCCCAAAGTCCAAGCCATCAAAAGGCATGGCATGCCATCAGGTGCAGGGACATGCACCAAAGATTCCTCTCTTGGTCCCCATTGAAATCGCAAGATTCCTTATCCCTTCCCAAAAGGAAATGAAATTTCCTTTCGGGAAGGGAAAAGGAATCTTGCGAAGCCCAAAAGAAAGGCTTACAAACACTCTGGAAAGGAGATAGGATCAAATGAAATGCAACTGCAAAAAACCTGAAAAAAACCAGAAAATGGAGACTTTGAGTGTCTTCAAAAAATAGGCTGTGAGGAAATGAGCTGCATTGCAAAGGACCAAAACTAAGCTCACGGATCTTGCAAAAGCATGGGGAAAAAGTCAAGGAGGAAGACACAACTTGGAGGGGAAGAGATGAGGGACATGGCATGGATACTTAAAAAAAAAAAAAAAAATAACCAGAAAAATCTTTCCCAAAGTCAAAGCCATCAAAATGCAGGCAGGCCATATGCCATCAAGTGCAGGCACATGCAGCAAAGCTTGCCCAAAATGGATCCCCACTGAAGGCCAAAACAGAAAAGAAGGACTTGCAAACACTCCGGAATAGAGATACCATCAAAGGAATTGCAATTGGAGGAGAAAAAAAGAAAATTTGGGAAATTTGGTGACTAGAAGTAAATGGCCCGGGATTATATCAGGTGCAGTGCAAAGGACCAAACTCTGCCAAAATTCAGCTCACAGACGATTCTAAATCAGAGGGAAAAGTCAAAAAGGAAGACACAACTTAGGGGGAAGATATGAGGAACATGGCATGGATACATTAAAAAAATACAAAAAAAAGAAAAAAATCTTTCCCAAAGTCCAAGCCATCAAAAGGCATGGCATGCCATCAGGTGCAGGGACATGCACCAAAGATTCCTCTCTTGGTCCCCATTGAAATCGCAAGATTCCTTATCCCTTCCCAAAAGGAAATGAAATTTCCTTTCGGGAAGGGAAAAGGAATCTTGCGAAGCCCAAAAGAAAGGCTTACAAACACTCTGGAAAGGAGATAGGATCAAATGAAATGCAACTGCAAAAAACCTGAAAAAAACCAGAAATTGGGGACTCTGAGTGTCTTCAAAAAATAGGCTGTGAGGAAATGAGCTGCATTGCAAAGGACCAAAACTAAGCTCACGGATCTTGCAAAAGCATGGGGAAAAAGTCAAGGAGGAAGACACAACTTGGAGGGGAAGAGATGAGGGACATGGCATGGATACTTAAAAAAAAAAAAAAAAATAACCAGAAAAATCTTTCCCAAAGTCAAAGCCATCAAAATGCAGGCAGGCCATATGCCATCAAGTGCAGGCACATGCAGCAAAGCTTGCCCAAAATGGATCCCCACTGAAGGCCAAAACAGAAAAGAAGGACTTGCAAACACTCCGGAATGGAGATACCATCAAAGGAATTGCAATTGGAGGAGAAAAAAAGAAAATTTGGGAAATTTGGTGACTAGAAGTAAATGGCCCGGGATTATATCAGGTGCAGTGCAAAGGACCAAACTCTGCCAAAATTCAGCTCACAGACGATTCTAAATCAGAGGGAAAAGTCAAAAAGGAAGACACAACTTAGGGGGAAGATATGAGGAACATGGCATGGATACATAAAAAAAATACAAAAAAGAGAAAAAAATCTTTCCCAAAGTCCAAGCCATCAAAAGGCATGGCATGCCATCAGGTGCAGGGACATGCACCAAAGATTCCTCTCTTGGTCCCCATTGAAATCGCAAGATTCCTTTTCCCTTCCCAAAAGGAAATGAAATCTTGCGAAGCCCAAAAGAAAGGCTTACAAACATCCTGGAAAGGAGATAGGATCAAATGAAATGCAACTGCAAAAAACCTGAAAAAAACCAGAAAATGGGGACTTTGAGTGTCTTCAAAAAATAGGCTGTGAGGAAATGAGCTGCATTGCAAAGGACCAAAACTAAGCTCACAGATCTTGCAAAAGCATGGGGAAAAGTCAAGGAGGAAGACACAACTTGGAGGGGAAGAGATGAGGGACATGGCATGGATACTTAAAAAAAAAAAAATAACAAACCAGGAAAAATGTTTCCCAAAGTCCAAGCCATCAATAGGCATGGCATGCCATCAGGGGCAGGGACATGCACCAAAGATTCCTCTCTTGGTCCCCATTGAAATCGCAAGATTCCTTTTCCCTTCCCAAAAGGAAATGAAATTTCCTTTCGGAAAGGGAAAGGAAATCCTGCGAAGCCCAAAAGAAAGGCTTACAAACACTCTGGAAAGGAGATAGGATCAAATGAAATGCAACTGCAAAAAACCTGAAAAAAACCAGAAATTTGGGACTCTGAGTGTCTTCAAAAAATAGGCTGTGAGGAAATGAGCTGCATTGCAAAGGACCAAAACTAAGCTCACGGATCTTGCAAAAGCATGGGGAAAAGTCAAGGAGGAAGACACAACTTAGGGGGAAGATATGAGGAACATGGCATGGATACATAAAAAAAATACAAAAAAGAGAAAAACATCTTTCCCAAAGTCCAAGCCATCAAAAGGCATGGCATGCCATCAGGTGCAGGGACATGCACCAAAGATTCCTCTCTTGGTCCCCATTGAAATCGCAAGATTCCTTATCCCTTCCCAAAAGGAAATGAAATTTCCTTTTGGGAAGGGAAAGGAATCTTGCGAAGCCCAAAAGAAAGGCTTACAAACACTCTGGAAAGGAGATAGGATCAAATGAAATGCAACTGCAAAAAACCTGAAAAAAAACAGAAATTGGGGACTTTGAGTGTCTTCAAAAAATAGGCTGTGAGGAAATGAGCTGCATTGCAAAGGACCAAAACTAAGCTCACGGATCTTGCAAAAGCATGGGGAAAAAGTCAAGGAGGAAGACACAACTTGGAGGGGAAGAGATGAGGGACATGGCATGGATACTTAAAAAAAGAAAAATAACAAACCAGGAAAAATGTTTCCCAAAGTCAAAGCCATCAAAATGCAGGCAGGCCATATGCCATCAAGTGCAGGCACATGCAGCAAAGCTTGCCCAAAATGGATCCCCACTGAAGGCCAAAACAGAAAAGAAGGACTTGCAAACACTCCGGAATGGAGATACCATCAAAGGAATTGCAATTGGAGGAGAAAAAAAGAAAATTTGGGAAATTTGGTGACTAGAAGTAAATGGCCCGGGATTATATCAGGTGCAGTGCAAAGGACCAAACTCTGCCAAAATTCAGCTCACAGACGATTCTAAATCAGAGGGAAAAGTCAAAAAGGAAGACACAACTTAGGGGGAAGATATGAGGAACATGGCATGGATACATTAAAAAAATACAAAAAAAAGAAAAAAATCTTTCCCAAAGTCCAAGCCATCAAAAGGCATGGCATGCCATCAGGTGCAGGGACATGCACCAAAGATTCCTCTCTTGGTCCCCATTGAAATCGCAAGATTCCTTATCCCTTCCCAAAAGGAAATGAAATTTCCTTTCGGGAAGGGAAAAGGAATCTTGCGAAGCCCAAAAGAAAGGCTTACAAACACTCTGGAAAGGAGATAGGATCAAATGAAATGCAACTGCAAAAAACCTGAAAAAAACCAGAAATTGGGGACTCTGAGTGTCTTCAAAAAATAGGCTGTGAGGAAATGAGCTGCATTGCAAAGGACCAAAACTAAGCTCACGGATCTTGCAAAAGCATGGGGAAAAAGTCAAGGAGGAAGACACAACTTGGAGGGGAAGAGATGAGGGACATGGCATGGATACTTAAAAAAAAAAAAAAAAATAACCAGAAAAATCTTTCCCAAAGTCAAAGCCATCAAAATGCAGGCAGGCCATATGCCATCAAGTGCAGGCACATGCAGCAAAGCTTGCCCAAAATGGATCCCCACTGAAGGCCAAAACAGAAAAGAAGGACTTGCAAACACTCCGGAATGGAGATACCATCAAAGGAATTGCAATTGGAGGAGAAAAAAAGAAAATTTGGGAAATTTGGTGACTAGAAGTAAATGGCCCGGGATTATATCAGGTGCAGCGCAAAGGACCAAACTCTGCCAAAATTCAGCTCACAGATGTTTCTAAATCAGAGGGAAAAGTCAAAAAGGAAGACACAACTTAGAGGGAAGATATGAGGAACATGGCATGGATACATAAAAAAAATACAAAAAAGAGAAAAAAATCTTTCCCAAAGTCCAAGCCATCAAAAGGCATGGCATGCCATCAGGTGCAGGGACATGCACCAAAGATTCCTCTCTTGGTCCCCATTGAAATCGCAAGATTCCTTTTCCCTTCCCAAAAGGAAATGAAATCTTGCGAAGCCCAAAAGAAAGGCTTACAAACATCCTGGAAAGGAGATAGGATCAAATGAAATGCAACTGCAAAAAACCTGAAAAAAACCAGAAAATGGGGACTTTGAGTGTCTTCAAAAAATAGGCTGTGAGGAAATGAGCTGCATTGCAAAGGACCAAAACTAAGCTCACAGATCTTGCAAAAGCATGGGGAAAAGTCAAGGAGGAAGACACAACTTGGAGGGGAAGAGATGAGGGACATGGCATGGATACTTAAAAAAAAAAAAATAACAAACCAGGAAAAATGTTTCCCAAAGTCCAAGCCATCAATAGGCATGGCATGCCATCAGGGGCAGGGACATGCACCAAAGATTCCTCTCTTGGTCCCCATTGAAATCGCAAGATTCCTTTTCCCTTCCCAAAAGGAAATGAAATTTCCTTTCGGAAAGGGAAAGGAAATCCTGCGAAGCCCAAAAGAAAGGCTTACAAACACTCTGGAAAGGAGATAGGATCAAATGAAATGCAACTGCAAAAAACCTGAAAAAAACCAGAAATTGGGGACTCTGAGTGTCTTCAAAAAATAGGCTGTGAGGAAATGAGCTGCATTGCAAAGGACCAAAACTAAGCTCACGGATCTTGCAAAAGCATGGGGAAAAGTCAAGGAGGAAGACACAACTTGGAGGGGAAGAGATGAGGGACATGGCATGGATACTTAAAAAAAGAAAAATAACAAACCAGGAAAAATGTTTCCCAAAGTCAAAGCCATCAAAATGCAGGCAGGCCATATGCCATCAAGTGCAGGCACATGCAGCAAAGCTTGCCCAAAATGGATCCCCACTGAAGGCCAAAACAGAAAAGAAGGACTTGCAAACACTCCGGAATGGAGATACCATCAAAGGAATTGCAATTGGAGGAGAAAAAAAGAAAATTTGGGAAATTTGGTGACTAGAAGTAAATGGCCCGGGATTATATCAGGTGCAGCGCAAAGGACCAAACTCTGCCAAAATTCAGCTCACAGACGATTCTAAATCAGAGGGAAAAGTCAAAAAGGAAGACACAACTTAGAGGGAAGATATGAGGAACATGGCATGGATACATAAAAAAAATACAAAAAAGAGAAAAAAATCTTTCCCAAAGTCCAAGCCATCAAAAGGCATGGCATGCCATCAGGTGCAGGGACATGCACCAAAGATTCCTCTCTTGGTCCCCATTGAAATCGCAAGATTCCTTTTCCCTTCCCAAAAGGAAATGAAATTTCCTTTCGGAAAAGGAAAGGAAATCCTGCGAAGCCCAAAAGAAAGGCTTACAAACACTCTGGAAAGGAGATAGGATCAAATGAAATGCAACTGCAAAAAACCTGAAAAAAAACAGAAATTGGGGACTCTGAGTGTCTTCAAAAAATAGGCTGTGAGGAAATGAGCTGCATTGCAAAGGACCAAAACTAAGCTCACGAATCTTGCAAAAGCATGGGGAAAAAGTCAAGGAGGAAGACACAACTTGGAGGGGAAGAGATGAGGGACATGGCATGGATACTTAAAAAAAAAAAAAAAAAAAACCAGAAAAATCTTTCCCAAAGTCAAAGCCATCAAAATGCAGGCAGGCCATATGCCATCAAGTGCAGGCACATGCAGCAAAGCTTGCCCAAAATGGATCCCCACTGAAGGCCAAAACAGAAAAGAAGGACTTGCAAACACTCCGGAATAGAGATACCATCAAAGGAATTGCAATTGGAGGAGAAAAAAAGAAAATTTGGGAAATTTGGTGACTAGAAGTAAATGGCCCGGGATTATATCAGGTGCAGCGCAAAGGACCAAACTCTGCCAAAATTCAGCTCACAGATGTTTCTAAATCAGAGGGAAAAGTCAAAAAAGAAGACACAAATTAGAGGGAAGATATGAGGAACATGGCATGGATACATAAAAAAAATACAAAAAAGAGAAAAAAATCTTTCCCAAAGTCCAAGCCATCAAAAGGCATGGCATGCCATCAGGTGCAGGGACATGCACCAAAGATTCCTCTCTTGGTCCCCATTGAAATCGCAAGATTCCTTTTCCCTTTCCAAAAGGAAATGAAATTTCCTTTTGGGAAGGGAAAGGAATCTTGCGAAGCCCAAAAGAAAGGCTTACAAACACTCTGGAAAGGAGATAGGATCAAATGAAATGCAACTGCAAAAAACCTGAAAAAAAACAGAAATTGGGGACTTTGAGTGTCTTCAAAAAATAGGCTGTGAGGAAATGAGCTGCATTGCAAAGGACCAAAACTAAGCTCACGGATCTTGCAAAAGCATGGGGAAAAAGTCAAGGAGGAAGACACAACTTGGAGGGGAAGAGATGAGGGACATGGCATGGATACTTAAAAAAAGAAAAATAACAAACCAGGAAAAATGTTTCCCAAAGTCAAAGCCATCAAAATGCAGGCAGGCCATATGCCATCAAGTGCAGGCACATGCAGCAAAGCTTGCCCAAAATGGATCCCCACTGAAGGCCAAAACAGAAAAGAAGGACTTGCAAACACTCCGGAATGGAGATACCATCAAAGGAATTGCAATTGGAGGAGAAAAAAAGAAAATTTGGGAAATTTGGTGACTAGAAGTAAATGGCCCGGGATTATATCAGGTGCAGTGCAAAGGACCAAACTCTGCCAAAATTCAGCTCACAGACGATTCTAAATCAGAGGGAAAAGTCAAAAAGGAAGACACAACTTAGGGGGAAGATATGAGGAACATGGCATGGATACATTAAAAAAATACAAAAAAAAGAAAAAAATCTTTCCCAAAGTCCAAGCCATCAAAAGGCATGGCATGCCATCAGGTGCAGGGACATGCACCAAAGATTCCTCTCTTGGTCCCCATTGAAATCGCAAGATTCCTTATCCCTTCCCAAAAGGAAATGAAATTTCCTTTCGGGAAGGGAAAAGGAATCTTGCGAAGCCCAAAAGAAAGGCTTACAAACACTCTGGAAAGGAGATAGGATCAAATGAAATGCAACTGCAAAAAACCTGAAAAAAAACAGAAATTGGGGACTCTGAGTGTCTTCAAAAAATAGGCTGTGAGGAAATGAGCTGCATTGCAAAGGACCAAAACTAAGCTCACGGATCTTGCAAAAGCATGGGGAAAAAGTCAAGGAGGAAGACACAACTTGGAGGGGAAGAGATGAGGGACATGGCATGGATACTTAAAAAAAAAAAAAAAAATAACCAGAAAAATCTTTCCCAAAGTCAAAGCCATCAAAATGCAGGCAGGCCATATGCCATCAAGTGCAGGCACATGCAGCAAAGCTTGCCCAAAATGGATCCCCACTGAAGGCCAAAACAGAAAAGAAGGACTTGCAAACACTCCGGAATGGAGATACCATCAAAGGAATTGCAATTGGAGGAGAAAAAAAGAAAATTTGGGAAATTTGGTGACTAGAAGTAAATGGCCCGGGATTATATCAGGTGCAGCGCAAAGGACCAAACTCTGCCAAAATTCAGCTCACAGATGTTTCTAAATCAGAGGGAAAAGTCAAAAAGGAAGACACAACTTAGAGGGAAGATATGAGGAACATGGCATGGATACATAAAAAAAATACAAAAAAGAGAAAAAAATCTTTCCCAAAGTCCAAGCCATCAAAAGGCATGGCATGCCATCAGGTGCAGGGACATGCACCAAAGATTCCTCTCTTGGTCCCCATTGAAATCGCAAGATTCCTTTTCCCTTCCCAAAAGGAAATGAAATCTTGCGAAGCCCAAAAGAAAGGCTTACAAACATCCTGAAAAGGAGATAGGATCAAATGAAATGCAACTGCAAAAAACCTGAAAAAAACCAGAAATTGGGGACTCTGAGTGTCTTCAAAAAATAGGCTGTGAGGAAATGAGCTGCATTGCAAAGGACCAAAACTAAGCTCACAGATCTTGCAAAAGCATGGGGAAAAGTCAAGGAGGAAGACACAACTTGGAGGGGAAGAGATGAGGGACATGGCATGGATACTTAAAAAAAGAAAAATAACAAACCAGGAAAAATGTTTCCCAAAGTCAAAGCCATCAAAATGCAGGCAGGCCATATGCCATCAAGTGCAGGCACATGCAGCAAAGCTTGCCCAAAATGGATCCCCACTGAAGGCCAAAACAGAAAAGAAGGACTTGCAAACACTCCGGAATGGAGATACCATCAAAGGAATTGCAATTGGAGGAGAAAAAAAGAAAATTTGGGAAATTTGGTGACTAGAAGTAAATGGCCCGGGATTATATCAGGTGCAGCGCAAAGGACCAAACTCTGCCAAAATTCAGCTCACAGACGATTCTAAATCAGAGGGAAAAGTCAAAAAGGAAGACACAACTTAGAGGGAAGATATGAGGAACATGGCATGGATACATAAAAAAAATACAAAAAAGAGAAAAAAATCTTTCCCAAAGTCCAAGCCATCAAAAGGCATGGCATGCCATCAGGTGCAGGGACATGCACCAAAGATTCCTCTCTTGGTCCCCATTGAAATCGCAAGATTCCTTTTCCCTTCCCAAAAGGAAATGAAATTTCCTTTCGGAAAAGGAAAGGAAATCCTGCGAAGCCCAAAAGAAAGGCTTACAAACACTCTGGAAAGGAGATAGGATCAAATGAAATGCAACTGCAAAAAACCTGAAAAAAAACAGAAATTGGGGACTCTGAGTGTCTTCAAAAAATAGGCTGTGAGGAAATGAGCTGCATTGCAAAGGACCAAAACTAAGCTCACGAATCTTGCAAAAGCATGGGGAAAAAGTCAAGGAGGAAGACACAACTTGGAGGGGAAGAGATGAGGGACATGGCATGGATACTTAAAAAAAAAAAAAATAACAAACCAGGAAAAATGTTTCCCAAAGTCAAAGCCATCAAAATGCAGGCAGGCCATATGCCATCAAGTGCAGGCACATGCAGCAAAGCTTGCCCAAAATGGATCCCCACTGAAGGCCAAAACAGAAAAGAAGGACTTGCAAACACTCCGGAATGCAGATACCATCAAAGGAATTGCAATTGGAGGAGAAAAAAAGAAAATTTGGGAAATTTGGTGACTAGAAGTAAATGGCCCGGGATTATATCAGGTGCAGTGCAAAGGACCAAACTCTGCCAAAATTCAGCTCACAGACGATTCTAAATCAGAGGGAAAAGTCAAAAAGGAAGACACAACTTAGGGGGAAGATATGAGGAACATGGCATGGATACATTAAAAAAATACAAAAAAAAGAAAAAAATCTTTCCCAAAGTCCAAGCCATCAAAAGGCATGGCATGCCATCAGGTGCAGGGACATGCACCAAAGATTCCTCTCTTGGTCCCCATTGAAATCGCAAGATTCCTTATCCCTTCCCAAAAGGAAATGAAATTTCCTTTCGGGAAGGGAAAAGGAATCTTGCGAAGCCCAAAAGAAAGGCTTACAAACACTCTGGAAAGGAGATAGGATCAAATGAAATGCAACTGCAAAAAACCTGAAAAAAACCAGAAAATGGAGACTTTGAGTGTCTTCAAAAAATAGGCTGTGAGGAAATGAGCTGCATTGCAAAGGACCAAAACTAAGCTCACGGATCTTGCAAAAGCATGGGGAAAAAGTCAAGGAGGAAGACACAACTTGGAGGGGAAGAGATGAGGGACATGGCATGGATACTTAAAAAAAAAAAAAAAAATAACCAGAAAAATCTTTCCCAAAGTCAAAGCCATCAAAATGCAGGCAGGCCATATGCCATCAAGTGCAGGCACATGCAGCAAAGCTTGCCCAAAATGGATCCCCACTGAAGGCCAAAACAGAAAAGAAGGACTTGCAAACACTCCGGAATGGAGATACCATCAAAGGAATTGCAATTGGAGGAGAAAAAAAGAAAATTTGGGAAATTTGGTGACTAGAAGTAAATGGCCCGGGATTATATCAGGTGCAGTGCAAAGGACCAAACTCTGCCAAAATTCAGCTCACAGACGATTCTAAATCAGAGGGAAAAGTCAAAAAGGAAGACACAACTTAGGGGGAAGATATGAGGAACATGGCATGGATACATAAAAAAAATACAAAAAAGAGAAAAAAATCTTTCCCAAAGTCCAAGCCATCAAAAGGCATGGCATGCCATCAGGTGCAGGGACATGCACCAAAGATTCCTCTCTTGGTCCCCATTGAAATCGCAAGATTCGTTTTCCCTTCCCAAAAGGAAATGAAATTTCCTTTTGGGAAGGGAAAGGAATCTTGCGAAGCCCAAAAGAAAGGCTTACAAACACTCTGGAAAGGAGATAGGATCAAATGAAATGCAACTGCAAAAAACCTGAAAAAAACCAGAAATTGGGGACTTTGAGTGTCTTCAAAAAATAGGCTGTGAGGAAATGAGCTGCATTGCAAAGGACCAAAACTAAGCTCACGGATCTTGCAAAAGCATGGGGAAAAAGTCAAGGAGGAAGACACAACATGGAGGGGAAGAGATGAGGGACATGGCATGGATACTTAAAAAAAAAAAAAAAAATAACCAGAAAAATCTTTCCCAAAGTCAAAGCCATCAAAATGCAGGCAGGCCATATGCCATCAAGTGCAGGCACATGCAGCAAAGCTTGCCCAAAATGGATCCCCACTGAAGGCCAAAACAGAAAAGAAGGACTTGCAAACACTCCGGAATGGAGATACCATCAAAGGAATTGCAATTGGAGGAGAAAAAATGAAAATTTGGGAAATTTGGTGACTAGAAGTAAATGGCCCGGGATTATATCAGGTGCAGTGCAAAGGACCAAACTCTGCCAAAATTCAGCTCACAGACGATTCTAAATCAGAGGGAAAAGTCAAAAAGGAAGACACAACTTAGGGGGAAGATATGAGGAACATGGCATGGATACATTAAAAAAATACAAAAAAAAGAAAAAAATCTTTCCCAAAGTCCAAGCCATCAAAAGGCATGGCATGCCATCAGGTGCAGGGACATGCACCAAAGATTCCTCTCTTGGTCCCCATTGAAATCGCAAGATTCCTTATCCCTTCCCAAAAGGAAATGAAATTTCCTTTCGGGAAGGGAAAAGGAATCTTGCGAAGCCCAAAAGAAAGGCTTACAAACACTCTGGAAAGGAGATAGGATCAAATGAAATGCAACTGCAAAAAACCTGAAAAAAAACAGAAAATGGAGACTTTGAGTGTCTTCAAAAAATAGGCTGTGAGGAAATGAGCTGCATTGCAAAGGACCAAAACTAAGCTCACGGATCTTGCAAAAGCATGGGGAAAAAGTCAAGGAGGAAGACACAACTTGGAGGGGAAGAGATGAGGGACATGGCATGGACACTTAAAAAAAAAAAAAAAAAAAAACCAGAAAAATCTTTCCCAAAGTCAAAGCCATCAAAATGCAGGCAGGCCATATGCCATCAAGTGCAGGCACATGCAGCAAAGCTTGCCCAAAATGGATCCCCACTGAAGGCCAAAACAGAAAAGAAGGACTTGCAAACACTCCGGAATGGAGATACCATCAAAGGAATTGCAATTGGAGGAGAAAAAAAGAAAATTTGGGAAATTTGGTGACTAGAAGTAAATGGCCCGGGATTATATCAGGTGCAGCGCAAAGGACCAAACTCTGCCAAAATTCAGCTCACAGATGTTTCTAAATCAGAGGGAAAAGTCAAAAAGGAAGACAAAACTTAGGGGGAAGATATGAGGAACATGGCATGGATACATAAAAAAAATACAAAAAAGAGAAAAAAATCTTTCCCAAAGTCCAAGCCATCAAAAGGCATGGCACGCCATCAGGTGCAGGGACATGCACCAAAGATTCCTCTCTTGGTCCCCATTGAAATCGCAAGATTCCTTTTCCCTTCCCAAAAGGAAATGAAATCTTGCGAAGCCCAAAAGAAAGGCTTACAAACATCCTGGAAAGGAGATAGGATCAAATGAAATGCAACTGCAAAAAACCTGAAAAAAACCAGAAAATGGGGACTTTGAGTGTCTTCAAAAAATAGGCTGTGAGGAAATGAGCTGCATTGCAAAGGACCAAAACTAAGCTCACAGATCTTGCAAAAGCATGGGGAAAAGTCAAGGAGGAAGACACAACTTGGAGGGGAAGAGATGAGGGACATGGCATGGATACTTAAAAAAAAAAAAATAACAGACCAGGAAAAATGTTTCCCAAAGTCAAAGCCATCAAAAGGCATGGCATGCCATCAGGTGCAGGGACATGCACCAAAGATTCCTCTCTTGGTCCCCATTGAAATCGCAAGATTCCTTTTCCCTTCCCAAAAGGAAATGAAATTTCCTTTCGGAAAGGGAAAGGAAATCCTGCGAAGCCCAAAAGAAAGGCTTACAAACACTCTGGAAAGGAGATAGGATCAAATGAAATGCAACTGCAAAAAACCTGAAAAAAAAACAGAAATTGGGGACTCTGACTCTCTTCAAAAAATAGGCTGAGAGGAAATGAGCTGCATTGCAAAGGACCAAAACTAAGCTCACAGATCTTGCAAAAGCATGGGGAAAAAGTCAAGGAGGAAGACACAACTTGGAGGGGAAGAGATGAGGGACATGGCATGGATACTTAAAAAAAAAAAAATAACAAACCAGGAAAAATGTTTCCCAAATTCAAAGCCATCAAAAGGCATGGCATGCCATCAGGTGCAGGGACATGCACCAAAGATTCCTCTCTTGGTCCCCATTGAAATCGCAAGATTCCTTTTCCCTTCCCAAAAGGAAATGAAATTTCCTTTCGGAAAGGGAAAGGAAATCCTGCGAAGCCCAAAAGAAAGGCTTACAAACACTCTGGAAAGGAGATAGGATCAAATGAAATGCAACTGCAAAAAACTAAAAAAAACCAGAAATTGGGGACTCTGAGTGTCTTCAAAAAATAGGCTGTGAGGAAATGAGCTGCATTGCAAAGGACCAAAACTAAGCTCACGGATCTTGCAAAAGCATGGGGAAAAGTCAAGGAGGAAGACACAACTTGGAGGGGAAGAGATGAGGGACATGGCATGGATACTTAAAAAAAGAAAAATAACAAACCAGGAAAAATGTTTCCCAAAGTCAAAGCCATCAAAATGCAGGCAGGCCATATGCCATCAAGTGCAGGCACATGCAGCAAAGCTTGCCCAAAATGGATCCCCACTGAAGGCCAAAACAGAAAAGAAGGACTTGCAAACACTCCGGAATGGAGATACCATCAAAGGAATTGCAATTGGAGGAGAAAAAAAGAAAATTTGGGAAATTTGGTGACTAGAAGTAAATGGCCCGGGATTATATCAGGTGCAGTGCAAAGGACCAAACTCTGCCAAAATTCAGCTCACAGACGATTCTAAATCAGAGGGAAAAGTCAAAAAGGAAGACACAACTTAGGGGGAAGATATGAGGAACATGGCATGGATACATTAAAAAAATACAAAAAAAAGAAAAAAATCTTTCCCAAAGTCCAAGCCATCAAAAGGCATGGCATGCCATCAGGTGCAGGGACATGCACCAAAGATTCCTCTCTTGGTCCCCATTGAAATCGCAAGATTCCTTTTCCCTTCCCAAAAGGAAATGAAATTTCCTTTTGGGAAGGGAAAGGAATCTTGCGAAGCCCAAAAGAAAGGCTTACAAACACTCTGGAAAGGAGATAGGATCAAATGAAATGCAACTGCAAAAAACCTGAAAAAAAACAGAAATTGGGGACTTTGAGTGTCTTCAAAAAATAGGCTGTGAGGAAATGAGCTGCATTGCAAAGGACCAAAACTAAGCTCACGGATCTTGCAAAAGCATGGGGAAAAAGTCAAGGAGGAAGACACAACTTGGAGGGGAAGAGATGAGGGACATGGCATGGATACTTAAAAAAAGAAAAATAACAAACCAGGAAAAATGTTTCCCAAAGTCAAAGCCATCAAAATGCAGGCAGGCCATATGCCATCAAGTGCAGGCACATGCAGCAAAGCTTGCCCAAAATGGATCCCCACTGAAGGCCAAAACAGAAAAGAAGGACTTGCAAACACTCCGGAATGGAGATACCATCAAAGGAATTGCAATTGGAGGAGAAAAAAAGAAAATTTGGGAAATTTGGTGACTAGAAGTAAATGGCCCGGGATTATATCAGGTGCAGTGCAAAGGACCAAACTCTGCCAAAATTCAGCTCACAGACGATTCTAAATCAGAGGGAAAAGTCAAAAAGGAAGACACAACTTAGGGGGAAGATATGAGGAACATGGCATGGATACATAAAAAAAATACAAAAAAGAGAAAAAAATCTTTCCCAAAGTCCAAGCCATCAAAAGGCATGGCATGCCATCAGGTGCAGGGACATGCACCAAAGATTCCTCTCTTGGTCCCCATTGAAATCGCAAGATTCCTTTTCCCTTCCCAAAAGGAAATGAAATTTCCTTTCGGAAAGGGAAATGAAATCCTGCGAAGCCCAAAAGAAAGGCTTACAAACACTCTGGAAAGGAGATAGGATCAAATGAAATGCAACTGCAAAAAACCTGAAAAAAACCAGAAATTGGGGACTCTGAGTGTCTTCAAAAAATAGGCTGTGAGGAAATGAGCTGCATTGCAAAGGACCAAAACTAAGCTCACGGATCTTGCAAAAGCATGGGGAAAAAGTCAAGGAGGAAGACACAACTTGGAGGGGAAGAGATGAGGGACATGGCATGGATACTTAAAAAAGAAAAATAACAAACCAGGAAAAATGTTTCCCAAAGTCAAAGCCATCAAAATGCAGGCAGGCCATATGCCATCAAGTGCAGGCACATGCAGCAAAGCTTGCCCAAAATGGATCCCCACTGAAGGCCAAAACAGAAAAGAAGGACTTGCAAACACTCCGGAATGGAGATACCATCAAAGGAATTGCAATTGGAGGAGAAAAAAAGAAAATTTGGGAAATTTGGTGACTAGAAGTAAATGGCCCGGGATTATATCAGGTGCAGTGCAAAGGACCAAACTCTGCCAAAATTCAGCTCACAGACGATTCTAAATCAGAGGGAAAAGTCAAAAAGGAAGACACAACTTAGGGGGAAGATATGAGGAACATGGCATGGATACATGAAAAAAATACAAAAAAAAGAAAAAAATCTTTCCCAAAGTCCAAGCCATCAAAAGGCATGGCATGCCATCAGGTGCAGGGACATGCACCAAAGATTCCTCTCTTGGTCCCCATTGAAATCGCAAGATTCCTTATCCCTTCCCAAAAGGAAATGAAATTTCCTTTCGGGAAGGGAAAAGGAATCTTGCGAAGCCCAAAAGAAAGGCTTACAAACACTCTGGAAAGGAGATAGGATCAAATGAAATGCAACTGCAAAAAACCTGAAAAAAACCAGAAATTGGGGACTCTGAGTGTCTTCAAAAAATAGGCTGTGAGGAAATGAGCTGCATTGCAAAGGACCAAAACTAAGCTCACGGATCATGCAAAAGCATGGGGAAAAAGTCAAGGAGGAAGACACAACTTGGAGGGGAAGAGATGAGGGACATGGCATGGATACTTAAAAAAAAAAAAAAAAATAACCAGAAAAATGTTTCCCAAAGTCAAAGCCATCAAAATGCAGGCAGGCCATATGCCATCAAGTGCAGGCACATGCAGCAAAGCTTGCCCAAAATGGATCCCCACTGAAGGCCAAAACAGAAAAGAAGGACTTGCAAACACTCCGGAATGGAGATACCATCAAAGGAATTGCAATTGGAGGAGAAAAAAAGAAAATTTGGGAAATTTGGTGACTAGAAGTAAATGGCCCGGGATTATATCAGGTGCAGCGCAAAGGACCAAACTCTGCCAAAATTCAGCTCACAGATGTTTCTAAATCAGAGGGAAAAGTCAAAAAGGAAGACACAACTTAGAGGGAAGATATGAGGAACATGGCATGGATACATAAAAAAAATACAAAAAAGAGAAAAAAATCTTTCCCAAAGTCCAAGCCATCAAAAGGCATGGCATGCCATCAGGTGCAGGGACATGCACGAAAGATTCCTCTCTTGGTCCCCATTGAAATCGCAAGATTCCTTTTCCCTTCCCGAAAGGAAATGAAATCTTGCGAAGCCCAAAAGAAAGGCTTACAAACATCCTGGAAAGGAGATAGGATCAAATGAAATGCAACTGCAAAAAACCTGAAAAAAACCAGAAAATGGGGACTTTGAGTGTCTTCAAAAAATAGGCTGTGAGGAAATGAGCTGCATTGCAAAGGACCAAAACTAAGCTCACAGATCTTGCAAAAGCATGGGGAAAAGTCAAGGAGGAAGACACAACTTGGAGGGGAAGAGATGAGGGACATGGCATGGATACTTAAAAAAAAAAAAATAACAAACCAGGAAAAATGTTTCCCAAAGTCCAAGCCATCAATAGGCATGGCATGCCATCAGGTGCAGGGACATGCACCAAAGATTCCTCTCTTGGTCCCCATTGAAATCGCAAGATTCCTTTTCCCTTCCCAAAAGGAAATGAAATTTCCTTTCGGAAAGGGAAAGGAAATCCTGCGAAGCCCAAAAGAAAGGCTTACAAACACTCTGGAAAGGAGATAGGATCAAATGAAATGCAACTGCAAAAAACCTGAAAAAAACCAGAAATTGGGGACTCTGAGTGTCTTCAAAAAATAGGCTGTGAGGAAATGAGCTGCATTGCAAAGGACCAAAACTAAGCTCACGGATCTTGCAAAAGCATGGGGAAAAGTCAAGGAGGAAGACACAACTTGGAGGGGAAGAGATGAGGGACATGGCATGGATACTTAAAAAAAGAAAAATAACAAACCAGGAAAAATCTTTCCCAAAGTCAAAGCCATCAAAATGCAGGCAGGCCATATGCCATCAAGTGCAGGCACATGCAGCAAAGCTTGCCCAAAATGGATCCCCACTGAAGGCCAAAACAGAAAAGAAGGACTTGCAAACACTCCGGAATGGAGATACCATCAAAGGAATTGCAATTGGAGGAGAAAAAAAGAAAATTTGGGAAATTTGGTGACTAGAAGTAAATGGCCCGGGATTATATCAGGTGCAGTGCAAAGGACCAAACTCTGCCAAAATTCAGCTCACAGACGATTCTAAATCAGAGGGAAAAGTCAAAAAGGAAGACACAACTTAGAGGGAAGATATGAGGAACATGGCATGGATACATAAAAAAAATACAAAAAAGAGAAAAACATCTTTCCCAAAGTCCAAGCCATCAAAAGGCATGGCATGCCATCAGGTGCAGGGACATGCACCAAAGATTCCTCTCTTGGTCCCCATTGAAATCGCAAGATTCCTTTTCCCTTCCCAAAAGGAAATGAAATCTTGCGAAGCCCAAAAGAAAGGCTTACAAACATCCTGGAAAGGAGATAGGATCAAATGAAATGCAACTGCAAAAAACCTGAAAAAAACCAGAAAATGGGGACTTTGAGTGTCTTCAAAAAATAGGCTGTGAGGAAATGAGCTGCATTGCAAAGGACCAAAACTAAGCTCACAGATCTTGCAAAAGCATGGGGAAAAAGTCAAGGAGGAAGACACAACTTGGAGGGGAAGAGATGAGGGACATGGCATGGATACTTAAAAAAAAAAAAATAACAAACCAGGAAAAATGTTTCCCAAAGTCCAAGCCATCAATAGGCATGGCATGCCATCAGGTGCAGGGACATGCACCAAAGATTCCTCTCTTGGTCCCCATTGAAATCGCAAGATTCCTTTTCCCTTCCCAAAAGGAAATGAAATTTCCTTTCGGAAAGGGAAAGGAAATCCTGCGAAGCCCAAAAGAAAGGCTTACAAACACTCTGGAAAGGAGATAGGATCAAATGAAATGCAACTGCAAAAAACTAAAAAAAACCAGAAATTGGGGACTCTGAGTGTCTTCAAAAAATAGGCTGTGAGGAAATGAGCTGCATTGCAAAGGACCAAAACTAAGCTCACGGATCTTGCAAAAGCATGGGGAAAAGTCAAGGAGGAAGACACAACTTGGAGGGGAAGAGATGAGGGACATGGCATGGATACTTAAAAAAAGAAAAATAACAAACCAGGAAAAATGTTTCCCAAAGTCAAAGCCATCAAAATGCAGGCAGGCCATATGCCATCAAGTGCAGGCACATGCAGCAAAGCTTGCCCAAAATGGATCCCCACTGAAGGCCAAAACAGAAAAGAAGGACTTGCAAACACTCCGGAATGGAGATACCATCAAAGGAATTGCAATTGGAGGAGAAAAAAAGAAAATTTGGGAAATTTGGTGACTAGAAGTAAATGGCCCGGGATTATATCAGGTGCAGTGCAAAGGACCAAACTCTGCCAAAATTCAGCTCACAGACGATTCTAAATCAGAGGGAAAAGTCAAAAAGGAAGACACAACTTAGGGGGAAGATATGAGGAACATGGCATGGATACATTAAAAAAATACAAAAAAAAGAAAAAAATCTTTCCCAAAGTCCAAGCCATCAAAAGGCATGGCATGCCATCAGGTGCAGGGACATGCACCAAAGATTCCTCTCTTGGTCCCCATTGAAATCGCAAGATTCCTTTTCCCTTCCCAAAAGGAAATGAAATTTCCTTTTGGGAAGGGAAAGGAATCTTGCGAAGCCCAAAAGAAAGGCTTACAAACACTCTGGAAAGGAGATAGGATCAAATGAAATGCAACTGCAAAAAACCTGAAAAAAAACAGAAATTGGGGACTTTGAGTGTCTTCAAAAAATAGGCTGTGAGGAAATGAGCTGCATTGCAAAGGACCAAAACTAAGCTCACGGATCTTGCAAAAGCATGGGGAAAAAGTCAAGGAGGAAGACACAACTTGGAGGGGAAGAGATGAGGGACATGGCATGGATACTTAAAAAAAGAAAAATAACAAACCAGGAAAAATGTTTCCCAAAGTCAAAGCCATCAAAATGCAGGCAGGCCATATGCCATCAAGTGCAGGCACATGCAGCAAAGCTTGCCCAAAATGGATCCCCACTGAAGGCCAAAACAGAAAAGAAGGACTTGCAAACACTCCGGAATGGAGATACCATCAAAGGAATTGCAATTGGAGGAGAAAAAAAGAAAATTTGGGAAATTTGGTGACTAGAAGTAAATGGCCCGGGATTATATCAGGTGCAGTGCAAAGGACCAAACTCTGCCAAAATTCAGCTCACAGACGATTCTAAATCAGAGGGAAAAGTCAAAAAGGAAGACACAACTTAGGGGGAAGATATGAGGAACATGGCATGGATACATAAAAAAAATACAAAAAAGAGAAAAAAATCTTTCCCAAAGTCCAAGCCATCAAAAGGCATGGCATGCCATCAGGTGCAGGGACATGCACCAAAGATTCCTCTCTTGGTCCCCATTGAAATCGCAAGATTCCTTTTCCCTTCCCAAAAGGAAATGAAATTTCCTTTCGGAAAGGGAAATGAAATCCTGCGAAGCCCAAAAGAAAGGCTTACAAACACTCTGGAAAGGAGATAGGATCAAATGAAATGCAACTGCAAAAAACCTGAAAAAAACCAGAAATTGGGGACTCTGAGTGTCTTCAAAAAATAGGCTGTGAGGAAATGAGCTGCATTGCAAAGGACCAAAACTAAGCTCACGGATCTTGCAAAAGCATGGGGAAAAAGTCAAGGAGGAAGACACAACTTGGAGGGGAAGAGATGAGGGACATGGCATGGATACTTAAAAAAGAAAAATAACAAACCAGGAAAAATGTTTCCCAAAGTCAAAGCCATCAAAATGCAGGCAGGCCATATGCCATCAAGTGCAGGCACATGCAGCAAAGCTTGCCCAAAATGGATCCCCACTGAAGGCCAAAACAGAAAAGAAGGACTTGCAAACACTCCGGAATGGAGATACCATCAAAGGAATTGCAATTGGAGGAGAAAAAAAGAAAATTTGGGAAATTTGGTGACTAGAAGTAAATGGCCCGGGATTATATCAGGTGCAGTGCAAAGGACCAAACTCTGCCAAAATTCAGCTCACAGACGATTCTAAATCAGAGGGAAAAGTCAAAAAGGAAGACACAACTTAGGGGGAAGATATGAGGAACATGGCATGGATACATGAAAAAAATACAAAAAAAAGAAAAAAATCTTTCCCAAAGTCCAAGCCATCAAAAGGCATGGCATGCCATCAGGTGCAGGGACATGCACCAAAGATTCCTCTCTTGGTCCCCATTGAAATCGCAAGATTCCTTATCCCTTCCCAAAAGGAAATGAAATTTCCTTTCGGGAAGGGAAAAGGAATCTTGCGAAGCCCAAAAGAAAGGCTTACAAACACTCTGGAAAGGAGATAGGATCAAATGAAATGCAACTGCAAAAAACCTGAAAAAAACCAGAAATTGGGGACTCTGAGTGTCTTCAAAAAATAGGCTGTGAGGAAATGAGCTGCATTGCAAAGGACCAAAACTAAGCTCACGGATCATGCAAAAGCATGGGGAAAAAGTCAAGGAGGAAGACACAACTTGGAGGGGAAGAGATGAGGGACATGGCATGGATACTTAAAAAAAAAAAAAAAAATAACCAGAAAAATGTTTCCCAAAGTCAAAGCCATCAAAATGCAGGCAGGCCATATGCCATCAAGTGCAGGCACATGCAGCAAAGCTTGCCCAAAATGGATCCCCACTGAAGGCCAAAACAGAAAAGAAGGACTTGCAAACACTCCGGAATGGAGATACCATCAAAGGAATTGCAATTGGAGGAGAAAAAAAGAAAATTTGGGAAATTTGGTGACTAGAAGTAAATGGCCCGGGATTATATCAGGTGCAGCGCAAAGGACCAAACTCTGCCAAAATTCAGCTCACAGATGTTTCTAAATCAGAGGGAAAAGTCAAAAAGGAAGACACAACTTAGAGGGAAGATATGAGGAACATGGCATGGATACATAAAAAAAATACAAAAAAGAGAAAAAAATCTTTCCCAAAGTCCAAGCCATCAAAAGGCATGGCATGCCATCAGGTGCAGGGACATGCACGAAAGATTCCTCTCTTGGTCCCCATTGAAATCGCAAGATTCCTTTTCCCTTCCCGAAAGGAAATGAAATCTTGCGAAGCCCAAAAGAAAGGCTTACAAACATCCTGGAAAGGAGATAGGATCAAATGAAATGCAACTGCAAAAAACCTGAAAAAAACCAGAAAATGGGGACTTTGAGTGTCTTCAAAAAATAGGCTGTGAGGAAATGAGCTGCATTGCAAAGGACCAAAACTAAGCTCACAGATCTTGCAAAAGCATGGGGAAAAGTCAAGGAGGAAGACACAACTTGGAGGGGAAGAGATGAGGGACATGGCATGGATACTTAAAAAAAAAAAAATAACAAACCAGGAAAAATGTTTCCCAAAGTCCAAGCCATCAATAGGCATGGCATGCCATCAGGTGCAGGGACATGCACCAAAGATTCCTCTCTTGGTCCCCATTGAAATCGCAAGATTCCTTTTCCCTTCCCAAAAGGAAATGAAATTTCCTTTCGGAAAGGGAAAGGAAATCCTGCGAAGCCCAAAAGAAAGGCTTACAAACACTCTGGAAAGGAGATAGGATCAAATGAAATGCAACTGCAAAAAACCTGAAAAAAACCAGAAATTGGGGACTCTGAGTGTCTTCAAAAAATAGGCTGTGAGGAAATGAGCTGCATTGCAAAGGACCAAAACTAAGCTCACGGATCTTGCAAAAGCATGGGGAAAAGTCAAGGAGGAAGACACAACTTGGAGGGGAAGAGATGAGGGACATGGCATGGATACTTAAAAAAAGAAAAATAACAAACCAGGAAAAATCTTTCCCAAAGTCAAAGCCATCAAAATGCAGGCAGGCCATATGCCATCAAGTGCAGGCACATGCAGCAAAGCTTGCCCAAAATGGATCCCCACTGAAGGCCAAAACAGAAAAGAAGGACTTGCAAACACTCCGGAATGGAGATACCATCAAAGGAATTGCAATTGGAGGAGAAAAAAAGAAAATTTGGGAAATTTGGTGACTAGAAGTAAATGGCCCGGGATTATATCAGGTGCAGTGCAAAGGACCAAACTCTGCCAAAATTCAGCTCACAGACGATTCTAAATCAGAGGGAAAAGTCAAAAAGGAAGACACAACTTAGAGGGAAGATATGAGGAACATGGCATGGATACATAAAAAAAATACAAAAAAGAGAAAAACATCTTTCCCAAAGTCCAAGCCATCAAAAGGCATGGCATGCCATCAGGTGCAGGGACATGCACCAAAGATTCCTCTCTTGGTCCCCATTGAAATCGCAAGATTCCTTTTCCCTTCCCAAAAGGAAATGAAATCTTGCGAAGCCCAAAAGAAAGGCTTACAAACATCCTGGAAAGGAGATAGGATCAAATGAAATGCAACTGCAAAAAACCTGAAAAAAACCAGAAAATGGGGACTTTGAGTGTCTTCAAAAAATAGGCTGTGAGGAAATGAGCTGCATTGCAAAGGACCAAAACTAAGCTCACAGATCTTGCAAAAGCATGGGGAAAAAGTCAAGGAGGAAGACACAACTTGGAGGGGAAGAGATGAGGGACATGGCATGGATACTTAAAAAAAAAAAAATAACAAACCAGGAAAAATGTTTCCCAAAGTCCAAGCCATCAATAGGCATGGCATGCCATCAGGTGCAGGGACATGCACCAAAGATTCCTCTCTTGGTCCCCATTGAAATCGCAAGATTCCTTTTCCCTTCCCAAAAGGAAATGAAATTTCCTTTCGGAAAGGGAAAGGAAATCCTGCGAAGCCCAAAAGAAAGGCTTACAAACACTCTGGAAAGGAGATAGGATCAAATGAAATGCAACTGCAAAAAACCTGAAAAAAAACAGAAATTGGGGACTCTGACTCTCTTCAAAAAATAGGCTGTGAGGAAATGAGCTGCATTGCAAAGGACCAAAACTAAGCTCACGGATCTTGCAAAAGCATGGGGAAAAGTCAAGGAGGAAGACACAACTTGGAGGGGAAGAGATGAGGGACATGGCATGGATACTTAAAAAAAGAAAAATAACAAACCAGGAAAAATCTTTCCCAAAGTCAAAGCCATCAAAATGCAGGCAGGCCATATGCCATCAAGTGCAGGCACATGCAGCAAAGCTTGCCCAAAATGGATCCCCACTGAAGGCCAAAACAGAAAAGAAGGACTTGCAAACACTCCGGAATGGAGATACCATCAAAGGAATTGCAATTGGAGGAGAAAAAAAGAAAATTTGGGAAATTTGGTGACTAGAAGTAAATGGCCCGGGATTATATCAGGTGCAGTGCAAAGGACCAAACTCTGCCAAAATTCAGCTCACAGATGTTTCTAAATCAGAGGGAAAAGTCAAAAAGGAAGACACAACTTAGAGGGAAGATATGAGGAACATGGCATGGATACATAAAAAAAATACAAAAAAGAGAAAAAAATCTTTCCCAAAGTCCAAGCCATCAAAAGGCATGGCATGCCATCAGGTGCAGGGACATGCACCAAAGATTCCTCTCTTGGTCCCCATTGAAATCGCAAGATTCCTTTTCCCTTCCCAAAAGGAAATGAAATTTCCTTTCGGAAAGGGAAAGGAAATCCTGCGAAGCCCAAAAGAAAGGCTTACAAACACTCTGGAAAGGAGATAGGATCAAATGAAATGCAACTGCAAAAAACCTGAAAAAAACCAGAAATTGGGGACTCTGACTGTCTTCAAAAAATAGGCTGTGAGGAAATGAGCTGCATTGCAAAGGACCAAAACTAAGCTCACGAATCTTGCAAAAGCATGGGGAAAAAGTCAAGGAGGAAGACACAACTTGGAGGGGAAGAGATGAGGGACATGGCATGGATACTTAAAAAAAAAAAAAAAAATAACCAGAAAAATCTTTCCCAAAGTCAAAGCCATCAAAATGCAGGCAGGCCATATGCCATCAAGTGCAGGCACATGCACTAAAGCTTGCCCAAAATGGATCCCCACTGAAGGCCAAAACAGAAAAGAAGGACTTGCAAACACTCCGGAATGGAGATACCATCAAAGGAATTGCAATTGGAGGAGAAAAAAAGAAAATTTGGGAAATTTGGTGACTAGAAGTAAATGGCCCGGGATTATATCAGGTGCAGCGCAAAGGACCAAACTCTGCCAAAATTCAGCTCACAGATGTTTCTAAATCAGAGGGAAAAGTCAAAAAGGAAGACACAACTTAGAGGGAAGATATGAGGAACATGGCATGGATACATAAAAAAAATACAAAAAAGAGAAAAAAATCTTTCCCAAAGTCCAAGCCATCAAAAGGCATGGCATGCCATCAGGTGCAGGGACATGCACCAAAGATTCCTCTCTTGGTCCCCATTGAAATCGCAAGATTCCTTTTGCCTTCCCAAAAGGAAATGAAATTTCCTTTCGGGTAGGGAAAGGAATCTTGCGAAGCCCAAAAGAAAGGCTTACAAACACTCTGGAAAGGAGATAGGATCAAATGAAATGCAACTGCAAAAAACCTGAAAAAAACCAGAAATTGGGGACTCTGAGTGTCTTCAAAAAATAGGCTGTGAGGAAATGAGCTGCATTGCAAAGGACCAAAACTAAGCTCACGGATCTTGCAAAAGCATGGGGAAAAGTCAAGGAGGAAGACACAACTTGGAGGGGAAGAGATGAGGGACATGGCATGGATACTTAAAAAAAGAAAAATAACAAACCAGGAAAAATGTTTCCCAAAGTCAAAGCCATCAAAATGCAGGCAGGCCATATGCCATCAAGTGCAGGCACATGCAGCAAAGCTTGCCCAAAATGGATCCCCACTGAAGGCCAAAACAGAAAAGAAGGACTTGCAAACACTCCGGAATGGAGATACCATCACAGGAATTGCAATTGGAGGAGAAAAAAAGAAAATTTGGGAAATTTGGTGACTAGAAGTAAATGGCCCGGGATTATATCAGGTGCAGTGCAAAGGACCAAACTCTGCCAAAATTCAGCTCACAGACGATTCTAAATCAGAGGGAAAAGTCAAAAAGGAAGACACAACTTAGGGGGAAGATATGAGGAACATGGCATGGATACATTAAAAAAATACAAAAAAAAGAAAAAAATCTTTCCCAAAGTCCAAGCCATCAAAAGGCATGGCATGCCATCAGGTGCAGGGACATGCACCAAAGATTCCTCTCTTGGTCCCCATTGAAATCGCAAGATTCCTTATCCCTTCCCAAAAGGAAATGAAATTTCCTTTCGGGAAGGGAAAAGGAATCTTGCGAAGCCCAAAAGAAAGGCTTACAAACACTCTGGAAAGGAGATAGGATCAAATGAAATGCAACTGCAAAAAACCTGAAAAAAAACAGAAAATGGAGACTTTGAGTGTCTTCAAAAAATAGGCTGTGAGGAAATGAGCTGCATTGCAAAGGACCAAAACTAAGCTCACGGATCTTGCAAAAGCATGGGGAAAAAGTCAAGGAGGAAGACACAACTTGGAGGGGAAGAGATGAGGGACATGGCATGGATACTTAAAAAAAAAAAAAAAAAATAACCAGAAAAATCTTTCCCAAAGTCAAAGCCATCAAAATGCAGGCAGGCTATATGCCATCAAGTGCAGGCACATGCAGCAAAGCTTGCCCAAAATGGATCCCCACTGAAGGCCAAAACAGAAAAGAAGGACTTGCAAACACTCCGGAATGGAGATACCATCAAAGGAATTGCAATTGGAGGAGAAAAAAAGAAAATTTGGGAAATTTGGTGACTAGAAGTAAATGGCCCGGGATTATATCAGGTGCAGTGCAAAGGACCAAACTCTGCCAAAATTCAGCTCACAGACGATTCTAAATCAGAGGGAAAAGTCAAAAAGGAAGACACAACTTAGGGGGAAGATATGAGGAACATGGCATGGATACATAAAAAAAATACAAAAAAGAGAAAAAAATCTTTCCCAAAGTCCAAGCCATCAAAAGGCATGGCATGCCATCAGGTGCAGGGACATGCACCAAAGATTCCTCTCTTGGTCCCCATTGAAATCGCAAGATTCCTTTTCCCTTCCCAAAAGGAAATGAAATTTCCTATCGGGAAGGGAAAGGAATCTTGCGAAGCCCAAAAGAAAGGCTTACAAACACTCTGGAAAGGAGATAGGATCAAATGAAATGCAACTGCAAAAAACCTGAAAAAAACAGAAATTGGGGACTTTGAGTGTCTTCAAAAAATAGGCTGTGAGGAAATGAGCTGCATTGCAAAGGACCAAAACTAAGCTCACGGATCTTGCAAAAGCATGGGGAAAAAGTCAAGGAGGAAGACACAACTTGGAGGGGAAGAGATGAGGGACATGGCATGGATACTTAAAAAAAGAAAAATAACAAACCAGGAAAAATGTTTCCCAAAGTCAAAGCCATCAAAATGCAGGCAGGCCATATGCCATCAAGTGCAGGCACATGCAGCAAAGCTTGCCCAAAATGGATCCCCACTGAAGGCCAAAACAGAAAAGAAGGACTTGCAAACACTCCGGAATGGAGATACCATCAAAGGAATTGCAATTGGAGGAGAAAAAAAGAAAATTTGGGAAATTTGGTGACTAGAAGTAAATGGCCCGGGATTATATCAGGTGCAGTGCAAAGGACCAAACTCTGCCAAAATTCAGCTCACAGACGATTCTAAATCAGAGGGAAAAGTCAAAAAGGAAGACACAACTTAGGGGGAAGATATGAGGAACATGGCATGGATACATTAAAAAAATACAAAAAAAAGAAAAAAATCTTTCCCAAAGTCCAAGCCATCAAAAGGCATGGCATGCCATCAGGTGCAGGGACATGCACCAAAGATTCCTCTCTTGGTCCCCATTGAAATCGCAAGATTCCTTTTCCCTTCCCAAAAGGAAATGAAATTTCCTTTCCGAAAGGGAAAGGAAATCCTGCGAAGCCCAAAAGAAAGGCTTACAAACACTCTGGAAAGGAGATAGGATCAAATGAAATGCAACTGCAAAAAACCTGAAAAAAACCAGAAATTGGGGACTCTGAGTGTCTTCAAAAAATAGGCTGTGAGGAAATGAGCTGCATTGCAAAGGACCAAAACTAAGCTCACGGATCTTGCAAAAGCATGGGGAAAAAGTCAAGGAGGAAGACACAACTTGGAGGGGAAGAGATGAGGGACATGGCATGGATACTTAAAAAAGAAAAATAACAAACCAGGAAAAATGTTTCCCAAAGTCAAAGCCATCAAAATGCAGGCAGGCCATATGCCATCAAGTGCAGGCACATGCAGCAAAGCTTGCCCAAAATGGATCCCCACTGAAGGCCAAAACAGAAAAGAAGGACTTGCAAACACTCCGGAATGGAGATACCATCAAAGGAATTGCAATTGGAGGAGAAAAAAAGAAAATTTGGGAAATTTGGTGACTAGAAGTAAATGGCCCGGGATTATATCAGGTGCAGTGCAAAGGACCAAACTCTGCCAAAATTCAGCTCACAGACGATTCTAAATCAGAGGGAAAAGTCAAAAAGGAAGACACAACTTAGGGGGAAGATATGAGGAACATGGCATGGATACATTAAAAAAATACAAAAAAAAGAAAAAAATCTTTCCCAAAGTCCAAGCCATCAAAAGGCATGGCATGCCATCAGGTGCAGGGACATGCACCAAAGATTCCTCTCTTGGTCCCCATTGAAATCGCAAGATTCCTTTTCCCTTCCCAAAAGGAAATGAAATTTCCTTTCGGGAAGGGAAAAGGAATCTTGCGAAGCCCAAAAGAAAGGCTTACAAACACTCTGGAAAGGAGATAGGATCAAATGAAATGCAACTGCAAAAAACCTGAAAAAAACCAGAAATTGGGGACTCTGAGTGTCTTCAAAAAATAGGCTGTGAGGAAATGAGCTGCATTGCAAAGGACCAAAACTAAGCTCACGGATCTTGCAAAAGCATGGGGAAAAAGTCAAGGAGGAAGACACAACTTGGAGGGGAAGAGATGAGGGACATGGCATGGATACTTAAAAAAAAAAAAAAAAATAACCAGAAAAATCTTTCCCAAAGTCAAAGCCATCAAAATGCAGGCAGGCCATATGCCATCAAGTGCAGGCACATGCAGCAAAGCTTGCCCAAAATGGATCCCCACTGAAGGCCAAAACAGAAAAGAAGGACTTGCAAACACTCCGGAATGGAGATACCATCAAAGGAATTGCAATTGGAGGAGAAAAAAAGAAAATTTGGGAAATTTGGTGACTAGAAGTAAATGGCCCGGGATTATATCAGGTGCAGCGCAAAGGACCAAACTCTGCCAAAATTCAGCTCACAGATGTTTCTAAATCAGAGGGAAAAGTCAAAAAGGAAGACACAACTTAGAGGGAAGATATGAGGAACATGGCATGGATACATAAAAAAAATACAAAAAAGAGAAAAAAATCTTTCCCAAAGTCCAAGCCATCAAAAGGCATGGCATGCCATCAGGTGCAGGGACATGCACGAAAGATTCCTCTCTTGGTCCCCATTGAAATCGCAAGATTCCTTTTCCCTTCCCGAAAGGAAATGAAATCTTGCGAAGCCCAAAAGAAAGGCTTACAAACATCCTGGAAAGGAGATAGGATCAAATGAAATGCAACTGCAAAAAACCTGAAAAAAACCAGAAAATGGGGACTTTGAGTGTCTTCAAAAAATAGGCTGTGAGGAAATGAGCTGCATTGCAAAGGACCAAAACTAAGCTCACAGATCTTGCAAAAGCATGGGGAAAAAGTCAAGGAGGAAGACACAACTTGGAGGGGAAGAGATGAGGGACATGGCATGGATACTTAAAAAAAAAAAAATAACAAACCAGGAAAAATGTTTCCCAAAGTCCAAGCCATCAATAGGCATGGCATGCCATCAGGTGCAGGGACATGCACCAAAGATTCCTCTCTTGGTCCCCATTGAAATCGCAAGATTCCTTTTGCCTTCCCAAAAGGAAATGAAATTTCCTTTCGGAAAGGGAAAGGAAATCCTGCGAAGCCCAAAAGAAAGGCTTACAAACACTCTGGAAAGGAGATAGGATCAAATGAAATGCAACTGCAAAAAACCTGAAAAAAACCAGAAATTGGGGACTCTGAGTGTCTTCAAAAAATAGGCTGTGAGGAAATGAGCTGCATTGCAAAGGACCAAAACTAAGCTCACGGATCTTGCAAAAGCATGGGGAAAAGTCAAGGAGGAAGACACAACTTGGAGGGGAAGAGATGAGGGACATGGCATGGATACTTAAAAAAAGAAAAATAACAAACCAGGAAAAATGTTTCCCAAAGTCAAAGCCATCAAAATGCAGGCAGGCCATATGCCATCAAGTGCAGGCACATGCAGCAAAGCTTGCCCAAAATGGATCCCCACTGAAGGCCAAAACAGAAAAGAAGGACTTGCAAACACTCCGGAATGGAGATACCATCAAAGGAATTGCAATTGGAGGAGAAAAAAAGAAAATTTGGGAAATTTGGTGACTAGAAGTAAATGGCCCGGGATTATATCAGGTGCAGTGCAAAGGACCAAACTCTGCCAAAATTCAGCTCACAGACGATTCTAAATCAGAGGGAAAAGTCAAAAAGGAAGACACAACTTAGAGGGAAGATATGAGGAACATGGCATGGATACATAAAAAAAATACAAAAAAGAGAAAAAAATCTTTCCCAAAGTCCAAGCCATCAAAAGGCATGGCATGCCATCAGGTGCAGGGACATGCACCAAAGATTCCTCTCTTGGTCCCCATTGAAATCGCAAGATTCCTTTTCCCTTCCCAAAAGGAAATGAAATCTTGCGAAGCCCAAAAGAAAGGCTTACAAACATCCTGGAAAGGAGATAGGATCAAATGAAATGCAACTGCAAAAAACCTGAAAAAAACCAGAAAATGGGGACTTTGAGTGTCTTCAAAAAATAGGCTGTGAGGAAATGAGCTGCATTGCAAAGGACCAAAACTAAGCTCACAGATCTTGCAAAAGCATGGGGAAAAGTCAAGGAGGAAGACACAAATTGGAGGGGAAGAGATGAGGGACATGGCATGGATACTTAAAAAAAAAAAAATAACAAACCAGGAAAAATGTTTCCCAAAGTCCAAGCCATCAATAGGCATGGCATGCCATCAGGTGCAGGGACATGCACCAAAGATTCCTCTCTTGGTCCCCATTGAAATCGCAAGATTCCTTTTGCCTTCCCAAAAGGAAATGAAATTTCCTTTCGGAAAGGGAAAGGAAATCCTGCGAAGCCCAAAAGAAAGGCTTACAAACACTCTGGAAAGGAGATAGGATCAAATGAAATGCAACTGCAAAAAACCTGAAAAAAACCAGAAATTGGGGACTCTGAGTGTCTTCAAAAAATAGGCTGTGAGGAAATGAGCTGCATTGCAAAGGACCAAAATTAAGCTCACGGATCTTGCAAAAGCATGGGGAAAAGTCAAGGAGGAAGACACAACTTGGAGGGGAAGAGATGAGGGACATGGCATGGATACTTAAAAAAAGAAAAATAACAAACCAGGAAAAATGTTTCCCAAAGTCAAAGCCATCAAAATGCAGGCAGGCCATATGCCATCAAGTGCAGGCACATGCAGCAAAGCTTGCCCAAAATGGATCCCCACTGAAGGCCAAAACAGAAAAGAAGGACTTGCAAACACTCCGGAATGGAGATACCATCAAAGGAATTGCAATTGGAGGAGAAAAAAAGAAAATTTGGGAAATTTGGTGACTAGAAGTAAATGGCCCGGGATTATATCAGGTGCAGTGCAAAGGACCAAACTCTGCCACAATTCAGCTCACAGACGATTCTAAATCAGAGGGAAAAGTCAAAAAGGAAGACACAACTTAGGGGGAAGATATGAGGAACATGGCATGGATACTTAAAAAAAAAAAAAAAAATAACCAGAAAAATCTTTCCCAAAGTCAAAGCCATCAAAATGCAGGCAGGCCATATGCCATCAAGTGCAGGCACATGCAGCAAAGCTTGCCCAAAATGGATCCCCACTGAAGGCCAAAACAGAAAAGAAGGACTTGCAAACACTCCGGAATGGAGATACCATCAAAGGAATTGCAATTGGAGGAGAAAAAAAGAAAATTTGGGAAATTTGGTGACTAGAAGTAAATGGCCCGGGATTATATCAGGTGCAGTGCAAAGGACCAAACTCTGCCAAAATTCAGCTCACAGACGATTCTAAATCAGAGGGAAAAGTCAAAAAGGAAGACACAACTTAGGGGGAAGATATGAGGAACATGGCATGGATACATTAAAAAAATACAAAAAAAAGAAAAAAATCTTTCCCAAAGTCCAAGCCATCAAAAGGCATGGCATGCCATCAGGTGCAGGGACATGCACCAAAGATTCCTCTCTTGGTCCCCATTGAAATCGCAAGATTCCTTTTCCCTTTCCAAAAGGAAATGAAATTTCCTTTTGGGAAGGGAAAGGAATCTTGCGAAGCCCAAAAGAAAGGCTTACAAACACTCTGGAAAGGAGATAGGATCAAATGAAATGCAACTGCAAAAAACCTGAAAAAAAACAGAAATTGGGGACTTTGAGTGTCTTCAAAAAATAGGCTGTGAGGAAATGAGCTGCATTGCAAAGGACCAAAACTAAGCTCACGGATCTTGCAAAAGCATGGGGAAAAAGTCAAGGAGGAAGACACAACTTGGAGGGGAAGAGATGAGGGACATGGCATGGATACTTAAAAAAAGAAAAATAACAAACCAGGAAAAATGTTTCCCAAAGTCAAAGCCATCAAAATGCAGGCAGGCCATATGCCATCAAGTGCAGGCACATGCAGCAAAGCTTGCCCAAAATGGATCCCCACTGAAGGCCAAAACAGAAAAGAAGGACTTGCAAACACTGCGGAATGGAGATACCATCAAAGGAATTGCAATTGGAGGAGAAAAAAAGAAAATTTGGGAAATTTGGTGACTAGAAGTAAATGGCCCGGGATTATATCAGGTGCAGTGCAAAGGACCAAACTCTGCCAAAATTCAGCTCACAGACGATTCTAAATCAGAGGGAAAAGTCAAAAAGGAAGACACAACTTAGGGGGAAGATATGAGGAACATGGCATGGATACATTAAAAAAATACAAAAAAAAGAAAAAAATCTTTCCCAAAGTCCAAGCCATCAAAAGGCATGGCATGCCATCAGGTGCAGGGACATGCACCAAAGATTCCTCTCTTGGTCCCCATTGAAATCGCAAGATTCCTTTTCCCTTCCCAAAAGGAAATGAAATTTCCTTTCCGAAAGGGAAAGGAAATCCTGCGAAGCCCAAAAGAAAGGCTTACAAACACTCTGGAAAGGAGATAGGATCAAATGAAATGCAACTGCAAAAAACCTGAAAAAAAACAGAAATTGGGGACTCTGAGTGTCTTCAAAAAATAGGCTGTGAGGAAATGAGCTGCATTGCAAAGGACCAAAACTAAGCTCACAGATCTTGCAAAAGCATGGGGAAAAAGTCAAGGAGGAAGACACAACTTGGAGGGGAAGAGATGAGGGACATGGCATGGATACTTAAAAAAAAAAAAAAAAATAACCAGAAAAATCTTTCCCAAAGTCAAAGCCATCAAAATGCAGGCAGGCCATATGCCATCAAGTGCAGGCACATGCAGCAAAGCTTGCCCAAAATGGATCCCCACTGAAGGCCAAAACAGAAAAGAAGGACTTGCAAACACTCCGGAATGGAGATACCATCAAAGGAATTGCAATTGGAGGAGAAAAAAAGAAAATTTGGGAAATTTGGTGACTAGAAGTAAATGGCCCGGGATTATATCAGGTGCAGCGCAAAGGACCAAACTCTGCCAAAATTCAGCTCACAGATGTTTCTAAATCAGAGGGAAAAGTCAAAAAGGAAGACACAACTTAGAGGGAAGATATGAGGAACATGGCATGGATACATAAAAAAAATACAAAAAAGAGAAAAAAATCTTTCCCAAAGTCCAAGCCATCAAAAGGCATGGCATGCCATCAGGTGCAGGGACATGCACGAAAGATTCCTCTCTTGGTCCCCATTGAAATCGCAAGATTCCTTTTCCCTTCCCGAAAGGAAATGAAATCTTGCGAAGCCCAAAAGAAAGGCTTACAAACATCCTGGAAAGGAGATAGGATCAAATGAAATGCAACTGCAAAAAACCTGAAAAAAACCAGAAAATGGGGACTTTGAGTGTCTTCAAAAAATAGGCTGTGAGGAAATGAGCTGCATTGCAAAGGACCAAAACTAAGCTCACAGATCTTGCAAAAGCATGGGGAAAAGTCAAGGAGGAAGACACAACTTGGAGGGGAAGAGATGAGGGACATGGCATGGATACTTAAAAAAAAAAAAATAACAAACCAGGAAAAATGTTTCCCAAAGTCCAAGCCATCAATAGGCATGGCATGCCATCAGGTGCAGGGACATGCACCAAAGATTCCTCTCTTGGTCCCCATTGAAATCGCAAGATTCCTTTTCCCTTCCCAAAAGGAAATGAAATTTCCTTTCGGAAAGGGAAAGGAAATCCTGCGAAGCCCAAAAGAAAGGCTTACAAACACTCTGGAAAGGAGATAGGATCAAATGAAATGCAACTGCAAAAAACCTGAAAAAAACCAGAAATTGGGGACTCTGAGTGTCTTCAAAAAATAGGCTGTGAGGAAATGAGCTGCATTGCAAAGGACCAAAACTAAGCTCACGGATCTTGCAAAAGCATGGGGAAAAGTCAAGGAGGAAGACACAACTTGGAGGGGAAGAGATGAGGGACATGGCATGGATACTTAAAAAAAGAAAAATAACAAACCAGGAAAAATGTTTCCCAAAGTCAAAGCCATCAAAATGCAGGCAGGCCATATGCCATCAAGTGCAGGCACATGCAGCAAAGCTTGCCCAAAATGGATCCCCACTGAAGGCCAAAACAGAAAAGAAGGACTTGCAAACACTCCGGAATGGAGATACCATCAAAGGAATTGCAATTGGAGGAGAAAAAAAGAAAATTTGGGAAATTTGGTGACTAGAAGTAAATGGCCCGGGATTATATCAGGTGCAGTGCAAAGGACCAAACTCTGCCAAAATTCAGCTCACAGACGATTCTAAATCAGAGGGAAAAGTCAAAAAGGAAGACACAACTTAGAGGGAAGATATGAGGAACATGGCATGGATACATAAAAAAAATACAAAAAAGAGAAAAAAATCTTTCCCAAAGTCCAAGCCATCAAAAGGCATGGCATGCCATCAGGTGCAGGGACATGCACCAAAGATTCCTCTCTTGGTCCCCATTGAAATCGCAAGATTCCTTTTCCCTTCCCAAAAGGAAATGAAATTTCCTTTCGGAAAGGGAAAGGAAATCCTGCGAAGCCCAAAAGAAAGGCTTACAAACACTCTGGAAAGGAGATAGGATCAAATGAAATGCAACTGCAAAAAACCTGAAAAAAACCAGAAATTGGGGACTCTGACTGTCTTCAAAAAATAGGCTGTGAGGAAATGAGCTGCATTGCAAAGGACCAAAACTAAGCTCACGAATCTTGCAAAAGCATGGGGAAAAAGTCAAGGAGGAAGACACAACTTGGAGGGGAAGAGATGAGGGACATGGCATGGATACTTAAAAAAAAAAAAAAAAATAACCAGAAAAATCTTTCCCAAAGTCAAAGCCATCAAAATGCAGGCAGGCCATATGCCATCAAGTGCAGGCACATGCAGCAAAGCTTGCCCAAAATGGATCCCCACTGAAGGCCAAAACAGAAAAGAAGGACTTGCAAACACTCCGGAATGGAGATACCATCAAAGGAATTGCAATTGGAGGAGAAAAAAAGAAAATTTGGGAAATTTGGTGACTAGAAGTAAATGGCCCGGGATTATATCAGGTGCAGCGCAAAGGACCAAACTCTGCCAAAATTCAGCTCACAGATGTTTCTAAATCAGAGGGAAAAGTCAAAAAGGAAGACACAACTTAGAGGGAAGATATGAGGAACATGGCATGGATACATAAAAAAAATACAAAAAAGAGAAAAAAATCTTTCCCAAAGTCCAAGCCATCAAAAGGCATGGCATGCCATCAGGTGCAGGGACATGCACCAAAGATTCCTCTCTTGGTCCCCATTGAAATCGCAAGATTCCTTTTGCCTTCCCAAAAGGAAATGAAATTTCCTTTCGGGTAGGGAAAGGAATCTTGCGAAGCCCAAAAGAAAGGCTTACAAACACTCTGGAAAGGAGATAGGATCAAATGAAATGCAACTGCAAAAAACCTGAAAAAAACCAGAAATTGGGGACTCTGAGTGTCTTCAAAAAATAGGCTGTGAGGAAATGAGCTGCATTGCAAAGGACCAAAACTAAGCTCACGGATCTTGCAAAAGCATGGGGAAAAGTCAAGGAGGAAGACACAACTTGGAGGGGAAGAGATGAGGGACATGGCATGGATACTTAAAAAAAGAAAAATAACAAACCAGGAAAAATGTTTCCCAAAGTCAAAGCCATCAAAATGCAGGCAGGCCATATGCCATCAAGTGCAGGCACATGCAGCAAAGCTTGCCCAAAATGGATCCCCACTGAAGGCCAAAACAGAAAAGAAGGACTTGCAAACACTCCGGAATGGAGATACCATCAAAGGAATTGCAATTGGAGGAGAAAAAAAGAAAATTTGGGAAATTTGGTGACTAGAAGTAAATGGCCCGGGATTATATCAGGTGCAGTGCAAAGGACCAAACTCTGCCAAAATTCAGCTCACAGACGATTCTAAATCAGAGGGAAAAGTCAAAAAGGAAGACACAACTTAGGGGGAAGATATGAGGAACATGGCATGGATACATTAAAAAAATACAAAAAAAAGAAAAAAATCTTTCCCAAAGTCCAAGCCATCAAAAGGCATGGCATGCCATCAGGTGCAGGGACATGCACCAAAGATTCCTCTCTTGGTCCCCATTGAAATCGCAAGATTCCTTATCCCTTCCCAAAAGGAAATGAAATTTCCTTTCGGGAAGGGAAAAGGAATCTTGCGAAGCCCAAAAGAAAGGCTTACAAACACTCTGGAAAGGAGATAGGATCAAATGAAATGCAACTGCAAAAAACCTGAAAAAAACCAGAAAATGGAGACTTTGAGTGTCTTCAAAAAATAGGCTGTGAGGAAATGAGCTGCATTGCAAAGGACCAAAACTAAGCTCACGGATCTTGCAAAAGCATGGGGAAAAAGTCAAGGAGGAAGACACAACTTGGAGGGGAAGAGATGAGGGACATGGCATGGATACTTAAAAAAAAAAAAAAAAATAACCAGAAAAATCTTTCCCAAAGTCAAAGCCATCAAAATGCAGGCAGGCTATATGCCATCAAGTGCAGGCACATGCAGCAAAGCTTGCCCAAAATGGATCCCCACTGAAGGCCAAAACAGAAAAGAAGGACTTGCAAACACTCCGGAATGGAGATACCATCAAAGGAATTGCAATTGGAGGAGAAAAAAAGAAAATTTGGGAAATTTGGTGACTAGAAGTAAATGGCCCGGGATTATATCAGGTGCAGTGCAAAGGACCAAACTCTGCCAAAATTCAGCTCACAGACGATTCTAAATCAGAGGGAAAAGTCAAAAAGGAAGACACAACTTAGGGGGAAGATATGAGGAACATGGCATGGATACATAAAAAAAATACAAAAAAGAGAAAAAAATCTTTCCCAAAGTCCAAGCCATCAAAAGGCATGGCATGCCATCAGGTGCAGGGACATGCACCAAAGATTCCTCTCTTGGTCCCCATTGAAATCGCAAGATTCCTTTTCCCTTCCCAAAAGGAAATGAAATTTCCTATCGGGAAGGGAAAGGAATCTTGCGAAGCCCAAAAGAAAGGCTTACAAACACTCTGGAAAGGAGATAGGATCAAATGAAATGCAACTGCAAAAAACCTGAAAAAAACAGAAATTGGGGACTTTGAGTGTCTTCAAAAAATAGGCTGTGAGGAAATGAGCTGCATTGCAAAGGACCAAAACTAAGCTCACGGATCTTGCAAAAGCATGGGGAAAAAGTCAAGGAGGAAGACACAACTTGGAGGGGAAGAGATGAGGGACATGGCATGGATACTTAAAAAAAGAAAAATAACAAACCAGGAAAAATCTTTCCCAAAGTCAAAGCCATCAAAATGCAGGCAGGCCATATGCCATCAAGTGCAGGCACATGCAGCAAAGCTTGCCCAAAATGGATCCCCACTGAAGGCCAAAACAGAAAAGAAGGACTTGCAAACACTCCGGAATGGAGATACCATCAAAGGAATTGCAATTGGAGGAGAAAAAAAGAAAATTTGGGAAATTTGGTGACTAGAAGTAAATGGCCCGGGATTATATCAGGTGCAGTGCAAAGGACCAAACTCTGCCAAAATTCAGCTCACAGACGATTCTAAATCAGAGGGAAAAGTCAAAAAGGAAGACACAACTTAGGGGGAAGATATGAGGAACATGGCATGGATACATAAAAAAAATACAAAAAAGAGAAAAAAATCTTTCCCAAAGTCCAAGCCATCAAAAGGCATGGCATGCCATCAGGTGCAGGGACATGCACCAAAGATTCCTCTCTTGGTCCCCATTGAAATCGCAAGATTCCTTTTCCCTTCCCAAAAGGAAATGAAATCTTGCGAAGCCCAAAAGAAAGGCTTACAAACATCCTGGAAAGGAGATAGGATCAAATGAAATGCAACTGCAAAAAACCTGAAAAAAACCAGAAAATGGGGACTTTGAGTGTCTTCAAAAAATAGGCTGTGAGGAAATGAGCTGCATTGCAAAGGACCAAAACTAAGCTCACAGATCTTGCAAAAGCATGGGGAAAAGTCAAGGAGGAAGACACAACTTGGAGGGGAAGAGATGAGGGACATGGCATGGATACTTAAAAAAAAAAAAATAACAAACCAGGAAAAATGTTTCCCAAAGTCCAAGCCATCAATAGGCATGGCATGCCATCAGGTGCAGGGACATGCACCAAAGATTCCTCTCTTGGTCCCCATTGAAATCGCAAGATTCCTTTTGCCTTCCCAAAAGGAAATGAAATTTCCTTTCGGAAAGGGAAAGGAAATCCTGCGAAGCCCAAAAGAAAGGCTTACAAACACTCTGGAAAGGAGATAGGATCAAATGAAATGCAACTGCAAAAAACCTGAAAAAAACCAGAAATTGGGGACTCTGAGTGTCTTCAAAAAATAGGCTGTGAGGAAATGAGCTGCATTGCAAAGGACCAAAATTAAGCTCACGGATCTTGCAAAAGCATGGGGAAAAGTCAAGGAGGAAGACACAACTTGGAGGGGAAGAGATGAGGGACATGGCATGGATACTTAAAAAAAGAAAAATAACAAACCAGGAAAAATGTTTCCCAAAGTCAAAGCCATCAAAATGCAGGCAGGCCATATGCCATCAAGTGCAGGCACATGCAGCAAAGCTTGCCCAAAATGGATCCCCACTGAAGGCCAAAACAGAAAAGAAGGACTTGCAAACACTCCGGAATGGAGATACCATCAAAGGAATTGCAATTGGAGGAGAAAAAAAGAAAATTTGGGAAATTTGGTGACTAGAAGTAAATGGCCCGGGATTATATCAGGTGCAGTGCAAAGGACCAAACTCTGCCACAATTCAGCTCACAGACGATTCTAAATCAGAGGGAAAAGTCAAAAAGGAAGACACAACTTAGGGGGAAGATATGAGGAACATGGCATGGATACTTAAAAAAAAAAAAAAAAATAACCAGAAAAATCTTTCCCAAAGTCAAAGCCATCAAAATGCAGGCAGGCCATATGCCATCAAGTGCAGGCACATGCAGCAAAGCTTGCCCAAAATGGATCCCCACTGAAGGCCAAAACAGAAAAGAAGGACTTGCAAACACTCCGGAATGGAGATACCATCAAAGGAATTGCAATTGGAGGAGAAAAAAAGAAAATTTGGGAAATTTGGTGACTAGAAGTAAATGGCCCGGGATTATATCAGGTGCAGTGCAAAGGACCAAACTCTGCCAAAATTCAGCTCACAGACGATTCTAAATCAGAGGGAAAAGTCAAAAAGGAAGACACAACTTAGGGGGAAGATATGAGGAACATGGCATGGATACATAAAAAAAATACAAAAAAGAGAAAAAAGTCTTTCCCAAAGTCCAAGCCATCAAAAGGCATGGCATGCCATCAGGTGCAGGGACATGCACCAAAGATTCCTCTCTTGGTCCCCATTGAAATCGCAAGATTCCTTTTCCCTTTCCAAAAGGAAATGAAATTTCCTTTTGGGAAGGGAAAGGAATCTTGCGAAGCCCAAAAGAAAGGCTTACAAACACTCTGGAAAGGAGATAGGATCAAATGAAATGCAACTGCAAAAAACCTGAAAAAAACCAGAAATTGGGGACTCTGACTGTCTTCAAAAAATAGGCTGTGAGGAAATGAGCTGCATTGCAAAGGACCAAAACTAAGCTCACGGATCTTGCAAAAGCATGGGGAAAAAGTCAAGGAGGAAGACACAACTTGGAGGGGAAGAGATGAGGGACATGGCATGGATACTTAAAAAAAAAAAAAAAAATAACCAGAAAAATCTTTCCCAAAGTCAAAGCCATCAAAATGCAGGCAGGCCATATGCCATCAAGTGCAGGCACATGCAGCAAAGCTTGCCCAAAATGGATCCCCACTGAAGGCCAAAACAGAAAAGAAGGACTTGCAAACACTCCGGAATGGAGATACCATCAAAGGAATTGCAATTGGAGGAGAAAAAAAGAAAATTTGGGAAATTTGGTGACTAGAAGTAAATGGCCCGGGATTATATCAGGTGCAGCGCAAAGGACCAAACTCTGCCAAAATTCAGCTCACAGATGTTTCTAAATCAGAGGGAAAAGTCAAAAAGGAAGACACAACTTAGAGGGAAGATATGAGGAACATGGCATGGATACATAAAAAAAATACAAAAAAGAGAAAAAAATCTTTCCCAAAGTCCAAGCCATCAAAAGGCATGGCATGCCATCAGGTGCAGGGACATGCACCAAAGATTCCTCTCTTGGTCCCCATTGAAATCGCAAGATTCCTTTTCCCTTCCCAAAAGGAAATGAAATTTCCTTTCGGGAAGGGAAAAGGAATCTTGCGAAGCCCAAAAGAAAGGCTTACAAACACTCTGGAAAGGAGATAGGATCAAATGAAATGCAACTGCAAAAAACCTGAAAAAAACCAGAAAATGGAGACTTTGAGTGTCTTCAAAAAATAGGCTGTGAGGAAATGAGCTGCATTGCAAAGGACCAAAACTAAGCTCACGGATCTTGCAAAAGCATGGGGAAAAAGTCAAGGAGGAAGACACAACTTGGAGGGGAAGAGATGAGGGACATGGCATGGATACTTAAAAAAAAAAAAAAAAATAACCAGAAAAATCTTTCCCAAAGTCAAAGCCATCAAAATGCAGGCAGGCCATATGCCATCAAGTGCAGGCACATGCAGCAAAGCTTGCCCAAAATGGATCCCCACTGAAGGCCAAAACAGAAAAGAAGGACTTGCAAACACTCCGGAATGGAGATACCATCAAAGGAATTGCAATTGGAGGAGAAAAAAAGAAAATTTGGGAAATTTGGTGACTAGAAGTAAATGGCCCGGGATTATATCAGGTGCAGTGCAAAGGACCAAACTCTGCCAAAATTCAGCTCACAGACGATTCTAAATCAGAGGGAAAAGTCAAAAAGGAAGACACAACTTAGGGGGAAGATATGAGGAACATGGCATGGATACATAAAAAAAATACAAAAAAGAGAAAAAAATCTTTCCCAAAGTCCAAGCCATCAAAAGGCATGGCATGCCATCAGGTACAGGGACATGCACCAAAGATTCCTCTCTTGCTCCCCATTGAAATCGCAAGATTCCTTTTCCCTTCCCAAAAGGAAATGAAATTTCCTTTCGGAAGGGAAAGGAATCTTGCGAAGCCCAAAAGAAAGGCTTACAAACACTCTGGAAAGGAGATAGGATCAAATGAAATGCAACTGCAAAAAACCTGAAAAAAAACAGAAATTGGGGACTCTGAGTGTCTTCAAAAAATAGGCTGTGAGGAAATGAGCTGCATTGCAAAGGACCAAAACTAAGCTCACGAATCTTGCAAAAGCATGGGGAAAAAGTCAAGGAGGAAGACACAACTTGGAGGGGAAGAGATGAGGGACATGGCATGGATACTTAAAAAAAAAAAATATCAAACCAGGAAAAATGTTTCCCAAAGTCAAAGCCATCAAAATGCAGGCAGGCCATATGCCATCAAGTGCAGGCACATGCAGCAAAGCTTGCCCAAAATGGATCCCCACTGAAGGCCAAAACAGAAAAGAAGGACTTGCAAACACTCCGGAATGGAGATACCATCAAAGGAATTGCAATTGGAGGAGAAAAAAAGAAAATTTGGGAAATTTGGTGACTAGAAGTAAATGGCCCGGGATTATATCAGGTGCAGCGCAAAGGACCAAACTCTGCCAAAATTCAGCTCACAGACGATTCTAAATCAGAGGGAAAAGTCAAAAAGGAAGACACAACTTAGGGGGAAGATATGAGGAACATGGCATGGATACATAAAAAAAATACAAAAAAGAGAAAAAAATCTTTCCCAAAGTCCAAGCCATCAAAAGGCATGGCATGCCATCAGGTGCAGGGACATGCACCAAAGATTCCTCTCTTGGTCCCCATTGAAATCGCAAGATTCCTTTTCCCTTCCCAAAAGGAAATGAAATTTCCTTTTGGGAAGGGAAAGGAATCTTGCGAAGCCCAGAAGAAAGGCTTACAAACACTCTGGAAAGGAGATAGGATCAAATGAAATGCAACTGCAAAAAACCTGAAAAAAACCAGAAATTGGGGACTTTGAGTGTCTTCAAAAAATAGGCTGTGAGGAAATGAGCTGCATTGCAAAGGACCAAAACTAAGCTCACGGATCTTGCAAAAGCATGGGGAAAAAGTCAAGGAGGAAGACACAACTTGGAGGGGAAGAGATGAGGGACATGGCATGGATACTTAAAAAAAAAAATTAACAAACCAGGAAAAATCTTTCCCAAAGTCAAAGCCATCAAAATGCAGGCAGGCCATATGCCATCAAGTGCAGGCACATGCAGCAAAGCTTGCCCAAAATGGATCCCCACTGAAGGCCAAAACAGAAAAGAAGGACTTGCAAACACTCCGGAATGGAGATACCATCAAAGGAATTGCAATTGGAGGAGAAAAAAGAAAATTTGGGAAATTTGGTGACTAGAAGTAAATGGCCCGGGATTATATCAGGTGCAGTGCAAAGGACCAAACTCTGCCAAAATTCAGCTCACAGACGATTCTAAATCAGAGGGAAAAGTCAAAAAGGAAGACACAACTTAGGGGGAAGATATGAGGAACATGGCATGGATACATGAAAAAAATACAAAAAAAAGAAAAAAATCTTTCCCAAAGTCCAAGCCATCAAAAGGCATGGCATGCCATCAGGTGCAGGGACATGCACCAAAGATTCCTCTCTTGGTCCCCATTGAAATCGCAAGATTCCTTTTCCCTTCCCGAAAGGAAATGAAATCTTGCGAAGCCCAAAAGAAAGGCTTACAAACATCCTGGAAAGGAGATAGGATCAAATGAAATGCAACTGCAAAAAACCTGAAAAAAACCAGAAAATGGGGACTTTGAGTGTCTTCATAAAATAGGCTGTGAGGAAATGAGCTGCATTGCAAAGGACCAAAACTAAGCTCACAGATCTTGCAAAAGCATGGGGAAAAGTCAAGGAGGAAGACACAACTTGGAGGGGAAGAGATGAGGGACATGGCATGGATACTTAAAAAAAAAAAAATAACAAACCAGGAAAAATGTTTCCCAAAGTCCAAGCCATCAATAGGCATGGCATGCCATCAGGTGCAGGGACATGCACCAAAGATTCCTCTCTTGGTCCCCATTGAAATCGCAAGATTCCTTTTCCCTTCCCAAAAGGAAATGAAATTTCCTTTCGGAAAGTTAAAGGAAATCCTGCGAAGCCCAAAAGAAAGGCTTACAAACACTCTGGAAAGGAGATAGGATCAAATGAAATGCAACTGCAAAAAACCTGAAAAAAAACAGAAATTGGGGACTCTGACTGTCTTCAAAAAATAGGCTGTGAGGAAATGAGCTGCATTGCAAAGGACCAAAACTAAGCTCACGGATCTTGCAAAAGCATGGGGAAAAAGTCAAGGAGGAAGACACAACTTGGAGGGGAAGAGATGAGGGACATGGCATGGATACTTAAAAAAAAAAAAAATAACAAACCAGGAAAAATGTTTCCCAAAGTCAAAGCCATCAAAATGCAGGCAGGCCATATGCCATCAAGTGCAGGCACATGCAGCAAAGCTTGCCGAAAATGGATCCCCACTGAAGGCCAAAACAGAAAAGAAGGACTTGCAAACACTCCGGAATGGAGATACCATCAAAGGAATTGCAATTGGAGGAGAAAAAAAGAAAATTTGGGAAATTTGGTGACTAGAAGTAAATGGCCCGGGATTATATCAGGTGCAGTGCAAAGGACCAAAATCTGCCAAAATTCAGCTCACAGACGATTCTAAATCAGAGGGAAAAGTCAAAAAGGAAGACACAACTTAGGGGGAAGATATGAGGAACATGGCATGGATACATTAAAAAAATACAAAAAAAAGAAAAAAATCTTTCCCAAAGTCCAAGCCATCAAAAGGCATGGCATGCCATCAGGTGCAGGGACATGCACCAAAGATTACTCTCTTGGTCCCCATTGAAATCGCAAGATTCCTTATCCCTTCCCAAAAGGAAATGAAATTTCCTTTCGGGAAGGGAAAAGGAATCTTGCGAAGCCCAAAAGAAAGGCTTACAAACACTCTGGAAAGGAGATAGGATCAAATGAAATGCAACTGCAAAAAACCTGAAAAAAAACAGAAAATGGAGACTTTGAGTGTCTTCAAAAAATAGGCTGTGAGGAAATGAGCTGCATTGCAAAGGACCAAAACTAAGCTCACGGATCTTGCAAAAGCATGGGGAAAAAGTCAAGGAGGAAGACACAACTTGGAGGGGAAGAGATGAGGGACATGGCATGGATACTTAAAAAAAAAAAAAAAAATAACCAGAAAAATCTTTCCCAAAGTCAAAGCCATCAAAATGCAGGCAGGCCTTATGCCATCAAGTGCAGGCACATGCAGCAAAGCTTGCCCAAAATGGATCCCCACTGAAGGCCAAAACAGAAAAGAAGGACTTGCAAACACTCCGGAATGGAGATACCATCAAAGGAATTGCAATTGGAGGAGAAAAAAAGAAAATTTGGGAAATTTGGTGACTAGAAGTAAATGGCCCGGGATTATATCAGGTGCAGTGCAAAGGACCAAACTCTGCCAAAATTCAGCTCACAGACGATTCTAAATCAGAGGGAAAAGTCAAAAAGGAAGACACAACTTAGGGGGAAGATATGAGGAACATGGCATGGATACATTAAAAAAATACAAAAAAGAGAAAAAAATCTTTCCCAAAGTCCAAGCCATCAAAAGGCATGGCATGCCATCAGGTGCAGGGACATGCACCAAAGATTCCTCTCTTGGTCCCCATTGAAATCGCAAGATTCCTTTTCCCTTCCCGAAAGGAAATGAAATCTTGCGAAGCCCAAAAGAAAGGCTTACAAACATCCTGGAAAGGAGATAGGATCAAATGAAATGCAACTGCAAAAAACCTGAAAAAAACCAGAAAATGGGGACTTTGAGTGTCTTCAAAAAATAGGCTGTGAGGAAATGAGCTGCATTGCAAAGGACCAAAACTAAGCTCACAGATCTTGCAAAAGCATGGGGAAAAGTCAAGGAGGAAGACACAACTTGGAGGGGAAGAGATGAGGGACATGGCATGGATACTTAAAAAAAAAAAAATAACAAACCAGGAAAAATGTTTCCCAAAGTCAAAGCCATCAATAGGCATGGCATGCCATCAGGTGCAGGGACATGCACCAAAGATTCCTCTCTTGGTCCCCATTGAAATCGCAAGATTCCTTTTCCCTTCCCAAAAGGAAATGAAATTTCCTTTCGGAAAGGGAAAGGAAATCCTGCGAAGCCCAAAAGAAAGGCTTACAAACACTCTGGAAAGGAGATAGGATCAAATGAAATGCAACTGCAAAAAACCTGAAAAAAAACAGAAATTGGGGACTCTGACTGTCTTCAAAAAATAGGCTGTGAGGAAATGAGCTGCATTGCAAAGGACCAAAACTAAGCTCACGAATCTTGCAAAAGCATGGGGAAAAAGTCAAGGAGGAAGACACAACTTGGAGGGGAAGAGATGAGGGACATGGCATGGATACTTAAAAAAAAAAAAAATAACAAACCAGGAAAAATGTTTCCCAAAGTCAAAGCCATCAAAATGCAGGCAGGCCATATGCCATCAAGCGCAGGCACATGCAGCAAAGCTTGCCCAAAATGGATCCACACTGAAGGCCAAAACAGAAAAGAAGGACTTGCAAACACTCCGGAATGGAGATACCATCAAAGGAATTGCAATTGGAGGAGAAAAAAAGAAAATTTGGGAAATTTGGTGACTAGAAGTAAATGGCCCGGGATTATATCAGGTGCAGTGCAAAGGACCAAACTCTGCCAAAATTCAGCTCACAGACGATTCTAAATCAGAGGGAAAAGTCAAAAAGGAAGACACAACTTAGGGGGAAGATATGAGGAACATGGCATGGATACATAAAAAAAATACAAAAAAGAGAAAAAAATCTTTCCCAAAGTCCAAGCCATCAAAAGGCATGGCATGCCATCAGGTGCAGGGACATGCACCAAAGATTCCTCTCTTGGTCCCCATTGAAATCGCAAGATTCCTTTTCCCTTCCCAAAAGGAAATGAAATTTCCTTTTGGGAAGGGAAAGGAATCTTGCGAAGCCCAAAAGAAAGGCTTACAAACACTCTGGAAAGGAGATAGGATCAAATGAAATGCAACTGCAAAAAACCTGAAAAAAACCAGAAATTGGGGACTCTGAGTGTCTTCAAAAAATAGGCTGTGAGGAAATGAGCTGCATTGCAAAGGACCAAAACTAAGCTCACGAATCTTGCAAAAGCATGGGGAAAAAGTCAAGGAGGAAGACACAACTTGGAGGGGAAGAGATGAGGGACATGGCATGGATACTTAAAAAAAAAAAAAAAAATAACCAGAAAAATCTTTCCCAAAGTCAAAGCCATCAAAATGCAGGCAGGCCATATGCCATCAAGTGCAGGCACATGCAGCAAAGCTTGCCCAAAATGGATCCCCACTGAAGGCCAAAACAGAAAAGAAGGACTTGCAAACACTCCGGAATGGAGATACCATCAAAGGAATTGCAATTGGAGGAGAAAAAAAGAAAATTTGGGAAATTTGGTGACTAGAAGTAAATGGCCCGGGATTATATCAGGTGCAGCGCAAAGGACCAAACTCTGCCAAAATTCAGCTCACAGATGTTTCTAAATCAGAGGGAAAAGTCAAAAAGGAAGACACAACTTAGAGGGAAGATATGAGGAACATGGCATGGATACATAAAAAAAATACAAAAAAGAGACAAAAATCTTTCCCAAAGTCCAAGCCATCAAAAGGCATGGCATGCCATCAGGTGCAGGGACATGCACCAAAGATTCCTCTCTTGGTCCCCATTGAAATCGCAAGATTCCTTTTCCCTTCCCGAAAGGAAATGAAATCTTGCGAAGCCCAAAAGAAAGGCTTACAAACATCCTGGAAAGGAGATAGGATCAAATGAAATGCAACTGCAAAAAACCTGAAAAAAACCAGAAAATGGGGACTTTGAGTGTCTTCAAAAAATAGGCTGTGAGGAAATGAGCTGCATTGCAAAGGACCAAAACTAAGCTCACAGATCTTGCAAAAGCATGGGGAAAAGTCAAGGAGGAAGACACAACTTGGAGGGGAAGAGATGAGGGACATGGCATGGATACTTAAAAAAAAAAAAATAACAAACCAGGAAAAATGTTTCCCAAAGTCAAAGCCATCAATAGGCATGGCATGCCATCAGGTGCAGGGACATGCACCAAAGATTCCTCTCTTGGTCCCCATTGAAATCGCAAGATTCCTTTTCCCTTCCCAAAAGGAAATGAAATTTCCTTTCGGAAAGGGAAAGGAAATCCTGCGAAGCCCAAAAGAAAGGCTTACAAACACTCTGGAAAGGAGATAGGATCAAATGAAATGCAACTGCAAAAAACCTGAAAAAAAACAGAAATTGGGGACTCTGAGTGTCTTCAAAAAATAGGCTGTGAGGAAATGAGCTGCATTGCAAAGGACCAAAACTAAGCTCACGGATCTTGCAAAAGCATGGGGAAAAAGTCAAGGAGGAAGACACAACTTGGAGGGGAAGAGATGAGGGACATGGCATGGATACTTAAAACAAAAAAAAATAACAAACCAGGAAAAATGTTTCCCAAAGTCAAAGCCATCAAAATGCAGGCAGGCCATATGCCATCAAGTGCAGGCACATGCAGCAAAGCTTGCCCAAAATGGATCCCCACTGAAGGCCAAAACAGAAAAGAAGGACTTGCAAACACTCCGGAATGGAGATACCATCAAAGGAATTGCAATTGGAGGAGAAAAAAAGAAAATTTGGGAAATTTGGTGACTAGAAGTAAATGGCCCGGGATTATATCAGGTGCAGTGCAAAGGACCAAACTCTGCCAAAATTCAGCTCACAGACGATTCTAAATCAGAGGGAAAAGTCAAAAAGGAAGACACAACTTAGGGGGAAGATATGAGGAACATGGCATGGATACATAAAAAAAATACAAAAAAGAGAAAAAAATCTTTCCCAAAGTCCAAGCCATCAAAAGGCATGGCATGCCATCAGGTGCAGGGACATGCACCAAAGATTCCTCTTTTGGTCCCCATTGAAATCGCAAGATTCCTTTTCCCTTCGCGAAAGGAAATGAAATTTCCTTTTGGGAAGGGAAAAGGAATCTTGCGAAGCCCAAAAGAAAGGCTTACAAACACTCTGGAAAGGAGATAGGATCAAATGAAATGCAACTGCAAAAAACCTGAAAAAAAACAGAAAATGGAGACTTTGAGTGTCTTCAAAAAATAGGCTGTGAGGAAATGAGCTGCATTGCAAAGGACCAAAACTAAGCTCACAGATCTTGCAAAAGCATGGGGAAAAAGTCAAGGAGGAAGACACAACTTGGAGGGGAAGAGATGAGGGACATGGCATGGATACTTAAAAAAAAAAAAAAAAATAACCAGAAAAATCTTTCCCAAAGTCAAAGCCATCAAAATGCAGGCAGGCCATATGCCATCAAGTGCAGGCACATGCAGCAAAGCTTGCCCAAAATGGATCCCCACTGAAGGCCAAAACAGAAAAGAAGGACTTGCAAACACTCCGGAATGGAGATACCATCAAAGGAATTGCAATTGGAAGAGAAAAAAAGAAAATTTGGGAAATTTGGTGACTAGAAGTAAATGGCCCGGGATTATATCAGGTGCAGCGCAAAGGACCAAACTCTGCCAAAATTCAGCTCACAGATGTTTCTAAATCAGAGGGAAAAGTCAAAAAGGAAGACACAACTTAGAGGGAAGATATGAGGAACATGGCATGGATACATAAAAAAAATACAAAAAAGAGAAAAAAATCTTTCCCAAAGTCCAAGCCATCAAAAGGCATGGCATGCCATCAGGTGCAGGGACATGCACCAAAGATTCCTCTCTTGGTCCCCATTGAAATCGCAAGATTCCTTTTCCCTTCCCAAAAGGAAATGAAATCTTGCGAAGCCCAAAAGAAAGGCTTACAAACATCCTGGAAAGGAGATAGGATCAAATGAAATGCAACTGCAAAAAACCTGAAAAAAACCAGAAAATGGGGACTTTGAGTGTCTTCAAAAAATAGGCTGTGAGGAAATGAGCTGCATTGCAAAGGACCAAAACTAAGCTCACAGATCTTGCAAAAGCATGGGGAAAAGTCAAGGAGGAAGACACAACTTGGAGGGGAAGAGATGAGGGACATGGCATGGATACTTAAAAAAAAAAAAATAACAAACCAGGAAAAATGTTTCCCAAAGTCAAAGCCATCAATAGGCATGGCATGCCATCAGGTGCAGGGACATGCACCAAAGATTCCTCTCTTGGTCCCCATTGAAATCGCAAGATTCCTTTTCCCTTCCCAAAAGGAAATGAAATTTCCTTTCGGAAAGGGAAAGGAAATCCTGCGAAGCCCAAAAGAAAGGCTTACAAACACTCTGGAAAGGAGATAGGATCAAATGAAATGCAACTGCAAAAAACCTGAAAAAAAACAGAAATTGGGGACTCTGAGTGTCTTCAAAAAATAGGCTGTGAGGAAATGAGCTGCATTGCAAAGGACCAAAACTAAGCTCACGGATCTTGCAAAAGCATGGGGAAAAAGTCAAGGAGGAAGACACAACTTGGAGGGGAAGAGATGAGGGACATGGCATGGATACTTAAAACAAAAAAAAATAACAAACCAGGAAAAATGTTTCCCAAAGTCAAAGCCATCAAAATGCAGGCAGGCCATATGCCATCAAGTGCAGGCACATGCAGCAAAGCTTGCCCAAAATGGATCCCCACTGAAGGCCAAAACAGAAAAGAAGGACTTGCAAACACTCCGGAATGGAGATACCATCAAAGGAATTGCAATTGGAGGAGAAAAAAAGAAAATTTGGGAAATTTGGTGACTAGAAGTAAATGGCCCGGGATTATATCAGGTGCAGTGCAAAGGACCAAACTCTGCCAAAATTCAGCTCACAGACGATTCTAAATCAGAGGGAAAAGTCAAAAAGGAAGACACAACTTAGGGGGAAGATATGAGGAACATGGCATGGATACATAAAAAAAATACAAAAAAGAGAAAAAAATCTTTCCCAAAGTCCAAGCCATCAAAAGGCATGGCATGCCATCAGGTGCAGGGACATGCACCAAAGATTCCTCTTTTGGTCCCCATTGAAATCGCAAGATTCCTTTTCCCTTCGCGAAAGGAAATGAAATTTCCTTTTGGGAAGGGAAAAGGAATCTTGCGAAGCCCAAAAGAAAGGCTTACAAACACTCTGGAAAGGAGATAGGATCAAATGAAATGCAACTGCAAAAAACCTGAAAAAAAACAGAAAATGGAGACTTTGAGTGTCTTCAAAAAATAGGCTGTGAGGAAATGAGCTGCATTGCAAAGGACCAAAACTAAGCTCACAGATCTTGCAAAAGCATGGGGAAAAAGTCAAGGAGGAAGACACAACTTGGAGGGGAAGAGATGAGGGACATGGCATGGATACTTAAAAAAAAAAAAAAAAATAACCAGAAAAATCTTTCCCAAAGTCAAAGCCATCAAAATGCAGGCAGGCCATATGCCATCAAGTGCAGGCACATGCAGCAAAGCTTGCCCAAAATGGATCCCCACTGAAGGCCAAAACAGAAAAGAAGGACTTGCAAACACTCCGGAATGGAGATACCATCAAAGGAATTGCAATTGGAAGAGAAAAAAAGAAAATTTGGGAAATTTGGTGACTAGAAGTAAATGGCCCGGGATTATATCAGGTGCAGCGCAAAGGACCAAACTCTGCCAAAATTCAGCTCACAGATGTTTCTAAATCAGAGGGAAAAGTCAAAAAGGAAGACACAACTTAGAGGGAAGATATGAGGAACATGGCATGGATACATAAAAAAAATACAAAAAAGAGAAAAAAATCTTTCCCAAAGTCCAAGCCATCAAAAGGCATGGCATGCCATCAGGTGCAGGGACATGCACCAAAGATTCCTCTCTTGGTCCCCATTGAAATCGCAAGATTCCTTTTCCCTTCCCGAAAGGAAATGAAATCTTGCGAAGCCCAAAAGAAAGGCTTACAAACATCCTGGAAAGGAGATAGGATCAAATGAAATGCAACTGCAAAAAACCTGAAAAAAACCAGAAAATGGGGACTTTGAGTGTCTTCAAAAAATAGGCTGTGAGGAAATGAGCTGCATTGCAAAGGACCAAAACTAAGCTCACAGATCTTGCAAAAGCATGGGGAAAAGTCAAGGAGGAAGACACAACTTGGAGGGGAAGAGATGAGGGACATGGCATGGATACTTAAAAAAAAAAAAATAACAAACCAGGAAAAATGTTTCCCAAAATCAAAGCCATCAATAGGCATGGCATGCCATCAGGTGCAGGGACATGCACCAAAGATTCCTCTCTTGGTCCCCATTGAAATCGCAAGATTCCTTTTCCCTTCCCAAAAGGAAATGAAATTTCCTTTCGGAAAGGGAAAGGAAATCCTGCGAAGCCCAAAAGAAAGGCTTACAAACACTCTGGAAAGGAGATAGGATCAAATGAAATGCAACTGCAAAAAACCTGAAAAAAACCAGAAATTGGGGACTCTGACTGTCTTCAAAAAATAGGCTGTGAGGAAATGAGCTGCATTGCAAAGGACCAAAACTAAGCTCACGAATCTTGCAAAAGCATGGGGAAAAAGTCAAGGAGGAAGACACAACTTGGAGGGGAAGAGATGAGGGACATGGCATGGATACTTAAAAAAAAAAAAATAACAAACCAGGAAAAATGTTTCCCAAAGTCAAAGCCATCAAAATGCAGGCAGGCCATATGCCATCAAGTGCAGGCACATGCAGCAAAGCTTGCCCAAAATGGATCCCCACTGAAGGCCAAAACAGAAAAGAAGGACTTGCAAACACTCCGGAATGGAGATACCATCAAAGGAATTGCAATTGGAGGAGAAAAAAAGAAAATTTGGGAAATTTGGTGACTAGAAGTAAATGGCCCGGGATTATATCAGGTGCAGTGCAAAGGACCAAACTCTGCCAAAATTCAGCTCACAGACGATTCTAAATCAGAGGGAAAAGTCAAAAAGGAAGACACAACTTAGGGGGAAGATATGAGGAACATGGCATGGATACATAAAAAAAATACAAAAAAGAGAAAAAAATCTTTCCCAAAGTCCAAGCCATCAAAAGGCATGGCATGCCATCAGGTGCAGGGACATGCACCAAAGATTCCTCTCTTGGTCCCCATTGAAATCGCAAGATTCCTTTTCCCTTCCCAAAAGGAAATGAAATTTCCTTTCGGGAAGGGAAAAGGAATCTTGCGAAGCCCAAAAGAAAGGCTTACAAACACTCTGGAAAGGAGATAGGATCAAATGAAATGCAACTGCAAAAAACCTGAAAAAAAACAGAAAATGGAGACTTTGAGTGTCTTCAAAAAATAGGCTGTGAGGAAATGAGCTGCATTGCAAAGGACCAAAACTAAGCTCACGGATCTTGCAAAAGCATGGGGAAAAAGTCAAGGAGGAAGACACAACTTGGAGGGGAAGAGATGAGGGACATGGCATGGATACTTAAAAAAAAAAAAAAAAATAACCAGAAAAATCTTTCCCAAAGTCAAAGCCATCAAAATGCAGGCAGGCCATATGCCATCAAGTGCAGGCACATGCAGCAAAGCTTGCCCAAAATGGATCCCCACTGAAGGCCAAAACAGAAAAGAAGGACTTGCAAACACTCCGGAATGGAGATACCATCAAAGGAATTGCAATTGGAGGAGAAAAAAAGAAAATTTGGGAAATTTGGTGACTAGAAGTAAATGGCCCGGGATTATATCAGGTGCAGTGCAAAGGACCAAACTCTGCCAAAATTCAGCTCACAGACGATTCTAAATCAGAGGGAAAAGTCAAAAAGGAAGACACAACTTAGGGGGAAGATATGAGGAACATGGCATGGATACATAAAAAAAATACAAAAAAGAGAAAAAAATCTTTCCCAAAGTCCAAGCCATCAAAAGGCATGGCATGCCATCAGGTGCAGGGACATGCACCAAAGATTCCTCTCTTGGTCCCCATTGAAATCGCAAGATTCCTTTTCCCTTCCCGAAAGGAAATGAAATCTTGCGAAGCCCAAAAGAAAGGCTTACAAACATCCTGGAAAGGAGATAGGATCAAATGAAATGCAACTGCAAAAAACCTGAAAAAAACCAGAAAATGGGGACTTTGAGTGTCTTCAAAAAATAGGCTGTGAGGAAATGAGCTGCATTGCAAAGGACCAAAACTAAGCTCACAGATCTTGCAAAAGCATGGGGAAAAGTCAAGGAGGAAGACACAACTTGGAGGGGAAGAGATGAGGGACATGGCATGGATACTTAAAAAAAAAAAAATAACAAACCAGGAAAAATGTTTCCCAAAATCAAAGCCATCAATAGGCATGGCATGCCCTCAGGTGCAGGGACATGCACCAAAGATTCCTCTCTTGGTCCCCATTGAAATCGCAAGATTCCTTTTCCCTTCCCAAAAGGAAATGAAATTTCCTTTCGGAAAGGGAAAGGAAATCCTGCGAAGCCCAAAAGAAAGGCTTACAAACACTCTGGAAAGGAGATAGGATCAAATGAAATGCAACTGCAAAAAACCTGAAAAAAAACAGAAATTGGGGACTCTGACTGTCTTCAAAAAATAGGCTGTGAGGAAATGAGCTGCATTGCAAAGGACCAAAACTAAGCTCACGGATCTTGCAAAAGCATGGGGAAAAAGTCAAGGAGGAAGACACAACTTGGAGGGGAAGAGATGAGGGACATGGCATGGATACTTAAAAAAAAAAAAATAACAAACCAGGAAAAATGTTTCCCAAAGTCAAAGCCATCAAAATGCAGGCAGGCCATATGCCATCAAGTGCAGGCACATGCAGCAAAGCTTGCCCAAAATGGATCCCCACTGAAGGCCAAAACAGAAAAGAAGGACTTGCAAACACTCCGGAATGGAGATACCATCAAAGGAATTGCAATTGGAGGAGAAAAAAAGAAAATTTGGGAAATTTGGTGACTAGAAGTAAATGGCCCGGGATTATATCAGGTGCAGTGCAAAGGACCAAACTCTGCCAAAATTCAGCTCACAGACGATTCTAAATCAGAGGGAAAAGTCAAAAAGGAAGACACAACTTAGGGGGAAGATATGAGGAACATGGCATGGATACATTAAAAAAATACAAAAAAAAGAAAAAAATCTTTCCCAAAGTCCAAGCCATCAAAAGGCATGGCATGCCATCAGGTGCAGGGACATGCACCAAAGATTCCTCTCTTGGTCCCCATTGAAATCGCAAGATTCCTTATCCCTTCCCAAAAGGAAATGAAATTTCCTTTCGGGAAGGGAAAAGGAATCTTGCGAAGCCCAAAAGAAAGGCTTACAAACACTCTGGAAAGGAGATAGGATCAAATGAAATGCAACTGCAAAAAACCTGAAAAAAACCAGAAAATGGAGACTTTGAGTGTCTTCAAAAAATAGGCTGTGAGGAAATGAGCTGCATTGCAAAGGACCAAAACTAAGCTCACGGATCTTGCAAAAGCATGGGGAAAAAGTCAAGGAGGAAGACACAACTTGGAGGGGAAGAGATGAGGGACATGGCATGGATACTTAAAAAAAAAAAAAAAAAATAACCAGAAAAATCTTTCCCAAAGTCAAAGCCATCAAAATGCAGGCAGGCCATATGCCATCAAGCGCAGGCACATGCAGCAAAGCTTGCCCAAAATGGATCCACACTGAAGGCCAAAACAGAAAAGAAGGACTTGCAAACACTCCGGAATGGAGATACCATCAAAGGAATTGCAATTGGAGGAGAAAAAAAGAAAATTTGGGAAATTTGGTGACTAGAAGTAAATGGCCCGGGATTATATCAGGTGCAGTGCAAAGGACCAAACTCTGCCAAAATTCAGCTCACAGACGATTCTAAATCAGAGGGAAAAGTCAAAAAGGAAGACACAACTTAGGGGGAAGATATGAGGAACATGGCATGGATACATTAAAAAAATACAAAAAAGAGAAAAAAATCTTTCCCAAAGTCCAAGCCATCAAAAGGCATGGCATGCCATCAGGTGCAGGGACATGCACCAAAGATTCCTCTCTTGGTCCCCATTGAAATCGCAAGATTCCTTATCCCTTCCCAAAAGGAAATGAAATTTCCTTTCGGGAAGGGAAAAGGAATCTTGCGAAGCCCAAAAGAAAGGCTTACAAACACTCTGGAAAGGAGATAGGATCAAATGAAATGCAACTGCAAAAAACCTGAAAAAAACCAGAAAATGGAGACTTTGAGTGTCTTCAAAAAATAGGCTGTGAGGAAATGAGCTGCATTGCAAAGGACCAAAACTAAGCTCACGGATCTTGCAAAAGCATGGGGAAAAAGTCAAGGAGGAAGACACAACTTGGAGGGGAAGAGATGAGGGACATGGCATGGATACTTAAAAAAAAAAAAAAAAATAACCAGAAAAATCTTTCCCAAAGTCAAAGCCATCAAAATGCAGGCAGGCCATATGCCATCAAGTGCAGGCACATGCAGCAAAGCTTGCCCAAAATGGATCCCCACTGAAGGCCAAAACAGAAAAGAAGGACTTGCAAACACTCCGGAATGGAGATACCATCAAAGGAATTGCAATTGGAGGAGAAAAAAAGAAAATTTGGGAAATTTGGTGACTAGAAGTAAATGGCCCGGGATTATATCAGGTGCAGCGCAAAGGACCAAACTCTGCCAAAATTCAGCTCACAGATGTTTCTAAATCAGAGGGAAAAGTCAAAAAGGAAGACACAACTTAGAGGGAAGATATGAGGAACATGGCATGGATACATAAAAAAAATACAAAAAAGAGAAAAACATCTTTCCCAAAGTCCAAGCCATCAAAAGGCATGGCATGCCATCAGGTGCAGGGACATGCACCAAAGATTCCTCTCTTGGTCCCCATTGAAATCGCAAGATTCCTTTTCCCTTCCCAAAAGGAAATGAAATTTCCTTTCGGAAAGGGAAAGGAAATCCTGCGAAGCCCAAAAGAAAGGCTTACAAACACTCTGGAAAGGAGATAGGATCAAATGAAATGCAACTGCAAAAAACCTGAAAAAAAACAGAAATTGGGGACTCTGAGTGTCTTCAAAAAATAGGCTGTGAGGAAATGAGCTGCATTGCAAAGGACCAAAACTAAGCTCACGGATCTTGCAAAAGCATGGGGAAAAAGTCAAGGAGGAAGACACAACTTGGAGGGGAAGAGATGAGGGACATGGCATGGATACTTAAAAAAAAAAAAAATAACAAACCAGGAAAAATGTTTCCCAAAGTCAAAGCCATCAAAATGCAGGCAGGCCATATGCCATCAAGTGCAGGCACATGCAGCAAAGCTTGCCCAAAATGGATCCCCACTGAAGGCCAAAACAGAAAAGAAGGACATGCAAACACTCCGGAATGGAGATACCATCAAAGGAATTGCAATTGGAGGAGAAAAAAAGAAAATTTGGGAAATTTGGTGACTAGAAGTAAATGGCCCGGGATTATATCAGGTGCAGTGCAAAGGACCAAACTCTGCCAAAATTCAGCTCACAGACGATTCTAAATCAGAGGGAAAAGTCAAAAAGGAAGACACAACTTAGGGGGAAGATATGAGGAACATGGCATGGATACATTAAAAAAATACAAAAAAGAGAAAAAAATCTTTCCCAAAGTCCAAGCCATCAAAAGGCATGGCATGCCATCAGGTGCAGGGACATGCACCAAAGATTCCTCTCTTGGTCCCCATTGAAATCGCAAGATTCCTTTTCCCTTCCCAAAAGGAAATGAAATTTCCTTTTGGGAAGGGAAAAGGAATCTTGCGAAGCCCAAAAGAAAGGCTTACAAACACTCTGGAAAGGAGATAGGATCAAATGAAATGCAACTGCAAAAAACCTGAAAAAAAACAGAAAATGGAGACTTTGAGTGTCTTCAAAAAATAGGCTGTGAGGAAATGAGCTGCATTGCAAAGGACCAAAACTAAGCTCACAGATCTTGCAAAAGCATGGGGAAAAGTCAAGGAGGAAGACACAACTTGGAGGGGAAGAGATGAGGGACATGGCATGGATACTTAAAAAAAAAAAAAAAAATAACCAGAAAAATCTTTCCCAAAGTCAAAGCCATCAAAATGCAGGCAGGCCATATGCCATCAAGTGCAGGCACATGCAGCAAAGCTTGCCCAAAATGGATCCCCACTGAAGGCCAAAACAGAAAAGAAGGACTTGCAAACACTCCGGAATGGAGATACCATCAAAGGAATTGCAATTGGAGGAGAAAAAAAGAAAATTTGGGAAATTTGGTGACTAGAAGTAAATGGCCCGGGATTATATCAGGTGCAGTGCAAAGGACCAAACTCTGCCAAAATTCAGCTCACAGACGATTCTAAATCAGAGGGAAAAGTCAAAAAGGAAGACACAACTTAGGGGGAAGATATGAGGAACATGGCATGGATACATAAAAAAAATACAAAAAAAAGAAAAAAATCTTTCCCAAAGTCCAAGCCATCAAAAGGCATGGCATGCCATCAGGTGCAGGGACATGCACCAAAGATTCCTCTCTTGGTCCCCATTGAAATCGCAAGATTCCTTATCCCTTCCCAAAAGGAAATGAAATTTCCTTTCGGGAAGGGAAAAGGAATCTTGCGAAGCCCAAAAGAAAGGCTTACAAACACTCTGGAAAGGAGATAGGATCAAATGAAATGCAACTGCAAAAAACCTGAAAAAAACCAGAAAATGGAGACTTTGAGTGTCTTCAAAAAATAGGCTGTGAGGAAATGAGCTGCATTGCAAAGGACCAAAACTAAGCTCACGGATCTTGCAAAAGCATGGGGAAAAAGTCAAGGAGGAAGACACAACTTGGAGGGGAAGAGATGAGGGACATGGCATGGATACTTAAAAAAAAAAAAAAAAATAACCAGAAAAATCTTTCCCAAAGTCAAAGCCATCAAAATGCAGGCAGGCCATATGCCATCAAGTGCAGGCACATGCAGCAAAGCTTGCCCAAAATGGATCCCCACTGAAGGCCAAAACAGAAAAGAAGGACTTGCAAACACTCCCGAATGGAGATACCATCAAAGGAATTGCAATTGGAGGAGAAAAAAAGAAAATTTGGGAAATTTGGTGACTAGAAGTAAATGGCCCGGGATTATATCAGGTGCAGCGCAAAGGACCAAACTCTGCCAAAATTCAGCTCACAGACGATTCTAAATCAGAGGGAAAAGTCAAAAAGGAAGACACAACTTAGAGGGAAGATATGAGGAACATGGCATGGATACATAAAAAAAATACAAAAAAGAGAAAAACATCTTTCCCAAAGTCCAAGCCATCAAAAGGCATGGCATGCCATCAGGTGCAGGGACATGCACCAAAGATTCCTCTCTTGGTCCCCATTGAAATCGCAAGATTCCTTTTCCCTTCCCAAAAGGAAATGAAATTTCCTTTCCGAAAGGGAAAGGAAATCCTGCGAAGCCCAAAAGAAAGGCTTACAAACACTCTGGAAAGGAGATAGGATCAAATGAAATGCAACTGCAAAAAACCTGAAAAAAAACAGAAATTGGGGACTCTGAGTGTCTTCAAAAAATAGGCTGTGAGGAAATGAGCTGCATTGCAAAGGACCAAAACTAAGCTCACGGATCTTGCAAAAGCATGGGGAAAAAGTCAAGGAGGAAGACACAACTTGGAGGGGAAGAGATGAGGGACATGGCATGGATACTTAAAAAAAAAAAAAATAACAAACCAGGAAAAATGTTTCCCAAAGTCAAAGCCATCAAAATGCAGGCAGGCCATATGCCATCAAGTGCAGGCACATGCAGCAAAGCTTGCCCAAAATGGATCCCCACTGAAGGCCAAAACAGAAAAGAAGGACTTGCAAACACTCCGGAATGGAGATACCATCAAAGGAATTGCAATTGGAGGAGAAAAAAAGAAAATTTGGGAAATTTGGTGACTAGAAGTAAATGGCCCGGGATTATATCAGGTGCAGTGCAAAGGACCAAACTCTGCCAAAATTCAGCTCACAGACGATTCTAAATCAGAGGGAAAAGTCAAAAAGGAAGACACAACTTAGGGGGAAGATATGAGGAACATGGCATGGATACATAAAAAAAATACAAAAAAGAGAAAAAAATCTTTCCCAAAGTCCAAGCCATCAAAAGGCATGGCATGCCATCAGGTGCAGGGACATGCACCAAAGATTCCTCTCTTGGTCCCCATTGAAATCGCAAGATTCCTTTTCCCTTCCCAAAAGGAAATGAAATTTCCTTTTGGGAAGGGAAAGGAATCTTGCGAAGCCCAAAAGAAAGGCTTACAAACACTCTGGAAAGGAGATAGGATCAAATGAAATGCAACTGCAAAAAACCTGAAAAAAACCAGAAATTGGGGACTCTGAGTGTCTTCAAAAAATAGGCTGTGAGGAAATGAGCTGCATTGCAAAGGACCAAAACTAAGCTCACAAATCTTGCAAAAGCATGGGGAAAAAGTCAAGGAGGAAGACACAACTTGGAGGGGAAGAGATGAGGGACATGGCATGGATACTTAAAAAAAAAAAATAACAAACCAGGAAAAATGTTTCCCAAAGTCAAAGCCATCAAAATGCAGGCAGGCCATATGCCATCAAGTGCAGGCACATGCAGCAAAGCTTGCCCAAAATGGATCCCCACTGAAGGCCAAAACAGAAAAGAAGGACTTGCAAACACTGCGGAATGGAGATACCATCAAAGGAATTGCAATTGGAGGAGAAAAAAAGAAAATTTGGGAAATTTGGTGACTAGAAGTAAATGGCCCGGGATTATATCAGGTGCAGTGCAAAGGACCAAACTCTGCCAAAATTCAGCTCACAGACGATTCTAAATCAGAGGGAAAAGTCAAAAAGGAAGACACAACTTAGGGGGAAGATATGAGGAACATGGCATGGATACATAAAAAAAATACAAATAAAAGAAAAAAATCTTTCCCAAAGTCCAAGCCATCAAAAGGCATGGCATGCCATCAGGTGCAGGGACATGCACCAAAGATTCCTCTCTTGGTCCCCATTGAAATCGCAAGATTCCTTTTCCCTTCCCAAAAGGAAATGAAATTTCCTTTTGGGAAGGGAAAGGAATCTTGCGAAGCCCAGAAGAAAGGCTTACAAACACTCTGGAAAGGAGATAGGATCAAATGAAATGCAACTGCAAAAAACCTGAAAAAAAACAGAAAATGGGGACTTTGAGTGTCTTCAAAAAATAGGCTGTGAGGAAATGAGCTGCATTGCAAAGGACCAAAACTAAGCTCACGAATCTTGCAAAAGCATGGGGAAAAAGTCAAGGAGGAAGACACAACTTGGAGGGGAAGAGATGAGGGACATGGCATGGATACTTAAAAAAAAAAAATAACAAACCAGGAAAAATGTTTCCCAAAGTCAAAGCCATCAAAATGCAGGCAGGCCATATGCCATCAAGTGCAGGCACATGCAGCAAAGCTTGCCCAAAATGGATCCCCACTGAAGGCCAAAACAGAAAAGAAGGACTTGCAAACACTGCGGAATGGAGATACCATCAAAGGAATTGCAATTGGAGGAGAAAAAAAGAAAATTTGGGAAATTTGGTGACTAGAAGTAAATGGCCCGGGATTATATCAGGTGCAGTGCAAAGGACCAAACTCTGCCAAAATTCAGCTCACAGACGATTCTAAATCAGAGGGAAAAGTCAAAAAGGAAGACACAACTTAGGGGGAAGATATGAGGAACATGGCATGGATACATAAAAAAAATACAAAAAAGAGAAAAAAATCTTTCCCAAAGTCCAAGCCATCAAAAGGCATGGCATGCCATCAGGTGCAGGGACATGCACCAAAGATTCCTCTCTTGGTCCCCATTGAAATCGCAAGATTCCTTTTCCCTTCCCAAAAGGAAATGAAATTTCCTTTTGGGAAGGGAAAGGAATCTTGCGAAGCCCAAAAGAAAGGCTTACAAACACTCTGGAAAGGAGATAGGATCAAATGAAATGCAACTGCAAAAAACCTGAAAAAAAACAGAAATTGGGGACTCTGACTGTCTTCAAAAAATAGGCTGTGAGGAAATGAGCTGCATTGCAAAGGACCAAAACTAAGCTCACGGATCTTGCAAAAGCATGGGGAAAAAGTCAAGGAGGAAGACACAACTTGGAGGGGAAGAGATGAGGGACATGGCATGGATACTTAAAAAAAAAAAAAAAAATAACCAGAAAAATCTTTCCCAAAGTCAAAGCCATCAAAATGCAGGCAGGCCATATGCCATCAAGTGCAGGCACATGCAGCAAAGCTTGCCCAAAATGGATCCCCACTGAAGGCCAAAACAGAAAAGAAGGACTTGCAAACACTCCGGAATGGAGATACCATCAAAGGAATTGCAATTGGAGGAGAAAAAAAGAAAATTTGGGAAATTTGGTGACTAGAAGTAAATGGCCCGGGATTATATCAGGTGCAGCGCAAAGGACCAAACTCTGCCAAAATTCAGCTCACAGATGTTTCTAAATCAGAGGGAAAAGTCAAAAAGGAAGACACAGCTTAGAGGGAAGATATGAGGAACATGGCATGGATACATAAAAAAAATACAAAAAAGAGAAAAAAATCTTTCCCAAAGTCCAAGCCATCAAAAGGCATGGCATGCCATCAGGTGCAGGGACATGCACCAAAGATTCCTCTCTTGGTCCCCATTGAAATCGCAAGATTCCTTTTCCCTTCCCGAAAGGAAATGAAATCTTGCGAAGCCCAAAAGAAAGGCTTACAAACATCCTGGAAAGGAGATAGGATCAAATGAAATGCAACTGCAAAAAACCTGAAAAAAACCAGAAAATGGGGACTTTGAGTGTCTTCAAAAAATAGGCTGTGAGGAAATGAGCTGCATTGCAAAGGACCAAAACTAAGCTCACGGATCTTGCAAAAGCATGGGGAAAAGTCAAGGAGGAAGACACAACTTGGAGGGGAAGAGATGAGGGACATGGCATGGATACTTAAAAAAAAAAAATAACAAACCAGGAAAAATGTTTCCCAAAATCAAAGCCATCAATAGGCATGGCATGCCATCAGGTGCAGGGACATGCACCAAAGATTCCTCTCTTGGTCCCCATTGAAATCGCAAGATTCCTTTTCCCTTCCCAAAAGGAAATGAAATTTCCTTTCGGAAAGGGAAAGGAAATCCTGCGAAGCCCAAAAGAAAGGCTTACAAACACTCTGGAAAGGAGATAGGATCAAATGAAATGCAACTGCAAAAAACCTGAAAAAAACCAGAAAATGGAGACTTTGAGTGTCTTCAAAAAATAGGCTGTGAGGAAATGAGCTGCATTGCAAAGGACCAAAACTAAGCTCACGGATCTTGCAAAAGCATGGGGAAAAAGTCAAGGAGGAAGACACAACTTGGAGGGGAAGAGATGAGGGACATGGCATGGATACTTAAAAAAAAAAAAAAAAATAACCAGAAAAATGTTTCCCAAAGTCAAAGCCATCAAAATGCAGGCAGGCCATATGCCATCAAGTGCAGGCACATGCAGCAAAGCTTGCCCAAAATGGATCCCCACTGAAGGCCAAAACAGAAAAGAAGGACTTGCAAACACTCCGGAATGGAGATACCATCAAAGGAATTGCAATTGGAGGAGAAAAAAAGAAAATTTGGGAAATTTGGTGACTAGAAGTAAATGGCCCGGGATTATATCAGGTGCAGTGCAAAGGACCAAACTCTGCCAAAATTCAGCTCACAGACGATTCTAAATCAGAGGGAAAAGTCAAGGAGGAAGACACAACTTAGGGGGAAGATATGAGGAACATGGCATGGATACATTAAAAAAATACAAAAAAAAGAAAAAAATCTTTCCCAAAGTCCAAGCCATCAAAAGGCATGGCATGCCATCAGGTGCAGGGACATGCACCAAAGATTCCTCTCTTGGTCCCCATTGAAATCGCAAGATTCCTTATCCCTTCCCAAAAGGAAATGAAATTTCCTTTCGGGAAGGGAAAAGGAATCTTGCGAAGCCCAAAAGAAAGGCTTACAAACACTCTGGAAAGGAGATAGGATCAAATGAAATGCAACTGCAAAAAACCTGAAAAAAAACAGAAAATGGAGACTTTGAGTGTCTTCAAAAAATAGGCTGTGAGGAAATGAGCTGCATTGCAAAGGACCAAAACTAAGCTCACGGATCTTGCAAAAGCATGGGGAAAAAGTCAAGGAGGAAGACACAACTTGGAGGGGAAGAGATGAGGGACATGGCATGGATACTTAAAAAAAAAAAAAAAAATAACCAGAAAAATCTTTCCCAAAGTCAAAGCCATCAAAATGCAGGCAGGCCATATGCCATCAAGCGCAGGCACATGCAGCAAAGCTTGCCCAAAATGGATCCCCACTGAAGGCCAAAACAGAAAAGAAGGACTTGCAAACACTCCCGAATGGAGATACCATCAAAGGAATTGCAATTGGAGGAGAAAAAAAGAAAATTTGGGAAATTTGGTGACTAGAAGTAAATGGCCCGGGATTATATCAGGTGCAGTGCAAAGGACCAAACTCTGCCAAAATTCAGCTCACAGACGATTCTAAATCAGAGGGAAAAGTCAAAAAGGAAGACACAACTTAGGGGGAAGATATGAGGAACATGGCATGGATACATAAAAAAAATACAAAAAAGAGAAAAAAATTTTTCCCAAAGTCCAAGCCATCAAAAGGCATGGCATGCCATCAGGTGCAGGGACATGCACCAAAGATTCCTCTCTTGGTCCCCATTGAAATCGCAAGATTCCTTATCCCTTCCCAAAAGGAAATGAAATTTCCTTTCGGGAAGGGAAAAGGAATCTTGCGAAGCCCAAAAGAAAGGCTTACAAACACTCTGGAAAGGAGATAGGATCAAATGAAATGCAACTGCAAAAAACCTGAAAAAAACCAGAAAATGGAGACTTTGAGTGTCTTCAAAAAATAGGCTGTGAGGAAATGAGCTGCATTGCAAAGGACCAAAACTAAGCTCACGGATCTTGCAAAAGCATGGGGAAAAAGTCAAGGAGGAAGACACAACTTGGAGGGGAAGAGATGAGGGACATGGCATGGATACTTAAAAAAAAAAAAAAAAATAACCAGAAAAATCTTTCCCAAAGTCAAAGCCATCAAAATGCAGGCAGGCCATATGCCATCAAGTGCAGGCACATGCAGCAAAGCTTGCCCAAAATGGATCCCCACTGAAGGCCAAAACAGAAAAGAAGGACTTGCAAACACTCCGGAATGGAGATACCATCAAAGGAATTGCAATTGGAGGAGAAAAAAAGAAAATTTGGGAAATTTGGTGACTAGAAGTAAATGGCCCGGGATTATATCAGGTGCAGCGCAAAGGACCAAACTCTGCCAAAATTCAGCTCACAGACGATTCTAAATCAGAGGGAAAAGTCAAAAAGGAAGACACAACTTAGGGGGAAGATATGAGGAACATGGCATGGATACATAAAAAAAATACAAAAAAGAGAAAAAAATCTTTCCCAAAGTCCAAGCCATCAAAAGGCATGGCATGCCATCAGGTGCAGGGACATGCACCAAAGATTCCTCTCTTGGTCCCCATTGAAATCGCAAGATTCCTTTTCCCTTCCCGAAAGGAAATGAAATCTTGCGAAGCCCAAAAGAAAGGCTTACAAACATCCTGGAAAGGAGATAGGATCAAATGAAATGCAACTGCAAAAAACCTGAAAAAAACCAGAAAATGGGGACTTTGAGTGTCTTCAAAAAATAGGCTGTGAGGAAATGAGCTGCATTGCAAAGGACCAAAACTAAGCTCACGGATCTTGCAAAAGCATGGGGAAAAGTCAAGGAGGAAGACACAACTTGGAGGGGAAGAGATGAGGGACATGGCATGGATACTTAAAAAAAAAAAATAACAAACCAGGAAAAATGTTTCCCAAAATCAAAGCCATCAATAGGCATGGCATGCCATCAGGTGCAGGGACATGCACCAAAGATTCCTCTCTTGGTCCCCATTGAAATCGCAAGATTCCTTTTCCCTTCCCAAAAGGAAATGAAATTTCCTTTCGGAAAGGGAAAGGAAATCCTGCGAAGCCCAAAAGAAAGGCTTACAAACACTCTGGAAAGGAGATAGGATCAAATGAAATGCAACTGCAAAAAACCTGAAAAAAACCAGAAAATGGAGACTTTGAGTGTCTTCAAAAAATAGGCTGTGAGGAAATGAGCTGCATTGCAAAGGACCAAAACTAAGCTCACGGATCTTGCAAAAGCATGGGGAAAAAGTCAAGGAGGAAGACACAACTTGGAGGGGAAGAGATGAGGGACATGGCATGGATACTTAAAAAAAAAAAAAAAAATAACCAGAAAAATGTTTCCCAAAGTCAAAGCCATCAAAATGCAGGCAGGCCATATGCCATCAAGTGCAGGCACATGCAGCAAAGCTTGCCCAAAATGGATCCCCACTGAAGGCCAAAACAGAAAAGAAGGACTTGCAAACACTCCGGAATGGAGATACCATCAAAGGAATTGCAATTGGAGGAGAAAAAAAGAAAATTTGGGAAATTTGGTGACTAGAAGTAAATGGCCCGGGATTATATCAGGTGCAGTGCAAAGGACCAAACTCTGCCAAAATTCAGCTCACAGACGATTCTAAATCAGAGGGAAAAGTCAAGGAGGAAGACACAACTTAGGGGGAAGATATGAGGAACATGGCATGGATACATTAAAAAAATACAAAAAAAAGAAAAAAATCTTTCCCAAAGTCCAAGCCATCAAAAGGCATGGCATGCCATCAGGTGCAGGGACATGCACCAAAGATTCCTCTCTTGGTCCCCATTGAAATCGCAAGATTCCTTATCCCTTCCCAAAAGGAAATGAAATTTCCTTTCGGGAAGGGAAAAGGAATCTTGCGAAGCCCAAAAGAAAGGCTTACAAACACTCTGGAAAGGAGATAGGATCAAATGAAATGCAACTGCAAAAAACCTGAAAAAAAACAGAAAATGGAGACTTTGAGTGTCTTCAAAAAATAGGCTGTGAGGAAATGAGCTGCATTGCAAAGGACCAAAACTAAGCTCACGGATCTTGCAAAAGCATGGGGAAAAAGTCAAGGAGGAAGACACAACTTGGAGGGGAAGAGATGAGGGACATGGCATGGATACTTAAAAAAAAAAAAAAAAATAACCAGAAAAATCTTTCCCAAAGTCAAAGCCATCAAAATGCAGGCAGGCCATATGCCATCAAGCGCAGGCACATGCAGCAAAGCTTGCCCAAAATGGATCCCCACTGAAGGCCAAAACAGAAAAGAAGGACTTGCAAACACTCCCGAATGGAGATACCATCAAAGGAATTGCAATTGGAGGAGAAAAAAAGAAAATTTGGGAAATTTGGTGACTAGAAGTAAATGGCCCGGGATTATATCAGGTGCAGTGCAAAGGACCAAACTCTGCCAAAATTCAGCTCACAGACGATTCTAAATCAGAGGGAAAAGTCAAAAAGGAAGACACAACTTAGGGGGAAGATATGAGGAACATGGCATGGATACATAAAAAAAATACAAAAAAGAGAAAAAAATTTTTCCCAAAGTCCAAGCCATCAAAAGGCATGGCATGCCATCAGGTGCAGGGACATGCACCAAAGATTCCTCTCTTGGTCCCCATTGAAATCGCAAGATTCCTTATCCCTTCCCAAAAGGAAATGAAATTTCCTTTCGGGAAGGGAAAAGGAATCTTGCGAAGCCCAAAAGAAAGGCTTACAAACACTCTGGAAAGGAGATAGGATCAAATGAAATGCAACTGCAAAAAACCTGAAAAAAACCAGAAAATGGAGACTTTGAGTGTCTTCAAAAAATAGGCTGTGAGGAAATGAGCTGCATTGCAAAGGACCAAAACTAAGCTCACGGATCTTGCAAAAGCATGGGGAAAAAGTCAAGGAGGAAGACACAACTTGGAGGGGAAGAGATGAGGGACATGGCATGGATACTTAAAAAAAAAAAAAAAAATAACCAGAAAAATCTTTCCCAAAGTCAAAGCCATCAAAATGCAGGCAGGCCATATGCCATCAAGTGCAGGCACATGCAGCAAAGCTTGCCCAAAATGGATCCCCACTGAAGGCCAAAACAGAAAAGAAGGACTTGCAAACACTCCGGAATGGAGATACCATCAAAGGAATTGCAATTGGAGGAGAAAAAAAGAAAATTTGGGAAATTTGGTGACTAGAAGTAAATGGCCCGGGATTATATCAGGTGCAGCGCAAAGGACCAAACTCTGCCAAAATTCAGCTCACAGACGATTCTAAATCAGAGGGAAAAGTCAAAAAGGAAGACACAACTTAGGGGGAAGATATGAGGAACATGGCATGGATACATAAAAAAAATACAAAAAAGAGAAAAAAATCTTTCCCAAAGTCCAAGCCATCAAAAGGCATGGCATGCCATCAGGTGCAGGGACATGCACCAAAGATTCCTCTCTTGGTCCCCATTGAAATCGCAAGATTCCTTTTCCCTTCCCAAAAGGAAATGAAATTTCCTTTTGGGAAGGGAAAGGAATCTTGCGAAGCCCAAAAGAAAGGCTTACAAACACTCTGGAAAGGAGATAGGATCAAATGAAATGCAACTGCAAAAAACCTGAAAAAAACCAGAAATTGGGGACTCTGTGTGTCTTCAAAAAATAGGCTGTGAGGAAATGAGCTGCATTGCAAAGGACCAAAACTAAGCTCACGAATCTTGCAAAAGCATGGGGAAAAAGTCAAGGAGGAAGACACAACTTGGAGGGGAAGAGATGAGGGACATGGCATGGATTCTTAAAAAAAAAAAATAACAAACCAGGAAAAATGTTTCCCAAAGTCAAAGCCATCAAAATGCAGGCAGGCCATATGCCATCAAGTGCAGGCACATGCAGCAAAGCTTGCCCAAAATGGATCCCCACTGAAGGCCAAAACAGAAAAGAAGGACTTGCAAACACTGCGGAATGGAGATACCATCAAAGGAATTGCAATTGGAGGAGAAAAAAAGAAAATTTGGGAAATTTGGTGACTAGAAGTAAATGGCCCGGGATTATATCAGGTGCAGTGCAAAGGACCAAACTCTGCCAAAATTCAGCTCACAGACGATTCTAAATCAGAGGGAAAAGTCAAAAAGGAAGACACAACTTAGGGGGAAGATATGAGGAACATGGCATGGATACATAAAAAAAATACAAAAAAGAGAAAAAAATCTTTCCCAAAGTCCAAGCCATCAAAAGGCATGGCATGCCATCAGGTGCAGGGACATGCACCAAAGATTCCTCTCTTGGTCCCCATTGAAATCGCAAGATTCCTTTTCCCTTCCCAAAAGGAAATGAAATTTCCTTTTGGGAAGGGAAAGGAATCTTGCGAAGCCCAGAAGAAAGGCTTACAAACACTCTGGAAAGGAGATAGGATCAAATGAAATGCAACTGCAAAAAACCTGAAAAAAAACAGAAAATGGGGACTTTGAGTGTCTTCAAAAAATAGGCTGTGAGGAAATGAGCTGCATTGCAAAGGACCAAAACTAAGCTCACGGATCTTGCAAAAGCATGGGGAAAAAGTCAAGGAGGAAGACACAACTTGGAGGGGAAGAGATGAGGGACATGGCATGGATACTTAAAAAAAAAAAAAAAAACAACCAGAAAAATGTTTCCCAAAGTCAAAGCCATCAAAATGCAGGCAGGCCATATGCCATCAAGTGCAGGCACATGCAGCAAAGCTTGCCCAAAATGGATCCCCACTGAAGGCCAAAACAGAAAAGAAGGACTTGCAAACACTCCGGAATGGAGATACCATCAAAGGAATTGCAATTGGAGGAGAAAAAAAGAAAATTTGGGAAATTTGGTGACTAGAAGTAAATGGCCCGGGATTATATCAGGTGCAGTGCAAAGGACCAAACTCTGCCAAAATTCAGCTCACAGACGATTCTAAATCAGAGGGAAAAGTCAAAAAGGAAGACACAACTTAGGGGGAAGATATGAGGAACATGGCATGGATACATTAAAAAAATACAAAAAAAAGAAAAAAATCTTTCCCAAAGTCCAAGCCATCAAAAGGCATGGCATGCCATCAGGTGCAGGGACATGCACCAAAGATTCCTCTCTTGGTCCCCATTGAAAGCGCAAGATTCCTTATCCCTTCCCAAAAGGAAATGAAATTTCCTTTCGGGAAGGGAAAAGGAATCTTGCGAAGCCCAAAAGAAAGGCTTACAAACACTCTGGAAAGGAGATAGGATCAAATGAAATGCAACTGCAAAAAACCTGAAAAAAAACAGAAAATGGAGACTTTGAGTGTCTTCAAAAAATAGGCTGTGAGGAAATGAGCTGCATTGCAAAGGACCAAAACTAAGCTCACGGATCTTGCAAAAGCATGGGGAAAAAGTCAAGGAGGAAGACACAACTTGGAGGGGAAGAGATGAGGGACATGGCATGGATACTTAAAAAAAAAAAAAAAAATAACCAGAAAAATCTTTCCCAAAGTCAAAGCCATCAAAATGCAGGCAGGCCATATGCCATCAAGTGCAGGCACATGCAGCAAAGCTTGCCCAAAATGGATCCCCACTGAAGGCCAAAACAGAAAAGAAGGACTTGCAAACACTCCGGAATGGAGATACCATCAAAGGAATTGCAATTGGAGGAGAAAAAAAGAAAATTTGGGAAATTTGGTGACTAGAAGTAAATGGCCCGGGATTATATCAGGTGCAGCGCAAAGGACCAAACTCTGCCAAAATTCAGCTCACAGACGATTCTAAATCAGAGGGAAAAGTCAAAAAGGAAGACACAACTTAGAGGGAAGATATGAGGAACATGGCATGGATACATAAAAAAAATACAAAAAAGAGAAAAACATCTTTCCCAAAGTCCAAGCCATCAAAAGGCATGGCATGCCATCAGGTGCAGGGACATGCACCAAAGATTCCTCTCTTGGTCCCCATTGAAATCGCAAGATTCCTTATCCCTTCCCAAAAGGAAATGAAATTTCCTTTCGGAAAGGGAAAGGAAATCCTGCGAAGCCCAAAAGAAAGGCTTACAAACACTCTGGAAAGGAGATAGGATCAAATGAAATGCAACTGCAAAAAACCTGAAAAAAAACAGAAATTGGGGACTCTGAGTGTCTTCAAAAAATAGGCTGTGAGGAAATGAGCTGCATTGCAAAGGACCAAAACTAAGCTCACGGATCTTGCAAAAGCATGGGGAAAAGTCAAGGAGGAAGACACAACTTGGAGGGGAAGAGATGAGGGACATGGCATGGATACTTAAAAAAAAAAAAATAACAAACCAGGAAAAATGTTTCCCAAAATCAAAGCCATCAATAGGCATGGCATGCCATCAGGTGCAGGGACATGCACCAAAGATTCCTCTCTTGGTCCCCATTGAAATCGCAAGATTCCTTTTCCCTTCCCAAAAGGAAATGAAATTTCCTTTCGGAAAGGGAAAGGAAATCCTGCGAAGCCCAAAAGAAAGGCTTACAAACACTCTGGAAAGGAGATAGGATCAAATGAAATGCAACTGCAAAAAACCTGAAAAAAAACAGAAATTGGGGACTCTGACTGTCTTCAAAAAATAGGCTGTGAGGAAATGAGCTGCATTGCAAAGGACCAAATCTAAGCTCACGGATCTTGCAAAAGCATGGGGAAAAAGTCAAGGAGGAAGACACAACTTGGAGGGGAAGAGATGAGGGACATGGCATGGATACTTAAAAAAAAAAAAAATAACAAACCAGGAAAAATGTTTCCCAAAGTCAAAGCCATCAAAATGCAGGCAGGCCATATGCCATCAAGTGCAGGCACATGCAGCAAAGCTTGCCCAAAATGGATCCCCACTGAAGGCCAAAACAGAAAAGAAGGACTTGCAAACACTCCGGAATGGAGATACCATCAAAGGAATTGCAATTGGAGGAGAAAAAAAGAAAATTTGGGAAATTTGGTGACTAGAAGTAAATGGCCCGGGATTATATCAGGTGCAGTGCAAAGGACCAAACTCTGCCAAAATTCAGCTCACAGATGTTTCTAAATCAGAGGGAAAAGTCAAAAAGGAAGACACAACTTAGGGGGAAGATATGAGGAACATGGCTAGGATACATAAAAAAAATACAAAAAAAAGAAAAAAATCTTTCCCAAAGTCCAAGCCATCAAAAGGCATGGCATGCCATCAGGTGCAGGGACATGCACCAAAGATTCCTCTCTTGGTCCCCATTGAAATCGCAAGATTCCTTTTCCCTTCCCAAAAGGAAATGAAATTTCCTTTCGGAAAGGGAAAGGAAATCCTGCGAAGCCCAAAAGAAAGGCTTACAAACACTCTGGAAAGGAGATAGGATCAAATGAAATGCAACTGCAAAAAACCTGAAAAAAAACAGAAATTGGGGACTCTGACTGTCTTCAAAAAATAGGCTGTGAGGAAATGAGCTGCATTGCAAAGGACCAAAACTAAGCTCACGAATCTTGCAAAAGCATGGGGAAAAAGTCAAAGAAGGAAGACACAACTTGGAGGGGAAGAGATGAGGGACATGGCATGGATACTTAAAAAAAAAAAAAAATAACAAACCAGGAAAAATGTTTCCCAAAGTCAAAGCCATCAAAATGCAGGCAGGCCATATGCCATCAAGCGCAGGCACATGCAGCAAAGCTTGCCCAAAATGGATCCCCACTGAAGGCCAAAACAGAAAAGAAGGACTTGCAAACACTCCGGAATGGAGATACCATCAAAGGAATTGCAATTGGAGGAGAAAAAAAGAAAATTTGGGAAATTTGGTGACTAGAAGTAAATGGCCCGGGATTATATCAGGTGCAGTGCAAAGGACCAAACTCTGCCAAAATTCAGCTCACAGACGATTCTAAATCAGAGGGAAAAGTCAAAAAGGAAGACACAACTTAGGGGGAAGATATGAGGAACATGGCATGGATACATAAAAAAAATACAAAAAAGAGAAAAAAATCTTTCCCAAAGTCCAAGCCATCAAAAGGCATGGCATGCCATCAGGTGCAGGGACATGCACCAAAGATTCCTCTCTTGGTCCCCATTGAAATCGCAAGATTCCTTTTCCCTTCCCAAAAGGAAATGAAATTTCCTTTTGGGAAGGGAAAGGAATCTTGCGAAGCCCAAAAGAAAGGCTTACAAACACTCTGGAAAGGAGATAGGATCAAATGAAATGCAACTGCAAAAAACCTGAAAAAAAACAGAAAATGGGGACTTTGAGTGTCTTCAAAAAATAGGCTGTGAGGAAATGAGCTGCATTGCAAAGGACCAAAACTAAGCTCACGGATCTTGCAAAAGCATGGGGAAAAAGTCAAGGAGGAAGACACAACTTGGAGGGGAAGAGATGAGGGACATGGCATGGATACTTAAAAAAAAAAAAAAAAACAACCAGAAAAATGTTTCCCAAAGTCAAAGCCATCAAAATGCAGGCAGGCCATATGCCATCAAGTGCAGGCACATGCAGCAAAGCTTGCCCAAAATGGATCCCCACTGAAGGCCAAAACAGAAAAGAAGGACTTGCAAACACTCCGGAATGGAGATACCATCAAAGGAATTGCAATTGGAGGAGAAAAAAAGAAAATTTGGGAAATTTGGTGACTAGAAGTAAATGGCCCGGGATTATATCAGGTGCAGTGCAAAGGACCAAACTCTGCCAAAATTCAGCTCACAGACGATTCTAAATCAGAGGGAAAAGTCAAAAAGGAAGAGACAACTTACGGGGAAGATATGAGGAACATGGCATGGATACATAAAAAAAATATAAAAAAGAGAAAAAAATCTTTCCCAAAGTCCAAGCCATCAAAAGGCATGGCATGCCATCAGGTGCAGGGACATGCACCAAAGATTCCTCTCTTGGTCCCCATTGAAATCGCAAGATTCCTTTTCCCTTCCCAAAAGGAAATGAAATTTCCTTTCGGAAAGGGAAAGGAAATCCTGCGAAGCCCAAAAGAAAGGCTTACAAACACTCTGGAAAGGAGATAGGATCAAATGAAATGCAACTGCAAAAAACCTGAAAAAAAACAGAAAATGGAGACTTTGAGTGTCTTCAAAAAATAGGCTGTGAGGAAATGAGCTGCATTGCAAAGGACCAAAACTAAGCTCACGGATCTTGCAAAAGCATGGGGAAAAAGTCAAGGAGGAAGACACAACTTGGAGGGGAAGAGATGAGGGACATGGCATGGATACTTAAAAAAAAAAAAAAAAATAACCAGAAAAATCTTTCCCAAAGTCAAAGCCATCAAAATGCAGGCAGGCCATATGCCATCAAGTGCAGGCACATGCAGCAAAGCTTGCCCAAAATGGATCCCCACTGAAGGCCAAAACAGAAAAGAAGGACTTGCAAACACTCCGGAATGGAGATACCATCAAAGGAATTGCAATTGGAGGAGAAAAAAAGAAAATTTGGGAAATTTGGTGACTAGAAGTAAATGGCCCGGGATTATATCAGGTGCAGTGCAAAGGACCAAACTCTGCCAAAATTCAGCTCACAGACGATTCTAAATCAGAGGGAAAAGTCAAAAAGGAAGAGACAACTTACGGGGAAGATATGAGGAACATGGCATGGATACATAAAAAAAATATAAAAAAGAGAAAAAAATCTTTCCCAAAGTCCAAGCCATCAAAAGGCATGGCATGCCATCAGGTGCAGGGACATGCACCAAAGATTCCTCTCTTGGTCCCCATTGAAATCGCAAGATTCCTTTTCCCTTCCCAAAAGGAAATGAAATTTCCTTTCGGAAAGGGAAAGGAAATCCTGCGAAGCCCAAAAGAAAGGCTTACAAACACTCTGGAAAGGAGATAGGATCAAATGAAATGCAACTGCAAAAAACCTGAAAAAAAACAGAAAATGGAGACTTTGAGTGTCTTCAAAAAATAGGCTGTGAGGAAATGAGCTGCATTGCAAAGGACCAAAACTAAGCTCACGGATCTTGCAAAAGCATGGGGAAAAAGTCAAGGAGGAAGACACAACTTGGAGGGGAAGAGATGAGGGACATGGCATGGATACTTAAAAAAAAAAAAAAAAATAACCAGAAAAATCTTTCCCAAAGTCAAAGCCATCAAAATGCAGGCAGGCCATATGCCATCAAGTGCAGGCACATGCAGCAAAGCTTGCCCAAAATGGATCCCCACTGAAGGCCAAAACAGAAAAGAAGGACTTGCAAACACTCCGGAATGGAGATACCATCAAAGGAATTGCAATTGGAGGAGAAAAAAAGAAAATTTGGGAAATTTGGTGACTAGAAGTAAATGGCCCGGGATTATATCAGGTGCAGTGCAAAGGACCAAAATCTGCCAAAATTCAGCTCACAGACGATTCTAAATCAGAGGGAAAAGTCAAAAAGGAAGACACAACTTAGGGGGAAGATATGAGGAACATGGCATGGATACATAAAAAAAATACAAAAAAGAGAAAAAAATCTTTCCCAAAGTCCAAGCCATCAAAAGGCATGGCATGCCATCAGGTGCAGGGACATGCACCAAAGATTCCTCTCTTGGTCCCCATTGAAATCGCAAGATTCCTTTTCCCTTCCCAAAAGGAAATGAAATTTCCTTTTGGGAAGGGAAAGGAATCTTGCGAAGCCCAAAAGAAAGGCTTACAAACACTCTGGAAAGGAGATAGGATCAAATGAAATGCAACTGCAAAAAACCTGAAAAAAACCAGAAATTGGGGACTCTGTGTGTCTTCAAAAAATAGGCTGTGAGGAAATGAGCTGCATTGCAAAGGACCAAAACTAAGCTCACGAATCTTGCAAAAGCATGGGGAAAAAGTCAAGGAGGAAGACACAACTTGGAGGGGAAGAGATGAGGGACATGGCATGGATACTTAAAAAAAAAAAAAAAAATAACCAGAAAAATCTTTCCCAAAGTCAAAGCCATCAAAATGCAGGCAGGCCATATGCCATCAAGTGCAGGCACATGCAGCAAAGCTTGCCCAAAATGGATCCCCACTGAAGGCCAAAACAGAAAAGAAGGACTTGCAAACACTCCGGAATGGAGATACCATCAAAGGAATTGCAATTGGAAGAGAAAAAAAGAAAATTTGGGAAATTTGGTGACTAGAAGTAAATGGCCCGGGATTATATCAGGTGCAGCGCAAAGGACCAAACTCTGCCAAAATTCAGCTCACAGATGTTTCTAAATCAGAGGGAAAAGTCAAAAAGGAAGACACAACTTAGAGGGAAGATATGAGGAACATGGCATGGATACATAAAAAAAATACAAAAAAGAGAAAAAAATCTTTCCCAAAGTCCAAGCCATCAAAAGGCATGGCATGCCATCAGGTGCAGGGACATGCACCAAAGATTCCTCTCTTGGTCCCCATTGAAATCGCAAGATTCCTTTTCCCTTCCCGAAAGGAAATGAAATCTTGCGAAGCCCAAAAGAAAGGCTTACAAACATCCTGGAAAGGAGATAGGATCAAATGAAATGCAACTGCAAAAAACCTGAAAAAAACCAGAAAATGGGGACTTTGAGTGTCTTCAAAAAATAGGCTGTGAGGAAATGAGCTGCATTGCAAAGGACCAAAACTAAGCTCACAGATCTTGCAAAAGCATGGGGAAAAGTCAAGGAGGAAGACACAACTTGGAGGGGAAGAGATGAGGGACATGGCATGGATACTTAAAAAAAAAAAAATAACAAACCAGGAAAAATGTTTCCCAAAATCAAAACCATCAATAGGCATGGCATGCCATCAGGTGCAGGGACATGCACCAAAGATTCCTCTCTTGGTCCCCATTGAAATCGCAAGATTCCTTTTCCCTTCCCAAAAGGAAATGAAATTTCCTTTCGGAAAAGGAAAGGAAATCCTGCGAAGCCCAAAAGAAAGGCTTAAAAACACTCTGGAAAGGAGATAGGATCAAATGAAATGCAACTGCAAAAAACCTGAAAAAAAACAGAAATTGGGGACTCTGACTGTCTTCAAAAAATAGGCTGTGAGGAAATGAGCTGCATTGCAAAGGACCAAAACTAAGCTCACGGATCTTGCAAAAGCATGGGGAAAAAGTCAAGGAGGAAGACACAACTTGGAGGGGAAGAGATGAGGGACATGGCATGGATACTTAAAAAAAAAAAAAATAACAAACCAGGAAAAATGTTTCCCAAAGTCAAAGCCATCAAAATGCAGGCAGGCCATATGCCATCAAGTGCAGGCACATGCAGCAAAGCTTGCCCAAAATGGATCCCCACTGAAGGCCAAAACAGAAAAGAAGGACTTGCAAACACTCCGGAATGGAGATACCATCAAAGGAATTGCAATTGGAGGAGAAAAAAAGAAAATTTGGGAAATTTGGTGACTAGAAGTAAATGGCCCGGGATTATATCAGGTGCAGTGCAAAGGACCAAACTCTGCCAAAATTCAGCTCACAGACGATTCTAAATCAGAGGGAAAAGTCAAAAAGGAAGACACAACTTAGGGGGAAGATATGAGGAACATGGCATGGATACATTAAAAAAATACAAAAAAAAGAAAAAAATCTTTCCCAAAGTCCAAGCCATCAAAAGGCATGGCATGCCATCAGGTGCAGGGACATGCACCAAAGATTCCTCTCTTGGTCCCCATTGGAATCGCAAGATTCCTTTTCCCTTCCCAAAAGGAAATGAAATTTCCTATCGGGAAGGAAAAGGAATCTTGCGAAGCCCAAAAGAAAGGCTTACAAACACTCTGGAAAGGAGATAGGATCAAATGAAATGCAACTGCAAAAAACCTGAAAAAAACCAGAAATTGGGGACTCTGAGTGTCTTCAAAAAATAGGCTGTGAGGAAATGAGCTGCATTGCAAAGGACCAAAACTAAGCTCACGGATCTTGCAAAAGCATGGGGAAAAAGTCAAGGAGGAAGACACAACTTGGAGGGGAAGAGATGAGGGACATGGCATGGATACTCAAAAAAAAAAAAAAAAAAAAAAAACCAGAAAAATCTTTCCCAAAGTCAAAGCCATCAAAATGCAGGCAGGCCATATGCTATCAAGTGCAGGCACATGCAGCAAAGCTTGCCCAAAATGGATCCCCACTGAAGGCCAAAACAGAAAAGAAGGACTTGCAAACACTCCGGAATGGAGATACCATCAAAGGAATTGCAATTGGAGGAGAAAAAAAGAAAATTTGGGAAATTTGGTGACTAGAAGTAAATGGCCCGGGATTATATCAGGTGCAGTGCAAAGGACCAAACTCTGCCAAAATTCAGCTCACAGACGATTCTAAATCAGAGGGAAAAGTCAAAAAGGAAGACACAACTTAGGGGGAAGATATGAGGAACATGGCATGGATACATAAAAAAAATACAAAAAAGAGAAAAAAATCTTTCCCAAAGTCCAAGCCATCAAAAGGCATGGCATGCCATCAGGTGCAGGGACATGCACCAAAGATTCCTCTCTTGGTCCCCATTGAAATCGCAAGATTCCTTTTCCCTTCCCAAAAGGAAATGAAATTTCCTTTCCGAAAGGGAAAGGAAATCCTGCGAAGCCCAAAAGAAAGGCTTACAAACACTCTGGAAAGGAGATAGGATCAAATGAAATGCAACTGCAAAAAACCTGAAAAAAAACAGAAATTGGGGACTCTGAGTGTCTTCAAAAAATAGGCTGTGAGGAAATGAGCTGCATTGCAAAGGACCAAAACTAAGCTCACAGATCTTGCAAAAGCATGGGGAAAAGTCAAGGAGGAAGACACAACTTGGAGGGGAAGAGATGAGGGACATGGCATGGATACTTAAAAAAAAAAAAAATAACAAACCAGGAAAAATGTTTCCCAAAGTCAAAGCCGTCAAAATGCAGGCAGGCCATATGCCATCAAGTGCAGGCACATGCAGCAAAGCTTGCCCAAAATGGATCCCCACTGAAGGCCAAAACAGAAAAGAAGGACTTGCAAACACTCCGGAATGGAGATACCATCAAAGGAATTGCAATTGGAGGAGAAAAAAAGAAAATTTGGGAAATTTGGTGACTAGAAGTAAATGGCCCGGGATTATATCAGGTGCAGTGCAAAGGACCAAACTCTGCCAAAATTCAGCTCACAGACGATTCTAAATCAGAGGGAAAAGTCAAAAAGGAAGACACAACTTAGGGGGAAGATATGAGGAACATGGCATGGATACATAAAAAAAATACAAAAAAGAGAAAAAAATCTTTCCCAAAGTCCAAGCCATCAAAAGGCATGGCATGCCATCAGGTGCAGGGACATGCACCAAAGATTCCTCTCTTGGTCCCCATTGAAATCGCAAGATTCCTTTTCCCTTCCCAAAAGGAAATGGAATTTCCTTTCGGGAAGGGAAAGGAATCTTGCGAAGCCCAAAAGAAAGGCTTACAAACACTCTGGAAAGGAGATAGGATCAAATGAAATGCAACTGCAAAAAACCTGAAAAAAAACAGAAAATGGAGACTTTGAGTGTCTTCAAAAAATAGGCTGTGAGGAAATGAGCTGCATTGCAAAGGACCAAAACTAAGCTCACGGATCTTGCAAAAGCATGGGGAAAAAGTCAAGGAGGAAGACACAACTTGGAGGGGAAGAGATGAGGGACATGGCATGGATACTTAAAAAAAAAAAAATTAACAAACCAGGAAAAATCTTTCCCAAAGTCAAAGCCATCAAAATGCAGGCAGGCCATATGCCATCAAGTGCAGGCACATGCAGCAAAGCTTGCCCAAAATGGATCCCCACTGAAGGCCAAAACAGAAAAGAAGGACTTGCAAACACTCCGGAATGGAGATACCATCAAAGGAATTGCAATTGGAGGAGAAAAAAAGAAAATTTGGGAAATTTGGTGACTAGAAGTAAATGGCCCGGGATTATATCAGGTGCAGTGCAAAGGACCAAACTCTGCCAAAATTCAGCTCACAGACGATTCTAAATCAGAGGGAAAAGTCAAAAAGGAAGACACAACTTAGGGGGAAGATATGAGGAACATGGCATGGATACATAAAAAAAATACAAAAAAGAGAAAAAAATCTTTCCCAAAGTCCAAGCCATCAAAAGGCATGGCATGCCATCAGGTGCAGGGACATGCACCAAAGATTCCTCTCTTGGTCCCCATTGAAATCGCAAGATTCCTTTTCCCTTCCCAAAAGGAAATGAAATTTCCTTTTGGGAAGGGAAAGGAATCTTGCGAAGCCCAAAAGAAAGGCTTACAAACACTCTGGAAAGGAGATAGGATCAAATGAAATGCAACTGCAAAAAACCTGAAAAAAACCAGAAATTGGGGACTCTGTGTGTCTTCAAAAAATAGGCTGTGAGGAAATGAGCTGCATTGCAAAGGACCAAAACTAAGCTCACGGATCTTGCAAAAGCATGGGGAAAAAGTCAAGGAGGAAGACACAACTTGGAGGGGAAGAGATGAGGGACATGGCATGGATACTTAAAAAAAAAAAAAAAAATAACCAGAAAAATCTTTCCCAAAGTCAAAGCCATCAAAATGCAGGCAGGCCATATGCCATCAAGTGCAGGCACATGCAGCAAAGCTTGCCCAAAATGGATCCCCACTGAAGGCCAAAACAGAAAAGAAGGACTTGCAAACACTCCGGAATGGAGATACCATCAAATGAATTGCAATTGGAAGAGAAAAAAAGAAAATTTGGGAAATTTGGTGACTAGAAGTAAATGGCCCGGGATTATATCAGGTGCAGCGCAAAGGACCAAACTCTGCCAAAATTCAGCTCACAGATGTTTCTAAATCAGAGGGAAAAGTCAAAAAGGAAGACACAACTTAGAGGGAAGATATGAGGAACATGGCATGGATACATAAAAAAAATACAAAAAAGAGAAAAAAATCTTTCCCAAAGTCCAAGCCATCAAAAGGCATGGCATGCCATCAGGTGCAGGGACATGCACCAAAGATTCCTCTCTTGGTCCCCATTGAAATCGCAAGATTCCTTTTCCCTCCCCGAAAGGAAATGAAATCTTGCGAAGCCCAAAAGAAAGGCTTACAAACATCCTGGAAAGGAGATAGGATCAAATGAAATGCAACTGCAAAAAACCTGAAAATAACCAGAAAATGGGGACTTTGAGTGTCTTCAAAAAATAGGCTGTGAGGAAATGAGCTGCATTGCAAAGGACCAAAACTAAGCTCACAGATCTTGCAAAAGCATGGGGAAAAGTCAAGGAGGAAGACACAACTTGGAGGGGAAGAGATGAGGGACATGGCATGGATACTTAAAAAAAAAAAAATAACAAACCAGGAAAAATGTTTCCCAAAATCAAAGCCATCAATAGGCATGGCATGCCATCAGGTGCAGGGACATGCACCAAAGATTCCTCTCTTGGTCCCCATTGAAATCGCAAGATTCCTTTTCCCTTCCCAAAAGGAAATGAAATTTCCTTTCGGAAAGGGAAAGGAAATCCTGCGAAGCCCAAAAGAAAGGCTTACAAACACTCTGGAAAGGAGATAGGATCAAATGAAATGCAACTGCAAAAAACCTGAAAAAAAACAGAAATTGGGGACTCTGACTGTCTTCAAAAAATAGGCTGTGAGGAAATGAGCTGCATTGCAAAGGACCAAAACTAAGCTCACGGATCTTGCAAAAGCATGGGGAAAAAGTCAAGGAGGAAGACACAACTTGGAGGGGAAGAGATGAGGGACATGGCATGGATACTTAAAAAAAAAAAAAATAACAAACCAGGAAAAATGTTTCCCAAAGTCAAAGCCATCAAAATGCAGGCAGGCCATATGCCATCAAGTGCAGGCACATGCAGCAAAGCTTGCCCAAAATGGATCCCCACTGAAGGCCAAAACAGAAAAGAAGGACTTGCAAACACTCCGGAATGGAGATACCATCAAAGGAATTGCAATTGGAGGAGAAAAAAAGAAAATTTGGGAAATTTGGTGACTAGAAGTAAATGGCCCGGGATTATATCAGGTGCAGTGCAAAGGACCAAACTCTGCCAAAATTCAGCTCACAGACGATTCTAAATCAGAGGGAAAAGTCAAAAAGGAAGACACAACTTAGGGGGAAGATATGAGGAACATGGCATGGATACATTAAAAAAATACAAAAAAGAGAAAAAAATCTTTCCCAAAGTCCAAGCCATCAAAAGGCATGGCATGCCATCAGGTGCAGGGACATGCACCAAAGATTCCTCTCTTGGTCCCCATTGAAATCGCAAGATTCCTTTTCCCTTCCCAAAAGGAAATGAAATTTCCTTTCGGGAAGGGAAAAGGAATCTTGCGAAGCCCAAAAGAAAGGCTTACAAACACTCTGGAAAGGAGATAGGATCAAATGAAATGCAACTGCAAAAAACCTGAAAAAAACCAGAAAATGGAGACTTTGAGTGTCTTCAAAAAATAGGCTGTGAGGAAATGAGCTGCATTGCAAAGGACCAAAACTAAGCTCACGGATCTTGCAAAAGCATGGGGAAAAAGTCAAGGAGGAAGACACAACTTGGAGGGGAAGAGATGAGGGACATGGCATGGATACTTAAAAAAAAAAAAAAAAATAACCAGAAAAATGTTTCCCAAAGTCAAAGCCATCAAAATGCAGGCAGGCCATATGCCATCAAGTGCAGGCACATGCAGCAAAGCTTGCCCAAAATGGATCCCCACTGAAGGCCAAAACAGAAAAGAAGGACTTGCAAACACTCCGGAATGGAGATACCATCAAAGGAATTGCAATTGGAGGAGAAAAAAAGAAAATTTGGGAAATTTGGTGACTAGAAGTAAATGGCCCGGGATTATATCAGGTGCAGTGCAAAGGACCAAACTCTGCCAAAATTCAGCTCACAGACGATTCTAAATCAGAGGGAAAAGTCAAAAAGGAAGACACAACTTAGGGGGAAGATATGAGGAACATGGCATGGATACATAAAAAAAATACAAAAAAGAGAAAAAAATCTTTCCCAAAGTCCAAGCCATCAAAAGGCATGGCATGCCATCAGGTGCAGGGACATGCACCAAAGATTCCTCTCTTGGTCCCCATTGAAATCGCAAGATTCCTTTTCCCTTCCCAAAAGGAAATGAAATTTCCTTTTGGGAAGGGAAAGGAATCTTGCGAAGCCCAAAAGAAAGGCTTACAAACACTCTGGAAAGGAGATAGGATCAAATGAAATGCAACTGCAAAAAACCTGAAAAAAACCAGAAATTGGGGACTCTGAGTGTCTTCAAAAAATAGGCTGTGAGGAAATGAGCTGCATTGCAAAGGACCAAAACTAAGCTCACGGATCTTGCAAAAGCATGGGGAAAAAGTCAAGGAGGAAGACACAACTTGGAGGGGAAGAGATGAGGGACATGGCATGGATACTTAAAAAAAAAAAATAACAAACCAGGAAAAATGTTTCCCAAAGTCAAAGCCATCAAAATGCAGGCAGGCCATATGCCATCAAGTGCAGGCACATGCAGCAAAGCTTGCCCAAAATGGATCCCCACTGAAGGCCAAAACAGAAAAGAAGGACTTGCAAACACTGCGGAATGGAGATACCATCAAAGGAATTGCAATTGGAGGAGAAAAAAAGAAAATTTGGGAAATTTGGTGACTAGAAGTAAATGGCCCGGGATTATATCAGGTGCAGTGCAAAGGACCAAACTCTGCCAAAATTCAGCTCACAGACGATTCTAAATCAGAGGGAAAAGTCAAAAAGGAAGACACAACTTAGGGGGAAGATATGAGGAACATGGCATGGATACATAAAAAAAATACAAAAAAGAGAAAAAAATCTTTCCCAAAGTCCAAGCCATCAAAAGGCATGGCATGCCATCAGGTGCAGGGACATGCACCAAAGATTCCTCTCTTGGTCCCCATTGAAATCGCAAGATTCCTTTTCCCTTCCCAAAAGGAAATGAAATTTCCTTTTGGGAAGGGAAAGGAATCTTGCGAAGCCCAAAAGAAAGGCTTACAAACACTCTGGAAAGGAGATAGGATCAAATGAAATGCAACTGCAAAAAACCTGAAAAAAAACAGAAATTGGGGACTTTGAGTGTCTTCAAAAAATAGGCTGTGAGGAAATGAGCTGCATTGCAAAGGACCAAAACTAAGCTCACGGATCTTGCAAAAGCATGGGGAAAAAGTCAAGGAGGAAGACACAACTTGGAGGGGAAGAGATGAGGGACATGGCATGGATACTTAAAAAAAAAAAAATAACAAACCAGGAAAAATGTTTCCCAAAGTCAAAGCCATCAAAATGCAGGCAGGCCATATGCCATCAAGTGCAGGCACATGCAGCAAAGCTTGCCCAAAATGGATCCCCACTGAAGGCCAAAACAGAAAAGAAGGACTTGCAAACACTCCGGAATGGAGATACCATCAAAGGAATTGCAATTGGAGGAGAAAAAATGAAAATTTGGGAAATTTGGTGACTAGAAGTAAATGGCCCGGGATTATATCAGGTGCAGTGCAAAGGACCAAACTCTGCCAAAATTCAGCTCACAGACGATTCTAAATCAGAGGGAAAAGTCAAAAAGGAAGACACAACTTAGGGGGAAGATATGAGGAACATGGCATGGATACATTAAAAAAATACAAAAAAAAGAAAAAAATCTTTCCCAAAGTCCAAGCCATCAAAAGGCATGGCATGCCATCAGGTGCAGGGACATGCACCAAAGATTCCTCTCTTGGTCCCCATTGAAATCGCAAGATTCCTTATCCCTTCCCAAAAGGAAATGAAATTTCCTTTCGGGAAGGGAAAAGGAATCTTGCGAAGCCCAAAAGAAAGGCTTACAAACACTCTGGAAAGGAGATAGGATCAAATGAAATGCAACTGCAAAAAACCTGAAAAAAACCAGAAATTGGGGACTCTGTGTGTCTTCAAAAAATAGGCTGTGAGGAAATGAGCTGCATTGCAAAGGACCAAAACTAAGCTCACGGATCTTGCAAAAGCATGGGGAAAAAGTCAAGGAGGAAGACACAACTTGGAGGGGAAGAGATGAGGGACATGGCATGGATACTTAAAAAAAAAAAAAAAAATAACCAGAAAAATCTTTCCCAAAGTCAAAGCCATCAAAATGCAGGCAGGCCATATGCCATCAAGTGCAGGCACATGCAGCAAAGCTTGCCCAAAATGGATCCCCACTGAAGGCCAAAACAGAAAAGAAGGACTTGCAAACACTCCGGAATGGAGATACCATCAAAGGAATTGCAATTGGAGGAGAAAAAAAGAAAATTTGGGAAATTTGGTGACTAGAAGTAAATGGCCCGGGATTATATCAGGTGCAGCGCAAAGGACCAAACTCTGCCAAAATTCAGCTCACAGACGATTCTAAATCAGAGGGAAAAGTCAAAAAGGAAGACACAACTTAGAGGGAAGATATGAGGAACATGGCATGGATACATAAAAAAAATACAAAAAAGAGAAAAACATCTTTCCCAAAGTCCAAGCCATCAAAAGGCATGGCATGCCATCAGGTGCAGGGACATGCACCAAAGATTCCTCTCTTGGTCCCCATTGAAATCGCAAGATTCCTTTTCCCTTCCCAAAAGGAAATGAAATTTCCTTTCGGAAAGGGAAAGGAAATCCTGCGAAGCCCAAAAGAAAGGCTTACAAACACTCTGGAAAGGAGATAGGATCAAATGAAATGCAACTGCAAAAAACCTGAAAAAAAACAGAAATTGGGGACTCTGAGTGTCTTCAAAAAATAGGCTGTGAGGAAATGAGCTGCATTGCAAAGGACCAAAACTAAGCTCACGGATCTTGCAAAAGCATGGGGAAAAAGTCAAGGAGGAAGACACAACTTGGAGGGGAAGAGATGAGGGACATGGCATGGATACTTAAAAAAAAAAAAAATAACAAACCAGGAAAAATGTTTCCCAAAGTCAAAGCCATCAAAATGCAGGCAGGCCATATGCCATCAAGTGCAGGCACATGCAGCAAAGCTTGCCCAAAATGGATCCCCACTGAAGGCCAAAACAGAAAAGAAGGACTTGCAAACACTCCGGAATGGAGATACCATCAAAGGAATTGCAATTGGAGGAGAAAAAAAGAAAATTTGGGAAATTTGGTGACTAGAAGTAAATGGCCCGGGATTATATCAGGTGCAGTGCAAAGGACCAAACTCTGCCAAAATTCAGCTCACAGACGATTCTAAATCAGAGGGAAAAGTCAAAAAGGAAGACACAACTTAGGGGGAAGATATGAGGAACATGGCATGGATACATTAAAAAAATACAAAAAAGAGAAAAAAATCTTTCCCAAAGTCCAAGCCATCAATAGGCATGGCATGCCATCAGGTGCAGGGACATGCACCAAAGATTCCTCTCTTGGTCCCCATTGAAATCGCAAGATTCCTTTTCCCTTCCCAAAAGGAAATGAAATTTCCTTTCGGAAAGGGAAAGGAAATCCTGCGAAGCCCAAAAGAAAGGCTTACAAACACTCTGGAAAGGAGATAGGATCAAATGAAATGCAACTGCAAAAAACCTGAAAAAAAACAGAAATTGGGGACTCTGACTGTCTTCAAAAAATAGGCTGTGAGGAAATTAGCTGCATTGCAAAGGACCAAAACTAAGCTCACGGATCTTGCAAAAGCATGGGGAAAAAGTCAAGGAGGAAGACACAACTTGGAGGGGAAGAGATGAGGGACATGGCATGGATACTTAAAAAAAAAAAAAATAACAAACCAGGAAAAATGTTTCCCAAAGTCAAAGCCATCAAAATGCAGGCAGGCCATATGCCATCAAGTGCAGGCACATGCAGCAAAGCTTGCCCAAAATGGATCCCCACTGAAGGCCAAAACAGAAAAGAAGGACTTGCAAACACTCCGGAATGGAGATACCATCAAAGGAATTGCAATTGGAGGAGAAAAAAAGAAAATTTGGGAAATTTGGTGACTAGAAGTAAATGGCCCGGGATTATATCAGGTGCAGTGCAAAGGACCAAACTCTGCCAAAATTCAGCTCACAGACGATTCTAAATCAGAGGGAAAAGTCAAAAAGGAAGACACAACTTAGGGGGAAGATATGAGGAACATGGCATGGATACATAAAAAAAATACAAAAAAAAGAAAAAAATCTTTCCCAAAGTCCAAGCCATCAAAAGGCATGGCATGCCATCAGGTGCAGGGACATGCACCAAAGATTCCTCTCTTGGTCCCCATTGAAATCGCAAGATTCCTTATCCCTTCCCAAAAGGAAATGAAATTTCCTTTCGGAAAGGGAAAAGGAATCTTGCGAAGCCCAAAAGAAAGGCTTACAAACACTCTGGAAAGGAGATAGGATCAAATGAAATGCAACTGCAAAAAACCTGAAAAAAAACAGAAATTGGAGACTTTGAGTGTCTTCAAAAAATAGGCTGTGAGGAAATGAGCTGCATTGCAAAGGACCAAAACTAAGCTCACGGATCTTGCAAAAGCATGGGGAAAAAGTCAAGGAGGAAGACACAACTTGGAGGGGAAGAGATGAGGGACATGGCATGGATACTTAAAAAAAAAAAAAAAAATAACCAGAAAAATCTTTCCCAAAGTCAAAGCCATCAAAATGCAGGCAGGCCATATGCCATCAAGCGCAGGCACATGCAGCAAAGCTTGCCCAAAATGGATCCCCACTGAAGGCCAAAACAGAAAAGAAGGACTTGCAAACACTCCGGAATGGAGATACCATCAAAGGAATTGCAATTGGAGGAGAAAAAAAGAAAATTTGGGAAATTTGGTGACTAGAAGTAAATGGCCCGGGATTATATCAGGTGCAGTGCAAAGGACCAAACTCTGCCAAAATTCAGCTCACAGACGATTCTAAATCAGAGGGAAAAGTCAAAAAGGAAGACACAACTTAGGGGGAAGATATGAGGAACATGGCATGGATACATAAAAAAAATACAAAAAAGAGACAAAAATTTTTCCCAAAGTCCAAGCCATCAAAAGGCATGGCATGCCATCAGGTGCAGGGACATGCACCAAAGATTCCTCTCTTGGTCCCCATTGAAATCGCAAGATTCCTTATCCCTTCCCAAAAGGAAATGAAATTTCCTTTCGGGAAGGGAAAAGGAATCTTGCGAAGCCCAAAAGAAAGGCTTACAAACACTCTGGAAAGGAGATAGGATCAAATGAAATGCAACTGCAAAAAACCTGAAAAAAACCAGAAAATGGAGACTTTGAGTGTCTTCAAAAAATAGGCTGTGAGGAAATGAGCTGCATTGCAAAGGACCAAAACTAAGCTCACGGATCTTGCAAAAGCATGGGGAAAAAGTCAAGGAGGAAGACACAACTTGGAGGGGAAGAGATGAGGGACATGGCATGGATACTTAAAAAAAAAAAAAAAATAACCAGAAAAATGTTTCCCAAAGTCAAAGCCATCAAAATGCAGGCAGGCCATATGCCATCAAGTGCAGGCACATGCAGCAAAGCTTGCCCAAAATGGATCCCCACTGAAGGCCAAAACAGAAAAGAAGGACTTGCAAACACTCCGGAATGGAGATACCATCAAAGGAATTGCAATTGGAGGAGAAAAAATGAAAATTTGGGAAATTTGGTGACTAGAAGTAAATGGCCCGGGATTATATCAGGTGCAGTGCAAAGGACCAAACTCTGCCAAAATTCAGCTCACAGACGATTCTAAATCAGAGGGAAAAGTCAAAAAGGAAGAGACAACTTAGGGGGAAGATATGAGGAACATGGCATGGATACATAAAAAAAATACAAAAAAGAGAAAAAAATCTTTCCCAAAGTCCAAGCCATCAAAAGGCATGGCATGCCATCAGGTGCAGGGACATGCACCAAAGATTCCTCTCTTGGTCCCCATTGAAATCGCAAGATTCCTTTTCCCTTCCCAAAAGGAAATGAAATTTCCTTTTGGGAAGGGAAAGGAATCTTGCGAAGCCCAAAAGAAAGGCTTACAAACACTCTGGAAAGGAGATAGGATCAAATGAAATGCAACTGCAAAAAACCTGAAAAAAACCAGAAATTGGGGACTCTGAGTGTCTTCAAAAAATAGGCTGTGAGGAAATGAGCTGCATTGCAAAGGACCAAAACTAAGCTCACGGATCTTGCAAAAGCATGGGGAAAAAGTCAAGGAGGAAGACACAACTTGGAGGGGAAGAGATGAGGGACATGGCATGGATACTTAAAAAAAAAAAATAACAAACCAGGAAAAATGTTTCCCAAAGTCAAAGCCATCAAAATGCAGGCAGGCCATATGCCATCAAGTGCAGGCACATGCAGCAAAGCTTGCCCAAAATGGATCCCCACTGAAGGCCAAAACAGAAAAGAAGGACTTGCAAACACTGCGGAATGGAGATACCATCAAAGGAATTGCAATTGGAGGAGAAAAAAAGAAAATTTGGGAAATTTGGTGACTAGAAGTAAATGGCCCGGGATTATATCAGGTGCAGTGCAAAGGACCAAACTCTGCCAAAATTCAGCTCACAGACGATTCTAAATCAGAGGGAAAAGTCAAAAAGGAAGACACAACTTAGGGGGAAGATATGAGGAACATGGCATGGATACATAAAAAAAATACAAAAAAGAGAAAAAAATCTTTCCCAAAGTCCAAGCCATCAAAAGGCATGGCATGCCATCAGGTGCAGGGACATGCACCAAAGATTCCTCTCTTGGTCCCCATTGAAATCGCAAGATTCCTTTTCCCTTCCCAAAAGGAAATGAAATTTCCTTTTGGGAAGGGAAAGGAATCTTGCGAAGCCCAGAAGAAAGGCTTACAAACACTCTGGAAAGGAGATAGGATCAAATGAAATGCAACTGCAAAAAACCTGAAAAAAAACAGAAAATGGGGACTTTGAGTGTCTTCAAAAAATAGGCTGTGAGGAAATGAGCTGCATTGCAAAGGACCAAAACTAAGCTCACGGATCTTGCAAAAGCATGGGGAAAAAGTCAAGGAGGAAGACACAACTTGGAGGGGAAGAGATGAGGGACATGGCATGGATACTTAAAAAAAAAAAAAAAAACAACCAGAAAAATGTTTCCCAAAGTCAAAGCCATCAAAATGCAGGCAGGCCATATGCCATCAAGTGCAGGCACATGCAGCAAAGCTTGCCCAAAATGGATCCCCACTGAAGGCCAAAACAGAAAAGAAGGACTTGCAAACACTCCGGAATGGAGATACCATCAAAGGAATTGCAATTGGAGGAGAAAAAAAGAAAATTTGGGAAATTTGGTGACTAGAAGTAAATGGCCCGGGATTATATCAGGTGCAGTGCAAAGGACCAAACTCTGCCAAAATTCAGCTCACAGACGATTCTAAATCAGAGGGAAAAGTCAAAAAGGAAGACACAACTTAGGGGGAAGATATGAGGAACATGGCATGGATACATTAAAAAAATACAAAAAAAAGAAAAAAATCTTTCCCAAAGTCCAAGCCATCAAAAGGCATGGCATGCCATCAGGTGCAGGGACATGCACCAAAGATTCCTCTCTTGGTCCCCATTGAAATCGCAAGATTCCTTTTCCCTTCCCAAAAGGAAATGAAATTTCCTTTCGGGAAGGGAAAAGGAATCTTGCGAAGCCCAAAAGAAAGGCTTACAAACACTCTGGAAAGGAGATAGGATCAAATGAAATGCAACTGCAAAAAACCTGAAAAAAACCAGAAAATGGAGACTTTGAGTGTCTTCAAAAAATAGGCTGTGAGGAAATGAGCTGCATTGCAAAGGACCAAAACTAAGCTCACGGATCTTGCAAAAGCATGGGGAAAAAGTCAAGGAGGAAGACACAACTTGGAGGGGAAGAGATGAGGGACATGGCATGGATACTTAAAAAAAAAAAAAAAAATAACCAGAAAAATCTTTCCCAAAGTCAAAGCCATCAAAATGCAGGCAGGCCATATGCCATCAAGTGCAGGCACATGCAGCAAAGCTTGCCCAAAATGGATCCCCACTGAAGGCCAAAACAGAAAAGAAGGACTTGCAAACACTCCGGAATGGAGATACCATCAAAGGAATTGCAATTGGAGGAGAAAAAAAGAAAATTTGGGAAATTTGGTGACTAGAAGTAAATGGCCCGGGATTATATCAGGTGCAGCGCAAAGGACCAAACTCTGCCAAAATTCAGCTCACAGACGATTCTAAATCAGAGGGAAAAGTCAAAAAGGAAGACACAACTTAGAGGGAAGATATGAGGAACATGGCATGGATACATAAAAAAAATACAAAAAAGAGAAAAACATCTTTCCCAAAGTCCAAGCCATCAAAAGGCATGGCATGCCATCAGGTGCAGGGACATGCACCAAAGATTCCTCTCTTGGTCCCCATTGAAATCGCAAGATTCCTTTTCCCTTCCCAAAAGGAAATGAAATTTCGTTTCGGAAAGGGAAAGGAAATCCTGCGAAGCCCAAAAGAAAGGCTTACAAACACTCTGGAAAGGAGATAGGATCAAATGAAATGCAACTGCAAAAAACCTGAAAAAAACCAGAAATTGGGGACTCTGAGTGTCTTCAAAAAATAGGCTGTGAGGAAATGAGCTGCATTGCAAAGGACCAAAACTAAGCTCACGGATCTTGCAAAAGCATGGGGAAAAGTCAAGGAGGAAGACACAACTTGGAGGGGAAGAGATGAGGGACATGGCATGGATACTTAAAAAAAAAAAAAATAACAAACCAGGAAAAATGTTTCCCAAAGTCAAAGCCATCAAAATGCAGGCAGGCCATATGCCATCAAGTGCAGGCACATGCAGCAAAGCTTGCCCAAAATGGATCCCCACTGAAGGCCAAAACAGAAAAGAAGGACTTGCAAACACTCCGGAATGGAGATACCATCAAAGGAATTGCAATTGGAGGAGAAAAAAAGAAAATTTGGGAAATTTGGTGACTAGAAGTAAATGGCCCGGGATTATATCAGGTGCAGTGCAAAGGACCAAACTCTGCCAAAATTCAGCTCACAGATGTTTCTAAATCAGAGGGAAAAGTCAAAAAGGAAGACACAACTTAGGGGGAAGATATGAGGAACATGGCTAGGATACATAAAAAAAAATACAAAAAAAAGAAAAAAATCTTTCCCAAAGTCCAAGCCATCAAAAGGCATGGCATGCCATCAGGTGCAGGGACATGCACCAAAGATTCCTCTCTTGGTCCCCATTGAAATCGCAAGATTCCTTTTCCCTTCCCAAAAGGAAATGAAATTTCCTTTTGGGAAGGGAAAGGAATCTTGCGAAGCCCAAAAGAAAGGCTTACAAACACTCTGGAAAGGAGATAGGATCAAATGAAATGCAACTGCAAAAAACCTGAAAAAAAACAGAAAATGGGGACTTTGAGTGTCTTCAAAAAATAGGCTGTGAGGAAATGAGCTGCATTGCAAAGGACCAAAACTAAGCTCACGGATCTTGCAAAAGCATGGGGAAAAAGTCAAGGAGGAAGACACAACTTGGAGGGGAAGAGATGAGGGACATGGCATGGATACTTAAAAAAAAAAAAAAAAACAACCAGAAAAATGTTTCCCAAAGTCAAAGCCATCAAAATGCAGGCAGGCCATATGCCATCAAGTGCAGGCACATGCAGCAAAGCTTGCCCAAAATGGATCCCCACTGAAGGCCAAAACAGAAAAGAAGGACTTGCAAACACTCCGGAATGGAGATACCATCAAAGGAATTGCAATTGGAGGAGAAAAAAAGAAAATTTGGGAAATTTGGTGACTAGAAGTAAATGGCCCGGGATTATATCAGGTGCAGTGCAAAGGACCAAACTCTGCCAAAATTCAGCTCACAGACGATTCTAAATCAGAGGGAAAAGTCAAAAAGGAAGACACAACTTAGGGGGAAGATATGAGGAACATGGCATGGATACATAAAAAAAATACAAAAAAGAGAAAAACATCTTTCCCAAAGTCCAAGCCATCAAAAGGCATGGCATGCCATCAGGTGCAGGGACATGCACCAAAGATTCCTCTCTTGGTCCCCATTGGAATCGCAAGATTCCTTTTCCCTTCCCAAAAGGAAATGAAATTTCCTATCGGGAAGGAAAAGGAATCTTGCGAAGCCCAAAAGAAAGGCTTACAAACACTCTGGAAAGGAGATAGGATCAAATGAAATGCAACTGCAAAAAACCTGAAAAAAAACAGAAATTGGGGACTCTGAGTGTCTTCAAAAAATAGGCTGTGAGGAAATGAGCTGCATTGCAAAGGACCAAAACTAAGCTCACGGATCTTGCAAAAGCATGGGGAAAAAGTCAAGGAGGAAGACACAACTTGGAGGGGAAGAGATGAGGGACATGGCATGGATACTCAAAAAAAAAAAAAAAAAAAAAAAAACCAGAAAAATCTTTCCCAAAGTCAAAGCCATCAAAATGCAGGCAGGCCATATGCTATCAAGTGCAGGCACATGCAGCAAAGCTTGCCCAAAATGGATCCCCACTGAAGGCCAAAACAGAAAAGAAGGACTTGCAAACACTCCGGAATGGAGATACCATCAAAGGAATTGCAATTGGAGGAGAAAAAAAGAAAATTTGGGAAATTTGGTGACTAGAAGTAAATGGCCCGGGATTATATCAGGTGCAGTGCAAAGGACCAAACTCTGCCAAAATTCAGCTCACAGACGATTCTAAATCAGAGGGAAAAGTCAAAAAGGAAGACACAACTTAGAGGGAAGATATGAGGAACATGGCATGGATACATAAAAAAAATACAAAAAAGAGAAAAAAATCTTTCCCAAAGTCCAAGCCATCAAAAGGCATGGCATGCCATCAGGTGCAGGGACATGCACCAAAGATTCCTCTCTTGGTCCCCATTGAAATCGCAAGATTCCTTTTCCCTTCCCAAAAGGAAATGAAATTTCCTTTCGGGAAGGGAAAAGGAATCTTGCGAAGCCCAAAAGAAAGGCTTACAAACACTCTGGAAAGGAGATAGGATCAAATGAAATGCAACTGCAAAAAACCTGAAAAAAACCAGAAAATGGAGACTTTGAGTGTCTTCAAAAAATAGGCTGTGAGGAAATGAGCTGCATTGCAAAGGACCAAAACTAAGCTCACGGATCTTGCAAAAGCATGGGGAAAAAGTCAAGGAGGAAGACACAACTTGGAGGGGAAGAGATGAGGGACATGGCATGGATACTTAAAAAAAAAAAAATAACAAACCAGGAAAAATCTTTCCCAAAGTCAAAGCCATCAAAATGCAGGCAGGCCATATGCCATCAAGTGCAGACACATGCAGCAAAGCTTGCCCAAAATGGATCCCCACTGAAGGCCAAAACAGAAAAGAAGGACTTGCAAACACTCCGGAATGGAGATACCATCAAAGGAATTGCAATTGGAGGAGAAAAAAAGAAAATTTGGGAAATTTGGTGACTAGAAGTAAATGGCCCGGGATTATATCAGGTGCAGTGCAAAGGACCAAACTCTGCCAAAATTCAGCTCACAGACGATTCTAAATCAGAGGGAAAAGTCAAAAAGGAAGAGACAACTTATGGGGAAGATATGAGGAACATGGCATGGATACATAAAAAAAATATAAAAAAGAGAAAAAAATCTTTCCCAAAGTCCAAGCCATCAAAAGGCATGGCATGCCATCAGGTGCAGGGACATGCACCAAAGATTCCTCTCTTGGTCCCCATTGAAATCGCAAGATTCCTTTTCCCTTCCCAAAAGGAAATGAAATTTCCTTTCGGAAAGGGAAAGGAAATCCTGCGAAGCCCAAAAGAAAGGCTTACAAACACTCTGGAAAGGAGATAGGATCAAATGAAATGCAACTGCAAAAAACCTGAAAAAAAACAGAAAATGGAGACTTTGAGTGTCTTCAAAAAATAGGCTGTGAGGAAATGAGCTGCATTGCAAAGGACCAAAACTAAGCTCACAGATCTTGCAAAAGCATGGGGAAAAAGTCAAGGAGGAAGACACAACTTGGAGGGGAAGAGATGAGGGACATGGCATGGATACTTAAAAAAAAAAAAAAAAATAACCAGAAAAATCTTTTCCATAGTCAAAGCCATCAAAATGCAGGCAGGCCATATGCCATCAAGTGCAGGCACATGCAGCAAAGCTTGCCCAAAATGGATCCCCACTGAAGGCCAAAACAGAAAAGAAGGACTTGCAAACACTCCGGAATGGAGATACCATCAAAGGAATTGCAATTGGAGGAGAAAAAAAGAAAATTTGGGAAATTTGGTGACTAGAAGTAAATGGCCCGGGATTATATCAGGTGCAGTGCAAAGGACCAAACTCTGCCAAAATTCAGCTCACAGACGATTCTAAATCAGAGGGAAAAGTCAAAAAGGATGACACAACTTAGGGGGAAGATATGAGGAACATGGCATGGATACATAAAAAAAATACAAAAAAGAGAAAAAAATCTTTCCCAAAGTCCAAGCCATCAAAAGGCATGGCATGCCATCAGGTGCAGGGACATGCACCAAAGATTCCTCTCTTGGTCCCCATTGAAATCGCAAGATTCCTTTTCCCTTCCCAAAAGGAAATGAAATTTCCTTTTGGGAAGGGAAAGGAATCTTGCGAAGCCCAAAAGAAAGGCTTACAAACACTCTGGAAAGGAGATAGGATCAAATGAAATGCAACTGCAAAAAACCTGAAAAAAACCAGAAATTGGGGACTCTGTGTGTCTTCAAAAAATAGGCTGTGAGGAAATGAGCTGCATTGCAAAGGACCAAAACTAAGCTCACGAATCTTGCAAAAGCATGGGGAAAAAGTCAAGGAGGAAGACACAACTTGGAGGGGAAGAGATGAGGGACATGGCATGGATACTTAAAAAAAAAAAAAAAAATAACCAGAAAAATCTTTCCCAAAGTCAAAGCCATCAAAATGCAGGCAGGCCATATGCCATCAAGTGCAGGCACATGCAGCAAAGCTTGCCCAAAATGGATCCCCACTGAAGGCCAAAACAGAAAAGAAGGACTTGCAAACACTCCGGAATGGAGATACCATCAAAGGAATTGCAATTGGAAGAGAAAAAAAGAAAATTTGGGAAATTTGGTGACTAGAAGTAAATGGCCCGGGATTATATCAGGTGCAGCGCAAAGGACCAAACTCTGCCAAAATTCAGCTCACAGATGTTTCTAAATCAGAGGGAAAAGTCAAAAAGGAAGACACAACTTAGAGGGAAGATATGAGGAACATGGCATGGATACATAAAAAAAATACAAAAAAGAGAAAAAAATCTTTCCCAAAGTCCAAGCCATCAAAAGGCATGGCATGCCATCAGGTGCAGGGACATGCACCAAAGATTCCTCTCTTGGTCCCCATTGAAATCGCAAGATTCCTTTTCCCTTCCCGAAAGGAAATGAAATCTTGCGAAGCCAAAAGAAAGGCTTACAAACATCCTGGAAAGGAGATAGGATCAAATGAAATGCAACTGCAAAAAACCTGAAAAAAACCAGAAAATGGGGACTTTGAGTGTCTTCAAAAAATAGGCTGTGAGGAAATGAGCTGCATTGCAAAGGACCAAAACTAAGCTCACAGATTTGCAAAAGCATGGGGAAAAGTCAAGGAGGAAGACACAACTTGGAGGGGAAGAGATGAGGGACATGGCATGGATACTTAAAAAAAAAAAAATAACAAACCAGGAAAAATGTTTCCCAAAATCAAAGCCATCAATAGGCATGGCATGCCATCAGGTGCAGGGACATGCACCAAAGATTCCTCTCTTGGTCCCCATTGAAATCGCAAGATTCCTTTTCCCTTCCCAAAAGGAAATGAAATTTCCTTTCGGAAAGGGAAAGGAAATCCTGCGAAGCCCAAAAGAAAGGCTTACAAACACTCTGGAAAGGAGATAGGATCAAATGAAATGCAACTGCAAAAAACCTGAAAAAAACCAGAAATTGGGGACTCTGACTGTCTTCAAAAAATAGGCTGTGAGGAAATTAGCTGCATTGCAAAGGACCAAAACTAAGCTCACGGATCTTGCAAAAGCATGGGGAAAAAGTCAAGGAGGAAGACACAACTTGGAGGGGAAGAGATGAGGGACATGGCATGGATACTTAAAAAAAAAAAAAATAACAAACCAGGAAAAATGTTTCCCAAAGTCAAAGCCATCAAAATGCAGGCAGGCCATATGCCATCAAGTGCAGGCACATGCAGCAAAGCTTGCCCAAAATGGATCCCCACTGAAGGCCAAAACAGAAAAGAAGGACTTGCAAACACTCCCGAATGGAGATACCATCAAAGGAATTGCAATTGGAGGAGAAAAAAAGAAAATTTGGGAAATTTGGTGACTAGAAGTAAATGGCCCGGGATTATATCAGGTGCAGTGCAAAGGACCAAACTCTGCCAAAATTCAGCTCACAGACGATTCTAAATCAGAGGGAAAAGTCAAAAAGGAAGACACAACTTAGGGGGAAGATATGAGGAACATGGCATGGATACATAAAAAAAATACAAAAAAGAGAAAAAAATCTTTCCCAAAGTCCAAGCCATCAAAAGGCATGGCATGCCATCAGGTGCAGGGACATGCACCAAAGATTCCTCTCTTGGTCCCCATTGAAATCGCAAGATTCCTTTTCCCTTCCCAAAAGGAAATGAAATTTCCTTTCGGGAAGGGAAAAGGAATCTTGCGAAGCCCAAAAGAAAGGCTTACAAACACTCTGGAAAGGAGATAGGATCAAATGAAATGCAACTGCAAAAAACCTGAAAAAAACCAGAAAATGGAGACTTTGAGTGTCTTCAAAAAATAGGCTGTGAGGAAATGAGCTGCATTGCAAAGGACCAAAACTAAGCTCACGGATCTTGCAAAAGCATGGGGAAAAAGTCAAGGAGGAAGACACAACTTGGAGGGGAAGAGATGAGGGACATGGCATGGATACTTAAAAAAAAAAAAAAAAATAACCAGAAAAATCTTTCCCAAAGTCAAAGCCATCAAAATGCAGGCAGGCCATATGCCATCAAGCGCAGGCACATGCAGCAAAGCTTGCCCAAAATGGATCCCCACTGAAGGCCAAAACAGAAAAGAAGGACTTGCAAACACTCCGGAATGGAGATACCATCAAAGGAATTGCAATTGGAGGAGAAAAAAAGAAAATTTGGGAAATTTGGTGACTAGAAGTAAATGGCCCGGGATTATATCAGGTGCAGTGCAAAGGACCAAACTCTGCCAAAATTCAGCTCACAGACGATTCTAAATCAGAGGGAAAAGTCAAAAAGGAAGACACAACTTAGGGGGAAGATATGAGGAACATGGCATGGATACATAAAAAAAATACAAAAAAGAGAAAAAAATCTTTCCCAAAGTCCAAGCCATCAAAAGGCATGGCATGCCATCAGGTGCAGGGACATGCACCAAAGATTCCTCTCTTGGTCCCCATTGAAATCGCAAGATTCCTTATCCCTTCCCAAAAGGAAATGAAATTTCCTTTCGGGAAGGGAAAAGGAATCTTGCGAAGCCCAAAAGAAAGGCTTACAAACACTCTGGAAAGGAGATAGGATCAAATGAAATGCAACTGCAAAAAACCTGAAAAAAACCAGAAAATGGAGACTTTGAGTGTCTTCAAAAAATAGACTGTGAGGAAATGAGCTGCATTGCAAAGGACCAAAACTAAGCTCACGGATCTTGCAAAAGCATGGGGAAAAAGTCAAGGAGGAAGACACAACTTGGAGGGGAAGAGATGAGGGACATGGCATGGATACTTAAAAAAAAAAAAAAAAATAACCAGAAAAATCTTTCCCAAAGTCAAAGCCATCAAAATGCAGGCAGGCCATATGCCATCAAGTGCAGGCACATGCAGCAAAGCTTGCCCAAAATGGATCCCCACTGAAGGCCAAAACAGAAAAGAAGGACTTGCAAACACTCCGGAATGGAGATACCATCAAAGGAATTGCAATTGGAGGAGAAAAAAAGAAAATTTGGGAAATTTGGTGACTAGAAGTAAATGGCCCGGGATTATATCAGGTGCAGCGCAAAGGACCAAACTCTGCCAAAATTCAGCTCACAGACGATTCTAAATCAGAGGGAAAAGTCAAAAAGGAAGACACAACTTAGAGGGAAGATATGAGGAACATGGCATGGATACATAAAAAAAATACAAAAAAGAGAAAAACATCTTTCCCAAAGTCCAAGCCATCAAAAGGCATGGCATGCCATCAGGTGCAGGGACATGCACCAAAGATTCCTCTCTTGGTCCCCATTGAAATCGCAAGATTCCTTTTCCCTTCCCAAAAGGAAATGAAATTTCCTTTCGGAAAGGGAAAGGAAATCCTGCGAAGCCCAAAAGAAAGGCTTACAAACACTCTGGAAAGGAGATAGGATCAAATGAAATGCAACTGCAAAAAACCTGAAAAAAACCAGAAATTGGGGACTCTGTGTGTCTTCAAAAAATAGGCTGTGAGGAAATGAGCTGCATTGCAAAGGACCAAAACTAAGCTCACGAATCTTGCAAAAGCATGGGGAAAAAGTCAAGGAGGAAGACACAACTTGGAGGGGAAGAGATGAGGGACATGGCATGGATACTTAAAAAAAAAAAAAAAAATAACCAGAAAAATCTTTCCCAAAGTCAAAGCCATCAAAATGCAGGCAGGCCATATGCCATCAAGTGCAGGCACATGCAGCAAAGCTTGCCCAAAATGGATCCCCACTGAAGGCCAAAACAGAAAAGAAGGACTTGCAAACACTCCGGAATGGAGATACCATCAAAGGAATTGCAATTGGAAGAGAAAAAAAGAAAATTTGGGAAATTTGGTGACTAGAAGTAAATGGCCCGGGATTATATCAGGTGCAGCGCAAAGGACCAAACTCTGCCAAAATTCAGCTCACAGATGTTTCTAAATCAGAGGGAAAAGTCAAAAAGGAAGACACAACTTAGAGGGAAGATATGAGGAACATGGCATGGATACATAAAAAAAATACAAAAAAGAGAAAAAAATCTTTCCCAAAGTCCAAGCCATCAAAAGGCATGGCATGCCATCAGGTGCAGGGACATGCACCAAAGATTCCTCTCTTGGTCCCCATTGAAATCGCAAGATTCCTTTTCCCTTCCCGAAAGGAAATGAAATCTTGCGAAGCCCAAAAGAAAGGCTTACAAACATCCTGGAAAGGAGATAGGATCAAATGAAATGCAACTGCAAAAAACCTGAAAAAAACCAGAAAATGGGGACTTTGAGTGTCTTCAAAAAATAGGCTGTGAGGAAATGAGCTGCATTGCAAAGGACCAAAACTAAGCTCACAGATTTGCAAAAGCATGGGGAAAAGTCAAGGAGGAAGACACAACTTGGAGGGGAAGAGATGAGGGACATGGCATGGATACTTAAAAAAAAAAAAATAACAAACCAGGAAAAATGTTTCCCAAAATCAAAGCCATCAATAGGCATGGCATGCCATCAGGTGCAGGGACATGCACCAAAGATTCCTCTCTTGGTCCCCATTGAAATCGCAAGATTCCTTTTCCCTTCCCGAAAGGAAATTTCATTTCCTTTAGGGAAGGGAAAGGAATCTTGCGAAGCCCAAAAGAAAGGCTTACAAACACTCTGGAAAGGAGATAGGATCAAATGAAATGCAACTGCAAAAAACCTGAAAAAATCCAGAAATTGGGGACTCTGAGTGTCTTCAAAAAATAGGCTGTGAGGAAATGAGCTGCATTGCATAGGACCAAAACTAAGCTCACAGATCTTGCAAAAGCATGGGGAAAAAGTCAAGGAGGAAGACACAACTTGGAGGGGAAGAGATGAGAGACATGGCATGGATACTTAAAAGAAAAAAAAAACAAAAAACCAGAAAAATCTTTCCCAAAGTCAAAGCCATCAAAATGCAGGCAGGCCATATGCCATCAAGTGCAGGCACATGCAGCAAAGCTTGCCCAAAATGGATCCCCACTGAAGGCCAAAACAGAAAAGAAGGACTTGCAAACACTCCGGAATGGAGATACCATCAAAGGAATTGCAATTGGAGGAGAAAAAAAGAAAATTTGGGAAATTTGGTGACTAGAAGTAAATGGCCCGGGATTATATCAGGTGCAGTGCAAAGGACCAAACTCTGCCAAAATTCAGCTCACAGATGCTTCTAAATCAGAGGGAAAAGTCAAAAAGGAAGACACAACTTAGGGGGAAGATATGAGGAACATGGCATGGATACATAAAAAAAATACACAAAAAAGAAAAAAATCTTTCCCAAAGTCCAAGCCATCAAAAGGCATGGCATGCCATCAGGTGCAGGGATATGCACCAAAGATTCCTCTCTTGGTCCCCATTGAAATCGCAAGATTCCTTTTCCCTTCGCGAAAGGAAATTTCATTTCCTTTTGGGAAGGGAAAAGAAATCATGCGAAGCCCAAAAGAAAGGCTTACAAACACTCTGGAAAGGAGATAGGATCAAATGAAATGCAACTGCAAAAAACCTGAAAAAAACCAGAAATTGGGGACTTTGAGTGTCTTCAACAAATAGGCTGTGAGGAAATGAGCTGCATTGCAAAGGACCAAAACTAAGCTCACAGATCTTGCAAAAGCATGGGGAAAAAGTCAAGGAGGAAGACACAACTTGGAGGGGAAGAGATGAGGGACATGGCATGGATACTTAAAAAAAAAAAAAAACAAAAAACCAGAAACTTATTTCCCAAAGTCAAAGCCATCAAAATGCAGGCAGGCCATATGCCATCAAGTGCAGGCACATGCAGCAAAGCTTGCCCAAAATGGATCCCCACTGAAGGCCAAAACAGAAAAGAAGGACTTGCAAACACTCCGGAATGGAGATACCATCAAAGGAATTGCAATTGGAGGAGAAAAAAAGAAAATTTGGGAAATTTGGTGACTAGAAGTAAATGGCCCGGGATTATATCAGGTGCAGTGCAAAGGACCAAACTCTGCCAAAATTCAGCTCACAGACGATTCTAAATCAGAGGGAAAAGTCAAAAAGGAAGACACAACTTAGGGGGAAGATATGAGGAACATGGCTAGGATACATTAAAAAAATACAAAAAAAAGAAAAAAATCTTTCCCAAAGTCCAAGCCATCAAAAGGCATGGCATGCCATCAGGTGCAGGGACATGCACCAAAGATTCCTCTCTTGGTCCCCATTGAAATCGCAAGAGTCCTTTTCCCTTCCCAAAAGGAAATGAAATTTCCTTTCGGAAAGGGAAAGGAAATCCTGCGAAGCCCAAAAGAAAGGCTTACAAACACTCTGGAAAGGAGATAGGATCAAATGAAATGCAACTGCAAAAAACCTGAAAAAAAACAGAAATTGGGGACTCTGACTGTCTTCAAAAAATAGGCTGTGAGGAAATGAGCTGCATTGCAAAGGACCAAAACTAAGCTCACGAATCTTGCAAAAGCATGGGGAAAAAGTCAAAGAAGGAAGACACAACTTGGAGGGGAAGAGATGAGGGACATGGCATGGATACTTAAACAAAAAAAAAATAACAAACCAGGAAAAATGTTTCCCAAAGTCAAAGCCATCAAAATGCAGGCAGGCCATATGCCATCAAGCGCAGGCACATGCAGCAAAGCTTGCCCAAAATGGATCCCCACTGAAGGCCAAAACAGAAAAGAAGGACTTGCAAACACTCCGGAATGGAGATACCATCAAAGGAATTGCAATTGGAGGAGAAAAAAAGAAAATTTGGGAAATTTGGTGACTAGAAGTAAATGGCCCGGGATTATATCAGGTGCAGTGCAAAGGACCAAACTCTGCCAAAATTCAGCTCACAGACGATTCTAAATCAGAGGGAAAAGTCAAAAAGGAAGACACAACTTAGGGGGAAGATATGAGGAACATGGCATGGATACATAAAAAAAATACAAAAAAGAGAAAAACATCTTTCCCAAAGTCCAAGCCATCAAAAGGCATGGCATGCCATCAGGTGCAGGGACATGCACCAAAGATTCCTCTCTTGGTCCCCATTGAAATCGCAAGATTCCTTTTCCCTTCCCAAAAGGAAATGAAATTTCCTTTCCGAAAGGGAAAGGAATCTTGCAAAGCCCAAAAGAAAGGCTTACAAACACTCTGGAAAGGAGATAGGATCAAATGAAATGCAACTGCAAAAAACCTGAAAAAAAACAGAAATTGGGGACTCTGAGTGTCTTCAAAAAATAGGCTGTGAGGAAATGAGCTGCATTGCAAAGGACCAAAACTAAGCTCACGGATCTTGCAAAAGCATGGGGAAAAAGTCAAGGAGGAAGACACAACTTGGAGGGGAAGAGATGAGGGACATGGCATGGATACTCAAAAAAAAAAAAAAAAAAAAAAAAACCAGAAAAATCTTTCCCAAAGTCAAAGCCATCAAAATGCAGGCAGGCCATATGCTATCAAGTGCAGGCACATGCAGCAAAGCTTGCCCAAAATGGATCCCCACTGAAGGCCAAAACAGAAAAGAAGGACTTGCAAACACTCCGGAATGGAGATACCATCAAAGGAATTGCAATTGGAGGAGAAAAAAAGAAAATTTGGGAAATTTGGTGACTAGAAGTAAATGGCCCGGGATTATATCAGGTGCAGTGCAAAGGACCAAACTCTGCCAAAATTCAGCTCACAGACGATTCTAAATCAGAGGGAAAAGTCAAAAAGGAAGACACAACTTAGGGGGAAGATATGAGGAACATGGCATGGATACATAAAAAAAATACAAAAAAGAGAAAAAAATCTTTCCCAAAGTCCAAGCCATCAAAAGGCATGGCATGCCATCAGGTGCAGGGACATGCACCAAAGATTCCTCTCTTGGTCCCCATTGAAATCGCAAGATTCCTTTTCCCTTCCCAAAAGGAAATGAAATTTCCTTTCCGAAAGGGAAAGGAAATCCTGCGAAGCCCAAAAGAAAGGCTTACAAACACTCTGGAAAGGAGATAGGATCAAATGAAATGCAACTGCAAAAAACCTGAAAAAAAACAGAAATTGGGGACTCTGAGTGTCTTCAAAAAATAGGCTGTGAGGAAATGAGCTGCATTGCAAAGGACCAAAACTAAGCTCACAGATCTTGCAAAAGCATGGGGAAAAGTCAAGGAGGAAGACACAACTTGGAGGGGTAGAGATGAGGGACATGGCATGGATACTTAAAAAAAAAAAAATAACAAACCAGGAAAAATGTTTCCCAAAGTCAAAGCCGTCAAAATGCAGGCAGGCCATATGCCATCAAGTGCAGGCACATGCAGCAAAGCTTGCCCAAAATGGATCCCCACTGAAGGCCAAAACAGAAAAGAAGGACTTGCAAACACTCCGGAATGGAGATACCATCAAAGGAATTGCAATTGGAGGAGAAAAAAAGAAAATTTGGGAAATTTGGTGACTAGAAGTAAATGGCCCGGGATTATATCAGGTGCAGTGCAAAGGACCAAACTCTGCCAAAATTCAGCTCACAGACGATTCTAAATCAGAGGGAAAAGTCAAAAAGGAAGACACAACTTAGAGGGAAGATATGAGGAACATGGCATGGATACATTAAAAAAATACAAAAAAGAGAAAAAAATCTTTCCCAAAGTCCAAGCCATCAAAAGGCATGGCATGCCATCAGGTGCAGGGACATGCACCAAAGATTCCTCTCTTGGTCCCCATTGAAATCGCAAGATTCCTTTTCCCTTCCCAAAAGGAAATGAAATTTCCTTTCGGGAAGGGAAAAGGAATCTTGCGAAGCCCAAAAGAAAGGCTTACAAACACTCTGGAAAGGAGATAGGATCAAATGAAATGCAACTGCAAAAAACCTGAAAAAAACCAGAAAATGGAGACTTTGAGTGTCTTCAAAAAATAGGCTGTGAGGAAATGAGCTGCATTGCAAAGGACCAAAACTAAGCTCACGGATCTTGCAAAAGCATGGGGAAAAAGTCAAGGAGGAAGACACAACTTGGAGGGGAAGAGATGAGGGACATGGCATGGATACTTAAAAAAAAAAAAATAACAAACCAGGAAAAATCTTTCCCAAAGTCAAAGCCATCAAAATGCAGGCAGGCCATATGCCATCAAGTGCAGACACATGCAGCAAAGCTTGCCCAAAATGGATCCCCACTGAAGGCCAAAACAGAAAAGAAGGACTTGCAAACACTCCGGAATGGAGATACCATCAAAGGAATTGCAATTGGAGGAGAAAAAAAGAAAATTTGGGAAATTTGGTGACTAGAAGTAAATGGCCCGGGATTATATCAGGTGCAGTGCAAAGGACCAAACTCTGCCAAAATTCAGCTCACAGACGATTCTAAATCAGAGGGAAAAGTCAAAAAGGAAGAGACAACTTAGGGGGAAGATATGAGGAACATGGCATGGATACATAAAAAAAATATAAAAAAGAGAAAAAAATCTTTCCCAAAGTCCAAGCCATCAAAAGGCATGGCATGCCATCAGGTGCAGGGACATGCACCAAAGATTCCTCTCTTGGTCCCCATTGAAATCGCAAGATTCCTTTTCCCTTCCCAAAAGGAAATGAAATTTCCTTTCGGAAAGGGAAAGGAAATCCTGCGAAGCCCAAAAGAAAGGCTTACAAACACTCTGGAAAGGAGATAGGATCAAATGAAATGCAACTGCAAAAAACCTGAAAAAAAACAGAAATTGGGGACTCTGACTGTCTTCAAAAAATAGGCTGTGAGGAAATGAGCTGCATTGCAAAGGACCAAAACTAAGCTCACGAATCTTGCAAAAGCATGGGGAAAAAGTCAAAGAAGGAAGACACAACTTGGAGGGGAAGAGATGAGGGACATGGCATGGATACTTAAAAAAAAAAAAAAAATAACAAACCAGGAAAAATGTTTCCCAAAGTCAAAGCCATCAAAATGCAGGCAGGCCATATGCCATCAAGCGCAGGCACATGCAGCAAAGCTTGCCCAAAATGGATCCCCACTGAAGGCCAAAACAGAAAAGAAGGACTTGCAAACACTCCGGAATGGAGATACCATCAAAGGAATTGCAATTGGAGGAGAAAAAAAGAAAATTTGGGAAATTTGGTGACTAGAAGTAAATGGCCCGGGATTATATCAGGTGCAGTGCAAAGGACCAAACTCTGCCAAAATTCAGCTCACAGACGATTCTAAATCAGAGGGAAAAGTCAAAAAGGAAGAGACAACTTAGGGGGAAGATATGAGGAACATGGCATGGATACATAAAAAAAATATAAAAAAGAGAAAAAAATCTTTCCCAAAGTCCAAGCCATCAAAAGGCATGGCATGCCATCAGGTGCAGGGACATGCACCAAAGATTCCTCTCTTGGTCCCCATTGAAATCGCAAGATTCCTTTTCCCTTCCCAAAAGGAAATGAAATTTCCTTTCGGAAAGGGAAAGGAAATCCTGCGAAGCCCAAAAGAAAGGCTTACAAACACTCTGGAAAGGAGATAGGATCAAATGAAATGCAACTGCAAAAAACCTGAAAAAAAACAGAAATTGGGGACTCTGACTGTCTTCAAAAAATAGGCTGTGAGGAAATGAGCTGCATTGCAAAGGACCAAAACTAAGCTCACGAATCTTGCAAAAGCATGGGGAAAAAGTCAAAGAAGGAAGACACAACTTGGAGGGGAAGAGATGAGGGACATGGCATGGATACTTAAAAAAAAAAAAAAAATAACAAACCAGGAAAAATGTTTCCCAAAGTCAAAGCCATCAAAATGCAGGCAGGCCATATGCCATCAAGTGCAGGCACATGCAGCAAAGCTTGCCCAAAATGGATCCCCACTGAAGGCCAAAACAGAAAAGAAGGACTTGCAAACACTCCGGAATGGAGATACCATCAAAGGAATTGCAATTGGAGGAGAAAAAAAGAAAATTTGGGAAATTTGGTGACTAGAAGTAAATGGCCCGGGATTATATCAGGTGCAGTGCAAAGGACCAAACTCTGCCAAAATTCAGCTCACAGACGATTCTAAATCAGAGGGAAAAGTCAAAAAGGAAGAGACAACTTAGGGGGAAGATATGAGGAACATGGCATGGATACATAAAAAAAATATAAAAAAGAGAAAAAAATCTTTCCCAAAGTCCAAGCCATCAAAAGGCATGGCATGCCATCAGGTGCAGGGACATGCACCAAAGATTCCTCTCTTGGTCCCCATTGAAATCGCAAGATTCCTTTTCCCTTCCCAAAAGGAAATGAAATTTCCTTTCGGAAAGGGAAAGGAAATCCTGCGAAGCCCAAAAGAAAGGCTTACAAACACTCTGGAAAGGAGATAGGATCAAATGAAATGCAACTGCAAAAAACCTGAAAAAAAACAGAAATTGGGGACTCTGACTGTCTTCAAAAAATAGGCTGTGAGGAAATGAGCTGCATTGCAAAGGACCAAAACTAAGCTCACGAATCTTGCAAAAGCATGGGGAAAAAGTCAAAGAAGGAAGACACAACTTGGAGGGGAAGAGATGAGGGACATGGCATGGATACTTAAAAAAAAAAAAAAAATAACAAACCAGGAAAAATGTTTCCCAAAGTCAAAGCCATCAAAATGCAGGCAGGCCATATGCCATCAAGCGCAGGCACATGCAGCAAAGCTTGCCCAAAATGGATCCCCACTGAAGGCCAAAACAGAAAAGAAGGACTTGCAAACACTCCGGAATGGAGATACCATCAAAGGAATTGCAATTGGAGGAGAAAAAAAGAAAATTTGGGAAATTTGGTGACTAGAAGTAAATGGCCCGGGATTATATCAGGTGCAGTGCAAAGGACCAAACTCTGCCAAAATTCAGCTCACAGACGATTCTAAATCAGAGGGAAAAGTCAAAAAGGAAGAGACAACTTAGGGGGAAGATATGAGGAACATGGCATGGATACATAAAAAAAATATAAAAAAGAGAAAAAAATCTTTCCCAAAGTCCAAGCCATCAAAAGGCATGGCATGCCATCAGGTGCAGGGACATGCACCAAAGATTCCTCTCTTGGTCCCCATTGAAATCGCAAGATTCCTTTTCCCTTCCCAAAAGGAAATGAAATTTCCTTTCGGAAAGGGAAAGGAAATCCTGCGAAGCCCAAAAGAAAGGCTTACAAACACTCTGGAAAGGAGATAGGATCAAATGAAATGCAACTGCAAAAAACCTGAAAAAAAACAGAAATTGGGGACTCTGACTGTCTTCAAAAAATAGGCTGTGAGGAAATGAGCTGCATTGCAAAGGACCAAAACTAAGCTCACGAATCTTGCAAAAGCATGGGGAAAAAGTCAAAGAAGGAAGACACAACTTGGAGGGGAAGAGATGAGGGACATGGCATGGATACTTAAAAAAAAAAAAAAAATAACAAACCAGGAAAAATGTTTCCCAAAGTCAAAGCCATCAAAATGCAGGCAGGCCATATGCCATCAAGCGCAGGCACATGCAGCAAAGCTTGCCCAAAATGGATCCCCACTGAAGGCCAAAACAGAAAAGAAGGACTTGCAAACACTCCGGAATGGAGATACCATCAAAGGAATTGCAATTGGAGGAGAAAAAAAGAAAATTTGGGAAATTTGGTGACTAGAAGTAAATGGCCCGGGATTATATCAGGTGCAGTGCAAAGGACCAAACTCTGCCAAAATTCAGCTCACAGACGATTCTAAATCAGAGGGAAAAGTCAAAAAGGAAGACACAACTTAGGGGGAAGATATGAGGAACATGGCATGGATACATAAAAAAAATACAAAAAAGAGAAAAAAATCTTTCCCAAAGTCCAAGCCATCAAAAGGCATGGCATGCCATCAGGTGCAGGGACATGCACCAAAGATTCCTCTCTTGGTCCCCATTGAAATCGCAAGATTCCTTTTCCCTTCCCCAAAGGAAATGAAATTTCCTTTCGGGAAGGGAAAGGAATCTTGCGAAGCCCAAAAGAAAGGCTTACAAACACTCTGGAAAGGAGATAGGATCAAATGAAATGCAACTGCAAAAAACCTGAAAAAAAACAGAAAATGGGGACTTTGAGTGTCTTCGAAAAATAGGCTGTGAGGAAATGAGCTGCATTGCAAAGGACCAAAACTAAGCTCACGGATCTTGCAAAAGCATGGGGAAAAAGTCAAGGAGGAAGACACAACTTGGAGGGGAAGAGATGAGGGACATGGCATGGATACTTAAAAAAAAAAAAAAAATAACAAACCAGGAAAAATGTTTCCCAAAGTCAAAGCCATCAAAATGCAGGCAGGCCATATGCCATCAAGTGCAGACACATGCAGCAAAGCTTGCCCAAAATGGATCCCCACTGAAGGCCAAAACAGAAAAGAAGGACTTGCAAACACTCCGGAATGGAGATACCATCAAAGGAATTGCAATTGGAGGAGAAAAAAAGAAAATTTGGGAAATTTGGTGACTAGAAGTAAATGGCCCGGGATTATATCAGGTGCAGTGCAAAGGACCAAACTCTGCCAAAATTCAGCTCACAGACGATTCTAAATCAGAGGGAAAAGTCAAAAAGGAAGAGACAACTTAGGGGGAAGATATGAGGAACATGGCATGGATACATAAAAAAAATATAAAAAAGAGAAAAAAATCTTTCCCAAAGTCCAAGCCATCAAAAGGCATGGCATGCCATCAGGTGCAGGGACATGCACCAAAGATTCCTCTCTTGGTCCCCATTGAAATCGCAAGATTCCTTTTCCCTTCCCAAAAGGAAATGAAATTTCCTTTCGGAAAGGGAAAGGAAATCCTGCGAAGCCCAAAAGAAAGGCTTACAAACACTCTGGAAAGGAGATAGGATCAAATGAAATGCAACTGCAAAAAACCTGAAAAAAAACAGAAATTGGGGACTCTGACTGTCTTCAAAAAATAGGCTGTGAGGAAATGAGCTGCATTGCAAAGGACCAAAACTAAGCTCACGAATCTTGCAAAAGCATGGGGAAAAAGTCAAAGAAGGAAGACACAACTTGGAGGGGAAGAGATGAGGGACATGGCATGGATACTTAAAAAAAAAAAAAAAATAACAAACCAGGAAAAATGTTTCCCAAAGTCAAAGCCATCAAAATGCAGGCAGGCCATATGCCATCAAGCGCAGGCACATGCAGCAAAGCTTGCCCAAAATGGATCCCCAGTGAAGGCCAAAACAGAAAAGAAGGACTTGCAAACACTCCGGAATGGAGATACCATCAAAGGAATTGCAATTGGAGGAGAAAAAAAGAAAATTTGGGAAATTTGGTGACTAGAAGTAAATGGCCCGGGATTATATCAGGTGCAGTGCAAAGGACCAAACTCTGCCAAAATTCAGCTCACAGACGATTCTAAATCAGAGGGAAAAGTCAAAAAGGAAGACACAACTTAGGGGGAAGATATGAGGAACATGGCATGGATACATAAAAAAAATACAAAAAAGAGAAAAAAATCTTTCCCAAAGTCCAAGCCATCAAAAGGCATGGCATGCCATCAGGTGCAGGGACATGCACCAAAGATTCCTCTCTTGGTCCCCATTGAAATCGCAAGATTCCTTTTCCCTTCCCCAAAGGAAATGAAATTTCCTTTTGGGAAGGGAAAGGAATCTTGCGAAGCCCAAAAGAAAGGCTTACAAACACTCTGGAAAGGAGATAGGATCAAATGAAATGCAACTGCAAAAAACCTGAAAAAAAACAGAAAATGGGGACTTTGAGTGTCTTCGAAAAATAGGCTGTGAGGAAATGAGCTGCATTGCAAAGGACCAAAACTAAGCTCACGGATCTTGCAAAAGCATGGGGAAAAAGTCAAGGAGGAAGACACAACTTGGAGGGGAAGAGATGAGGGACATGGCATGGATACTTAAAAAAAAAAAAAAAAAAACCAGAAAAATCTTTCCCAAAGTCAAAGCCATCAAAATGCAGGCAGGCCATATGCCATCAAGTGCAGGCACATGCAGCAAAGCTTGCCCAAAATGGATCCCCACTGAAGGCCAAAACAGAAAAGAAGGACTTGCAAACACTCCGGAATGGAGATACCATCAAAGGAATTGCAATTGGAGGAGAAAAAAAGAAAATTTGGGAAATTTGGTGACTAGAAGTAAATGGCCCGGGATTATATCAGGTGCAGTGCAAAGGACCAAACTCTGCCAAAATTCAGCTCACAGACGATTCTAAATCAGAGGGAAAAGTCAAAAAGGAAGACACAACTTAGGGGGAAGATATGAGGAACATGGCTAGGATACATTAAAAAAATACAAAAAAGAGAAAAACATCTTTCCCAAAGTCCAAGCCATCAAAAGGCATGGCATGCCATCAGGTGCAGGGACATGCACCAAAGATTCCTCTCTTGGTCCCCATTGGAATCGCAAGATTCCTTTTCCCTTCCCGAAAGGAAATGAAATTTCCTATCGGGAAGGAAAAGGAATCTTGCGAAGCCCAAAAGAAAGGCTTACAAACACTCTGGAAAGGAGATAGGATCAAATGAAATGCAACTGCAAAAAACCTGAAAAAAAACAGAAATTGGGGACTCTGAGTGTCTTCAAAAAATAGGCTGTGAGGAAATGAGCTGCATTGCAAAGGACCAAAACTAAGCTCACGGATCTTGCAAAAGCATGGGGAAAAAGTCAAGGAGGAAGACACAACTTGGAGGGGAAGAGATGAGGGACATGGCATGGATACTCAAAAAAAAAAAAAAAAAAAAAAAACCAGAAAAATCTTTCCCAAAGTCAAAGCCATCAAAATGCAGGCAGGCCATATGCTATCAAGTGCAGGCACATGCAGCAAAGCTTGCCCAAAATGGATCCCCACTGAAGGCCAAAACAGAAAAGAAGGACTTGCAAACACTCCGGAATGGAGATACCATCAAAGGAATTGCAATTGGAGGAGAAAAAAAGAAAATTTGGGAAATTTGGTGACTACAAGTAAATGGCCCGGGATTATATCAGGTGCAGTGCAAAGGACCAAACTCTGCCAAAATTCAGCTCACAGACGATTCTAAATCAGAGGGAAAAGTCAAAAAGGAAGACACAACTTAGGGGGAAGATATGAGGAACATGGCATGGATACATAAAAAAAATACAAAAAAGAGAAAAAAATCTTTCCCAAAGTCCAAGCCATCAAAAGGCATGGCATGCCATCAGGTGCAGGGACATGCACCAAAGATTCCTCTCTTGGTCCCCATTGAAATCGCAAGATTCCTTTTCCCTTCCCAAAAGGAAATGAAATTTCCTTTTGGGAAGGGAAAGGAATCTTGCGAAGCCCAGAAGAAAGGCTTACAAACACTCTGGAAAGGAGATAGGATCAAATGAAATGCAACTGCAAAAAACCTGAAAAAAAACAGAAATTGGGGACTCTGAGTGTCTTCAAAAAATAGGCTGTGAGGAAATGAGCTGCATTGCAAAGGACCAAAACTAAGCTCACAGATCTTGCAAAAGCATGGGGAAAAGTCAAGGAGGAAGACACAACTTGGAGGGGAAGAGATGAGGGACATGGCATGGATACTTAAAAAAAAAAAAATAACAAACCAGGAAAAATGTTTCCCAAAGTCAAAGCCGTCAAAATGCAGGCAGGCCATATGCCATCAAGTGCAGGCACATGCAGCAAAGCTTGCCCAAAATGGATCCCCACTGAAGGCCAAAACAGAAAAGAAGGACTTGCAAACACTCCGGAATGGAGATACCATCAAAGGAATTGCAATTGGAGGAGAAAAAAAGAAAATTTGGGAAATTTGGTGACTAGAAGTAAATGGCCCGGGATTATATCAGGTGCAGTGCAAAGGACCAAACTCTGCCAAAATTCAGCTCACAGACGATTCTAAATCAGAGGGAAAAGTCAAAAAGGAAGACACAACTTAGAGGGAAGATATGAGGAACATGGCATGGATACATAAAAAAAATAAAAAAAGAGAAAAAAATCTTTCCCAAAGTCCAAGCCATCAAAAGGCATGGCATGCCATCAGGTGCAGGGACATGCACCAAAGATTCCTCTCTTGGTCCCCATTGAAATCGCAAGATTCCTTTTCCCTTCCCAAAAGGAAATGAAATTTCCTTTCGGGAAGGAAAAGGAATCTTGCGAAGCCCAAAAGAAAGGCTTACAAACATCCTGGAAAGGAGATAGGATCAAATGAAATGCAACTGCAAAAAACCTGAAAAAAAACAGAAATTGGGGACTCTGAGTGTCTTCAAAAAATAGGCTGTGAAGAAATGAGCTGCATTGCAAAGGACCAAAACTAAGCTCACGGATCTTGCAAAAGCATGGGGAAAACGTCAAGGAGGAAGACACAACTTGGAGGGGAAGAGATGAGGGACATGGCATGGATACGTAAAAAAAAACAAAAAAAAAAAAAAACAGAAAAATCTTTCCCAAAGTCAAAGCCATCAAAATGCAGGCAGGCCATATGCCATCAAGTGCAGGCACATGCAGCAAAGCTTGCCCAAAATGGATCCCCACTGAAGGCCAAAACAGAAAAGAAGGACTTGCAAACACTCCGGAATGGAGATACCATCAAAGGAATTGCAATTGGAGGAGAAAAAAAGAAAATTTGGGAAATTTGGTGACTACAAGTAAATGGCCCGGGATTATATCAGGTGCAGTGCAAAGGACCAAACTCTGCCAAAATTCAGCTCACAGACGATTCTAAATCAGAGGGAAAAGTCAAAAAGGAAGACACAACTTAGGGGGAAGATATGAGGAACATGGCATGGATACATAAAAAAAATACAAAAAAGAGAAAAAAATCTTTCCCAAAGTCCAAGCCATCAAAAGGCATGGCATGCCATCAGGTGCAGGGACATGCACCAAAGATTCCTCTCTTGGTCCCCATTGAAATCGCAAGATTCCTTTTCCCTTCCCAAAAGGAAATGAAATTTCCTTTTGGGAAGGGAAAGGAATCTTGCGAAGCCCAGAAGAAAGGCTTACAAACACTCTGGAAAGGAGATAGGATCAAATGAAATGCAACTGCAAAAAACCTGAAAAAAAACAGAAATTGGGGACTCTGACTGTCTTCAAAAAATAGGCTGTGAGGAAATGAGCTGCATTGCAAAGGACCAAAACTAAGCTCACAGATCTTGCAAAAGCATGGGGAAAAGTCAAGGAGGAAGACACAACTTGGAGGGGAAGAGATGAGGGACATGGCATGGATACTTAAAAAAAAAAAAATAACAAACCAGGAAAAATGTTTCCCAAAGTCAAAGCCGTCAAAATGCAGGCAGGCCATATGCCATCAAGTGCAGGCACATGCAGCAAAGCTTGCCCAAAATGGATCCCCACTGAAGGCCAAAACAGAAAAGAAGGACTTGCAAACACTCCGGAATGGAGATACCATCAAAGGAATTGCAATTGGAGGAGAAAAAAAGAAAATTTGGGAAATTTGGTGACTAGAAGTAAATGGCCCGGGATTATATCAGGTGCAGTGCAAAGGACCAAACTCTGCCAAAATTCAGCTCACAGACGATTCTAAATCAGAGGGAAAAGTCAAAAAGGAAGACACAACTTAGAGGGAAGATATGAGGAACATGGCATGGATACATAAAAAAAATAAAAAAAGAGAAAAAAATCTTTCCCAAAGTCCAAGCCATCAAAAGGCATGGCATGCCATCAGGTGCAGGGACATGCACCAAAGATTCCTCTCTTGGTCCCCATTGAAATCGCAAGATTCCTTTTCCCTTCCCAAAAGGAAATGAAATTTCCTTTCGGGAAGGAAAAGGAATCTTGCGAAGCCCAAAAGAAAGGCTTACAAACATCCTGGAAAGGAGATAGGATCAAATGAAATGCAACTGCAAAAAACCTGAAAAAAAACAGAAATTGGGGACTCTGAGTGTCTTCAAAAAATAGGCTGTGAAGAAATGAGCTGCATTGCAAAGGACCAAAACTAAGCTCACGGATCTTGCAAAAGCATGGGGAAAACGTCAAGGAGGAAGACACAACTTGGAGGGGAAGAGATGAGGGACATGGCATGGATTCTTAAAAAAAACAAAAAAAAAAAAAAACAGAAAAATCTTTCCCAAAGTCAAAGCCATCAAAATGCAGGCAGGCCATATGCCATCAAGTGCAGGCACATGCAGCAAAGCTTGCCCAAAATGGATCCCCACTGAAGGCCAAAACAGAAAAGAAGTACTTGCAAACACTCCGGAATGGAGATACCATCAAAGGAATTGCAATTGGAGGAGAAAAAAAGAAAATTTGGGAAATTTGGTGACTACAAGTAAATGGCCCGGGATTATATCAGGTGCAGTGCAAAGGACCAAACTCTGCCAAAATTCAGCTCACAGACGATTCTAAATCAGAGGGAAAAGTCAAAAAGGAAGACACAACTTAGGGAGAAGATATGACGAACATGGCATGGATACATAAAAAAAATACAAAAAAGAGAAAAAAATCTTTCCCAAAGTCCAAGCCATCAAAAGGCATGGCATGCCATCAGGTGCAGGGACATGCACCAAAGATTCCTCTCTTGGTGCCCATTGAAATCGCAAGATTCCTTTTCCCTTCCCGAAAGGAAATGAAATTTCCTTTCGGGAAGGGAAAGGAATCTTGCGAAGCCCAAAAGAAAGGCTTACAAACATCCTGGAAAGGATATAGGATCAAATGAAATGCAACTGCAAAAAACCTGAAAAAAACCAGAAAATGGGGACTTTGTCTTCAAAAAATAGGCTGTGAGGAAATGAGCTGCATTGCAAAGGACCAAAACTAAGCTCACGGATCTTGCAAAAGCATGGGGAAAACGTCAAGGAGGAAGACACAACTTGGAGGGGAAGAGATGAGGGACATGGCATGGATTCTTAAAAAAAACAAAAAAAAAAAAAAAACAGAAAAATCTTTCCCAAAGTCAAAGCCATCAAAATGCAGGCAGGCCATATGCCATCAAGTGCAGGCACATGCAGCAAAGCTTGCCCAAAATGGATCCCCACTGAAGGCCAAAACAGAAAAGAAGGACTTGCAAACACTCCGGAATGGAGATACCATCAAAGGAATTGCAATTGGAGGAGAAAAAAAGAAAATTTGGGAAATTTGGTGACTAGAAGTAAATGGCCCGGGATTATATCAGGTGCAGTGCAAAGGACCAAACTCTGCCAAAATTCAGCTCACAGATGTTTCTAATACAGAGGGAAAAGTCAAAAAGGAAGACACAACTTAGGGGGAAGATATGAGGAACATGGCATGGATACATAAAAAAAATACAAAAAAGAGAAAAAAATCTTTCCCAAAGTCCAAGCCATCAAAAGGCATGGCATGCCATCAGGTGCAGGGACATGCACCAAAGATTCCTCTCTTGGTCCCCATTGAAATCGCAAGATTCCTTTTCCCTTCGCGAAAGGAAATGAAATTTCCTTTCGGGAAGGGAAAGGAATCTTGCGAAGCCCAAAAGAAAGGCTTACATACATCCTGGAAAGGAGATAGGATCAAATGAAATGCAACTACAAAAAACCTGAAAAAAACCAGAAATTGGGGACTCTGAGTGTCTTCAAAAAATAGGCTGTGAGGAAATGAGCTGCATTGCAAAGGACCAAAACTAAGCTCACGGATCTTGCAAAAGCATGGGGAAAAAGTCAAGGAGGAAGACACAACTTGGAGGGGAAGAGATGAGGGACATGGCATGGATACTTAAAAAAAAAAAAAAAACAAAAACCAGAAAAATCTTTCCCAAAGTCAAAGCCATCAAAATGCAGGCAGGCCATATGCCATCAAGTGCAGGCACATGCAGCAAAGCTTGCCCAAAATGGATCCCCACTGAAGGCCAAAACAGAAAAGAAGGACTTGCAAACACTCCGGAATGGAGATACCATCAAAGGAATTGCAATTGGAGGAGAAAAAAAGAAAATTTGGGAAATTTGGTGACTAGAAGTAAATGGCCCGGGATTATATCAGGTGCAGTGCAAAGGACCAAACTCTGCCAAAATTCAGCTCACAGATGTTTCTAAATCGGAGGGAAAAGTCAAAAAGGAAGACACAACTTAGGGGGAAGATATGAGGAACATGGCATGGATACATTAAAAAAATACAAAAAAAAAAAAAAATCTTTCCCAAAGTCCAAGCCATCAAAAGGCATGGCATGCCATCAGGTGCAGGGACATGCACCAAAGATTCCTCTCTTGGTCCCCATTGAAATCGCAAGATTCCCTTTCCCTTCCCAAAAGGAAATGAAATTTCCTTTCGGGTAGGGAACAGGAATCTTGCGAAGCCCAAAAGAAAGGCTGACAAACACTCTGGAAAGGAGATAGGATCAAATGAAATGCAACTGCAAAAAACCTGACAAAAACCAGAAAATGGGGACTTTGAGTGTCTTCAAAAAATAGGCTGTGAGGAAATGAGCTGCATTGCAAAGGACCAAAACTAAGCTCACGGATCTTGCAAAAGCATGGGGAAAATGTCAAGGAGGAAGACACAACTTGGAGGGGAAGAGATGAGGGACATGGCATGGATACGTAAAAAAAAAACAAAAAAAAAAACCAGGAAAATGGTTTCCCAAAGTCAAAGCCATCAAAATGCAGGCAGGCCATATGCCATCAAGTGCAGGCACATGCAGCAAAGCTTGCCCAAAATGGATCCCCACTGAAGGCCAAAACAGAAAAGAAGGACTTGCAAACACTCCGGAATGGAGATACCATCAAAGGAATTGCAATTGGAGGAGAAAAAAAGAAAATTTGGGAAATTTGGTGACTAGAAGTAAATGGCCCGGGATTATATCAGGTGCAGTGCAAAGGACCAAACTCTGCCAAAATTCAGCTCACAGACGATTCTAAATCAGAGGGAAAAGTCAAAAAGGAAGACACAACTTAGGGGGAAGATATGAGGAACATGGCATGGATACATTAAAAAAATACAAAAAAGAGAAAAAAATCTTTCCCAAAGTCCAAGCCATCAAAAGGCATGGCATGCCATCAGGTGCAGGGACATGCACCAAAGATTCCTCTCTTGGTCCCCATTGAAATCGCAAGATTCCCTTTCCCTTCCCAAAAGGAAATGAAATTTCCTTTCGGGTAGGGAACAGGAATCTTGCGAAGCCCAAAAGAAAGGCTTACAAACACTCTGGAAAGGAGATAGGATCAAATGAAATGCAACTGCAAAAAACCTGACAAAAACCAGAAAATGGGGACTTTGAGTGTCTTCAAAAAATAGGCTGTGAGGAAATGAGCTGCATTGCAAAGGACCAAAACTAAGCTCACGGATCTTGCAAAAGCATGGGGAAAAAGTCAAGGAGGAAGACACAACTTGGAGGGGAAGAGATGAGGGACATGGCATGGATTCTTAAAAAAAACAAAAAAAAAAAAAAACCAGAAAAATCTTTCCCAAAGTCAAAGCCATCAAAATGCAGGCAGGCCATATGCCATCAAGTGCAGGCACATGCAGCAAAGCTTGCCCAAAATGGATCCCCACTGAAGGCCAAAACAGAAAAGAAGGACTTGCAAACACTCCGGAATGGAGATACCATCAAAGGAATTGCAATTGGAGGAGAAAAAAAGAAAATTTGGGAAATTTGGTGACTAGAAGTAAATGGCCCGGGATTATATCAGGTGCAGTGCAAAGGACCAAACTCTGCCAAAATTCAGCTCACAGACGATTCTAAATCGGAGGGAAAAGTCAAAAAGGAAGACACAACTTAGGGGGAAGATATGAGGAACATGGCATGGATACATAAAAAAAATACAAAAAAGAGAAAAAAATCTTTCCCAAAGTCCAAGCCATCAAAAGGCATGGCATGCCATCAGGTGCAGGGACATGCACCAAAGATTCCTCTCTTGGTCCCCATTGAAATCGCAAGATTCCTTTTCCCTTCCCGAAAGGAAATGAAATTTCCGTTCGGGAAGGGAAAGGAATCTTGCGAAGCCCAAAAGAAAGGCTTACAAACACTCTGGAAAGGAGATAGGATCAAATGAAATGCAACTGCAAAAAACCTGAAAAAAAACAGAAATTGGGGACTTTGTCTTCAAAAAATAGGCTGTGAGGAAATGAGCTGCATTGCAAAGGACCAAAACTAAGCTCACGGATCTTGCAAAAGCATGGGGAAAAAGTCAAGGAGGAAGACACAACTTGGAGGGGAAGAGATGAGGGACATGGCATGGATACTTAAAAAAAAAAAAAAAAACAAAAAACAGAAAAATCTTCCCCAAAGTCAAAGCCATCAAAATGCAGGCAGGCCATATGCCATCAAGTGCAGGCACATGCAGCAAAGCTTGCCCAAAATGGATCCCCACTGAAGGCCAAAACAGAAAAGAAGGACTTGCAAACACTCCGGAATGGAGATACCATCAAAGGAATTGCAATTGGAGGAGAAAAAAAGAAAATTTGGGAAATTTGGTGACTAGAAGTAAATGGCCCGGGATTATATCAGGTGCAGTGCAAAGGACCAAACTCTGCCAAAATTCAGCTCACAGACGATTCTAAATCAGAGGGAAAAGTCAAAAAGGAAGACACAACTTAGGGGGAAGATATGAGGAACATGGCATGGATACATAAAAAAAATACAAAAAAGAGAAAAAAATCTTTCCCAAAGTCCAAGCCATCAAAAGGCATGGCATGCCATCAGGTGCAGGGACATGCACCAAAGATTCCTCTCTTGGTCCCCATTGAAATCGCAAGATTCCTTTTCCCTTCCCAAAAGGAAATGAAATTTCCTTTCGGGAAGGAAAAGGAATCTTGCGAAGCCCAAAAGAAAGGCTTACAAACATCCTGGAAAGGAGATAGGATCAAATGAAATGCAACTGCAAAAAACCTGAAAAAAAACAGAAATTGGGGACTCTGAGTGTCTTCAAAAAATAGGCTGTGAAGAAATGAGCTGCATTGCAAAGGACCAAAACTAAGCTCACGGATCTTGCAAAAGCATGGGGAAAATGTCAAGGAGGAAGACACAACTTGGAGGGGAAGAGATGAGGGACATGGCATGGATTCTTAAAAAAAACAAAAAAAAAAAAAAACCAGAAAAATCTTTCCCAAAGTCAAAGCCATCAAAATGCAGGCAGGCCATATGCCATCAAGTGCAGGCACATGCAGCAAAGCTTGCCCAAAATGGATCCCCACTGAAGGCCAAAACAGAAAAGAAGGACTTGCAAACACTCCGGAATGGAGATACCATCAAAGGAATTGCAATTGGAGGAGAAAAAAAGAAAATTTGGGAAATTTGGTGACTAGAAGTAAATGGCCCGGGATTATATCAGGTGCAGTGCAAAGGACCAAACTCTGCCAAAATTCAGCTCACAGACGATTCTAAATCAGAGGGAAAAGTCAAAAAGGAAGACACAACTTAGGGAGAAGATATGAGGAACATGGCATGGATACATAAAAAAAATACAAAAAAGAGAAAAAAATCTTTCCCAAAGTCCAAGCCATCAAAAGGCATGGCATGCCATCAGGTGCAGGGACATGCACCAAAGATTCCTCTCTTGGTCCCCATTGAAATCGCAAGATTCCTTTTCCCTTTGCGAAAGGAAATGAAATTTCCTTTCGGGAAGGGAAAGGAATCTTGCGAAGCCCAAAAGAAAGGCTTACAAACATCCTGGAAAGGAGATAGGATCAAATGAAATGCAACTACAAAAAACCTGAAAAAAACCAGAAATTGGGGACTCTGAGTGTCTTCAAAAAATAGGCTGTGAGGAAATGAGCTGCATTGCAAAGGACCAAAACTAAGCTCACGGATCTTGCAAAAGCATGGGGAAAAGTCAAGGAGGAAGACACAACTTGGAGGGGAAGAGATGAGGGACATGGCATGGATACTTAAAAAAAAAAAAAAAACAAAAAACCAGAAAAATCTTTCCCAAAGTCAAAGCCATCAAAATGCAGGCAGGCCATATGCCATCAAGTGCAGGCACATGCAGCAAAGCTTGCCCAAAATGGATCCCCACTGAAGGCCAAAACAGAAAAGAAGGACTTGCAAACACTCCGGAATGGAGATACCATCAAAGGAATTGCAATTGGAGGAGAAAAAAAGAAAATTTGGGAAATTTGGTGACTAGAAGTAAATGGCCCGGGATTATATCAGGTGCAGTGCAAAGGACCAAACTCTGCCAAAATTCAGCTCACAGATGTTTCTAAATCGGAGGGAAAAGTCAAAAAGGAAGACACAACTTAGGGGGAAGATATGAGGAACATGGCATGGATACATTAAAAAAATACAAAAAAAAAAAAAAATCTTTCCCAAAGTCCAAGCCATCAAAAGGCATGGCATGCCATCAGGTGCAGGGACATGCACCAAAGATTCCTCTCTTGGTCCCCATTGAAATCGCAAGATTCCCTTTCCCTTCCCAAAAGGAAATGAAATTTCCTTTCGGGTAGGGAACAGGAATCTTGCGAAGCCCAAAAGAAAGGCTTACAAACACTCTGGAAAGGAGATAGGATCAAAAGAAATGCAACTGCAAAAAACCTGACAAAAACCAGAAAATGGGGACTTTGAGTGTCTTCAAAAAATAGGCTGTGAGGAAATGAGCTGCATTGCAAAGGACCAAAACTAAGCTCACGGATCTTGCAAAAGCATGGGGAAAATGTCAAGGAGGAAGACACAACTTGGAGGGGAAGAGATGAGGGACATGGCATGGATTCTTAAAAAAAACAAAAAAAAAAAAAAACCAGAAAAATCTTTCCCAAAGTCAAAGCCATCAAAATGCAGGCAGGCCATATGCCATCAAGTGCAGGCACATGCAGCAAAGCTTGCCCAAAATGGATCCCCACTGAAGGCCAAAACAGAAAAGAAGGACTTGCAAACACTCCGGAATGGAGATACCATCAAAGGAATTGCAATTGGAGGAGAAAAAAAGAAAATTTGGGAAATTTGGTGACTAGAAGTAAATGGCCCGGGATTATATCAGGTGCAGTGCAAAGGACCAAACTCTGCCAAAATTCAGCTCACAGACGATTCTAAATCAGAGGGAAAAGTCAAAAAGGAAGACACAACTTAGGGGGAAGATATGAGGAACATGGCATGGATACATAAAAAAAATACAAAAAAGAGAAAAAAATCTTTCCCAAAGTCCAAGCCATCAAAAGGCATGGCATGCCATCAGGTGCAGGGACATGCACCAAAGATTCCTCTCTTGGTCCCCATTGAAATCGCAAGATTCCTTTTCCCTTCCCGAAAGGAAATGAAATTTCCTTTCGGGTAGGGAAAGGAATCATGCAAAGCCCAAAAGAAAGGCTTACAAACACTCTGGAAATGAGATAGGATCAAATGAAATGCAACTGCAAAAAACCTGAAAAAAAACAGAAAATGGGGACTTTGTCTTCAAAAAATAGGCTGTGAGGAAATGAGCTGCATTGCAAAGGACCAAAACTAAGCTCACGGATCTTGCAAAAGCATGGGGAAAAAGTCAAGGAGGAAGACACAACTTGGAGGGGAAGAGATGAGGGACATGGCATGGATACGTAAAAAAAAAAAAAAAAAAAACAAAAAACAGAAAAATCTTCCCCAAAGTCAAAGCCATCAAAATGCAGGCAGGCCATATGCCATCAAGTGCAGGCACATGCAGCAAAGCTTGCCCAAAATGGATCCCCACTGAAGGCCAAAACAGAAAAGAAGGACTTGCAAACACTCCGGAATGGAGATACCATCAAAGGAATTGCAATTGGAGGAGAAAAAAAGAAAATTTGGGAAATTTGGTGACTAGAAGTAAATGGCCCGGGATTATATCAGGTGCAGTGCAAAGGACCAAACTCTGCCAAAATTCAGCTCACAGATGTTTCTAAATCGGAGGGAAAAGTCAAAAAGGAAGACACAACTTAGGGGGAAGATATGAGGAACATGGCATGGATACATTAAAAAAATACAAAAAAAAAAAAAAATCTTTCCCAAAGTCCAAGCCATCAAAAGGCATGGCATGCCATCAGGTGCAGGGACATGCACCAAAGATTCCTCTCTTGGTCCCCATTGAAATCGCAAGATTCCCTTTCCCTTCCCAAAAGGAAATGAAATTTCCTTTCGGGTAGGGAACAGGAATCTTGCGAAGCCCAAAAGAAAGGCTTACAAACACTCTGGAAAGGAGATAGGATCAAAAGAAATGCAACTGCAAAAAACCTGACAAAAACCAGAAAATGGGGACTTTGAGTGTCTTCAAAAAATAGGCTGTGAGGAAATGAGCTGCATTGCAAAGGACCAAAACTAAGCTCACGGATCTTGCAAAAGCATGGGGAAAATGTCAAGGAGGAAGACACAACTTGGAGGGGAAGAGATGAGGGACATGGCATGGATTCTTAAAAAAAACAAAAAAAAAAAAAAACCAGAAAAATCTTTCCCAAAGTCAAAGCCATCAAAATGCAGGCAGGCCATATGCCATCAAGTGCAGGCACATGCAGCAAAGCTTGCCCAAAATGGATCCCCACTGAAGGCCAAAACAGAAAAGAAGGACTTGCAAACACTCCGGAATGGAGATACCATCAAAGGAATTGCAATTGGAGGAGAAAAAAAGAAAATTTGGGAAATTTGGTGACTAGAAGTAAATGGCCCGGGATTATATCAGGTGCAGTGCAAAGGACCAAACTCTGCCAAAATTCAGCTCACAGACGATTCTAAATCAGAGGGAAAAGTCAAAAAGGAAGACACAACTTAGGGGGAAGATATGAGGAACATGGCATGGATACATAAAAAAAATACAAAAAAGAGAAAAAAATCTTTCCCAAAGTCCAAGCCATCAAAAGGCATGGCATGCCATCAGGTGCAGGGACATGCACCAAAGATTCCTCTCTTGGTCCCCATTGAAATCGCAAGATTCCTTTTCCCTTCCCGAAAGGAAATGAAATTTCCTTTCGGGTAGGGAAAGGAATCTTGCAAAGCCCAAAAGAAAGGCTTACAAACACTCTGGAAATGAGATAGGATCAAATGAAATGCAACTGCAAAAAACCTGAAAAAAAACAGAAAATGGGGACTTTGTCTTCAAAAAATAGGCTGTGAGGAAATGAGCTGCATTGCAAAGGACCAAAACTAAGCTCACGGATCTTGCAAAAGCATGGGGAAAAAGTCAAGGAGGAAGACACAACTTGGAGGGGAAGAGATGAGGGACATGGCATGGATACGTAAAAAAAAAAAAAAAAAAAACAAAAAACAGAAAAATCTTCCCCAAAGTCAAAGCCATCAAAATGCAGGCAGGCCATATGCCATCAAGTGCAGGCACATGCAGCAAAGCTTGCCCAAAATGGATCCCCACTGAAGGCCAAAACAGAAAAGAAGGACTTGCAAACACTCCGGAATGGAGATACCATCAAAGGAATTGCAATTGGAGGAGAAAAAAAGAAAATTTGGGAAATTTGGTGACTAGAAGTAAATGGCCCGGGATTATATCAGGTGCAGTGCAAAGGACCAAACTCTGCCAAAATTCAGCTCACAGACGATTCTAAATCAGAGGGAAAAGTCAAAAAGGAAGACACAACTTAGGGGGAAGATATGAGGAACATGGCATGGATACATAAAAAAAATACAAAAAAGAGAAAAAAATCTTTCCCAAAGTCCAAGCCATCAAAAGGCATGGCATGCCATCAGGTGCAGGGACATGCACCAAAGATTCCTCTCTTGGTCCCCATTGAAATCGCAAGATTCCCTTTCCCTTCCCAAAAGGAAATGAAATTTCCTTTCGGGTAGGGAACAGGAATCTTGCGAAGCCCAAAAGAAAGGCTTACAAACACTCTGGAAAGGAGATAGGATCAAATGAAATGCAACTGCAAAAAACCTGAAAAAAACCAGAAATTGGGGACTTTGAGTGTCTTCAAAAAATAGGCTGTGAGGAAATGAGCTGCATTGCAAAGGACCAAAACTAAGCTCACGGATCTTGCAAAAGCATGGGGAAAAAGTCAAGGAGGAAGACACAACTTGGAGGGGAAGAGATGAGGGACATGGCATGGATTCTTAAAAAAAACAAAAAAAAAAAAAAACCAGAAAAATCTTTCCCAAAGTCAAAGCCATCAAAATGCAGGCAGGCCATATGCCATCAAGTGCAGGCACATGCAGCAAAGCTTGCCCAAAATGGATCCCCACTGAAGGCCAAAACAGAAAAGAAGGACTTGCAAACACTCCGGAATGGAGATACCATCAAAGGAATTGCAATTGGAGGAGAAAAAAAGAAAATTTGGGAAATTTGGTGACTAGAAGTAAATGGCCCGGGATTATATCAGGTGCAGTGCAAAGGACCAAACTCTGCCAAAATTCAGCTCACAGACGATTCTAAATCAGAGGGAAAAGTCAAAAAGGAAGACACAACTTAGGGGGAAGATATGAGGAACATGGCATGGATACATAAAAAAAATACAAAAAAGAGAAAAAAATCTTTCCCAAAGTCCAAGCCATCAAAAGGCATGGCATGCCATCAGGTGCAGGGACATGCACCAAAGATTCCTCTCTTGGTCCCCATTGAAATCGCAAGATTCCTTTTCCCTTCCCGAAAGGAAATGAAATTTCCTTTCGGGTAGGGAAAGGAATCTTGCAAAGCCCAAAAGAAAGGCTTACAAACACTCTGGAAATGAGATAGGATCAAATGAAATGCAACTGCAAAAAACCTGAAAAAAACCAGAAAATGGGGACTTTGTCTTCAAAAAATAGGCTGTGAGGAAATGAGCTGCATTGCAAAGGACCAAAACTAAGCTCACGGATCTTGCAAAAGCATGGGGAAAAAGTCAAGGAGGAAGACACAACTTGGAGGGGAAGAGATGAGGGACATGGCATGGATACGTAAAAAAAAAAAAAAAAAAAAACAAAAAACAGAAAAATCTTCCCCAAAGTCAAAGCCATCAAAATGCAGGCAGGCCATATGCCATCAAGTGCAGGCACATGCAGCAAAGCTTGCCCAAAATGGATCCCCACTGAAGGCCAAAACAGAAAAGAAGGACTTGCAAACACTCCGGAATGGAGATACCATCAAAGGAATTGCAATTGGAGGAGAAAAAAAGAAAATTTGGGAAATTTGGTGACTAGAAGTAAATGGCCCGGGATTATATCAGGTGCAGTGCAAAGGACCAAACTCTGCCAAAATTCAGCTCACAGACGATTCTAAATCAGAGGGAAAAGTCAAAAAGGAAGACACAACTTAGGGGGAAGATATGAGGAACATGGCATGGATACATAAAAAAAATACAAAAAAGAGAAAAAAATCTTTCCCAAAGTCCAAGCCATCAAAAGGCATGGCATGCCATCAGGTGCAGGGACATGCACCAAAGATTCCTCTCTTGGTCCCCATTGAAATCGCAAGATTCCTTTTCCCTTCCCAAAAGGAAATGAAACTTCCTTTCGGGAAGGAAAAGGAATCTTGCGAAGCCCAAAAGAAAGGCTTACAAACATCCTGGAAAGGAGATAGGATCAAATGAAATGCAACTGCAAAAAACCTGAAAAAAACCAGAAATTGGGGACTCTGAGTGTCTTCAAAAAATAGGCTGTGAAGAAATGAGCTGCATTGCAAAGGACCAAAACTAAGCTCACGGATCTTGCAAAAGCATGGGGAAAAAGTCAAGGAGGAAGACACAACTTGGAGGGGAAGAGATGAGGGACATGGCATGGATTCTTAAAAAAAACAAAAAAAAAAAAAAAACAGAAAAATCTTTCCCAAAGTCAAAGCCATCAAAATGCAGGCAGGCCATATGCCATCAAGTGCAGGCACATGCAGCAAAGCTTGCCCAAAATGGATCCCCACTGAAGGCCAAAACAGAAAAGAAGGACTTGCAAACACTCCGGAATGGAGATACCATCAAAGGAATTGCAATTGGAGGAGAAAAAAAGAAAATTTGGGAAATTTGGTGACTAGAAGTAAATGGCCCGGGATTATATCAGGTGCAGTGCAAAGGACCAAACTCTGCCAAAATTCAGCTCACAGACGATTCTAAATCAGAGGGAAAAGTCAAAAAGGAAGACACAACTTAGGGAGAAGATATGAGGAACATGGCATGGATACATAAAAAAAATACAAAAAAGAGAAAAAAATCTTTCCCAAAGTCCAAGCCATCAAAAGGCATGGCATGCCATCAGGTGCAGGGACATGCACCAAAGATTCCTCTCTTGGTCCCCATTGAAATCGCAAGATTCCTTTTCCCTTCGCGAAAGGAAATGAAATTTCCTTTCGGGAAGGGAAAGGAATCTTGCGAAGCCCAAAAGAAAGGCTTACAAACATCCTGGAAAGGAGATAGGATCAAATGAAATGCAACTACAAAAAACCTGAAAAAAACCAGAAATTGGGGACTCTGAGTGTCTTCAAAAAATAGGCTGTGAGGAAATGAGCTGCATTGCAAAGGACCAAAACTAAGCTCACGGATCTTGCAAAAGCATGGGGAAAAGTCAAGGAGGAAGACACAACTTGGAGGGGAAGAGATGAGGGACATGGCATGGATACTTAAAAAAAAAAAAAAAACAAAAAACCAGAAAAATCTTTCCCAAAGTCAAAGCCATCAAAATGCAGGCAGGCCATATGCCATCAAGTGCAGGCACATGCAGCAAAGCTTGCCCAAAATGGATCCCCACTGAAGGCCAAAACAGAAAAGAAGGACTTGCAAACACTCCGGAATGGAGATACCATCAAAGGAATTGCAATTGGAGGAGAAAAAAAGAAAATTTGGGAAATTTGGTGACTAGAAGTAAATGGCCCGGGATTATATCAGGTGCAGTGCAAAGGACCAAACTCTGCCAAAATTCAGCTCACAGATGTTTCTAAATCGGAGGGAAAAGTCAAAAAGGAAGACACAACTTAGGGGGAAGATATGAGGAACATGGCATGGATACATTAAAAAAATACAAAAAAAAAAAAAAATCTTTCCCAAAGTCCAAGCCATCAAAAGGCATGGCATGCCATCAGGTGCAGGGACATGCACCAAAGATTCCTCTCTTGGTCCCCATTGAAATCGCAAGATTCCCTTTCCCTTCCCAAAAGGAAATGAAATTTCCTTTCGGGTAGGGAACAGGAATCTTGCGAAGCCCAAAAGAAAGGCTTACAAACACTCTGGAAAGGAGATAGGATCAAATGAAATGCAACTGCAAAAAACCTGACAAAAACCAGAAAATGGGGACTTTGAGTGTCTTCAAAAAATAGGCTGTGAGGAAATGAGCTGCATTGCAAAGGACCAAAACTAAGCTCACGGATCTTGCAAAAGCATGGGGAAAAAGTCAAGGAGGAAGACACAACTTGGAGGGGAAGAGATGAGGGACATGGCATGGATTCTTAAAAAAAACAAAAAAAATAAAAAACCAGAAAAATCTTTCCCAAAGTCAAAGCCATCAAAATGCAGGCAGGCCATATGCCATCAAGTGCAGGCACATGCAGCAAAGCTTGCCCAAAATGGATCCCCACTGAAGGCCAAAACAGAAAAGAAGGACTTGCAAACACTCCGGAATGGAGATACCATCAAAGGAATTGCAATTGGAGGAGAAAAAAAGAAAATTTGGGAAATTTGGTGACTAGAAGTAAATGGCCCGGGATTATATCAGGTGCAGTGCAAAGGACCAAACTCTGCCAAAATTCAGCTCACAGACGATTCTAAATCAGAGGGAAAAGTCAAAAAGGAAGACACAACTTAGGGGGAAGATATGAGGAACATGGCATGGATACATAAAAAAAATACAAAAAAGAGAAAAAAATCTTTCCCAAAGTCCAAGCCATCAAAAGGCATGGCATGCCATCAGGTGCAGGGACATGCACCAAAGATTCCTCTCTTGGTCCCCATTGAAATCGCAAGATTCCTTTTCCCTTCCCGAAAGGAAATGAAATTTCCTTTCGGGTAGGGAAAGGAATCTTGCAAAGCCCAAAAGAAAGGCTTACAAACATCCTGGAAAGGAGATAGGATCAAATGAAATGCAACTACAAAAAACCTGAAAAAAACCAGAAATTGGGGACTCTGAGTGTCTTCAAAAAATAGGCTGTGAGGAAATGAGCTGCATTGCAAAGGACCAAAACTAAGCTCACGGATCTTGCAAAAGCATGGGGAAAAAGTCAAGGAGGAAGACACAACTTGGAGGGGAAGAGATGAGGGACATGGCATGGATACGTAAAAAAAAAAAAAAAAAAAAAAAAAACAGAAAAATCTTTCCTAAAGTCAAAGCCATCAAAATGCAGGCAGGCCATATGCCATCAAGTGCAGGCACATGCAGCAAAGCTTGCCCAAAATGGATCCCCACTGAAGGCCAAAACAGAAAAGAAGGACTTGCAAATACTCCGGAATGGAGATACCATCAAAGGAATTGCAATTGGAGGAGAAAAAAGAAAATTTGGGAAATTTGGTGACTAGAAGTAAATGGCCCGGCATAATATCAGGTGCAGGGCAAAGGACAAAACTCTGCCAAAATTCAGCTCACAGATGTTTCTAAATCAGAGGGAAAAGTCAAAAAGGAAGACACAACTTAGGGGGAAGATATGAGGAACATGGCATGGATACATAAAAAAAAATACAAAAAAGAAAAAAATCTTTCCCAAAGTCCAAGCCATCAAAAGGCATGGCATGCCATCAGGTGCAGGGACATGCACCAAAGATTCCTCTCTTGGTCCCCATTGAAATCGCAAGATTCCTTTTCCATTCCCAAAAGGAAATGAAATTTCCTTTCGGGAAGGGAAAGGAATCTTGCGATGCCCAAAAGAAAGGCTTACAAACACTCTGGAAAGGAGATAGGATCAAATGAAATGCAACTGCAAAAAACCTGAAAAAAACCAAAAATTGGGGACTCTGAGTGCCTTCAAAAAATAGGCTGTGAGGAAATGAGCTGCATTGCAAAGGACCAAAACTAAGCTCACGGATCTTGCAAAAGCATGGGGAAAAGTCAAGGAGGAAGACACAACTTGGAGGGGAAGAGATGAGGGACATGGCATGGATACTTAAAAGAAAAGAAAAAAACAAAAAACCAGAAAAATCTTTCCCAAAGGCAAAGCCATCAAAATGCAGGCAGGCCATATGCCATCAAGTGCACACACATGCAGCAAAGCTTGCCCAAAATGGATCCCCACTGAAGGCCAAAACAGAAAAGAAGGACTTGCAAACACTCCGGAATGGAGATACCATCAAAGGAATTGCAATTGGAGGAGAAAAAAAGAAAATTTGGGAAATTTGGTGACTAGAAGTAAATGGCCCGGGATTATATCAGGTGCAGTGCAAAGGACCAAACTCTGCCAAAATTCAGCTCACAGATGTTTCTAAATCGGAGGGAAAAGTCAAAAAGGAAGACACAACTTAGGGGGAAGATATGAGGAACATGGCATGGATACATTAAAAAAATACAAAAAAAAAAAAAAATCTTTCCCAAAGTCCAAGCCATCAAAAGGCATGGCATGCCATCAGGTGCAGGGACATGCACCAAAGATTCCTCTCTTGGTCCCCATTGAAATCGCAAGATTCCCTTTCCCTTCCCAAAAGGAAATGAAATTTCCTTTCGGGTAGGGAACAGGAATCTTGCGAAGCCCAAAAGAAAGGCTTACAAACACTCTGGAAAGGAGATAGGATCAAATGAAATGCAACTGCAAAAAACCTGACAAAAACCAGAAAATGGGGACTTTGAGTGTCTTCAAAAAATAGGCTGTGAGGAAATGAGCTGCATTGCAAAGGACCAAAACTAAGCTCACGGATCTTGCAAAAGCATGGGGAAAAAGTCAAGGAGGAAGACACAACTTGGAGGGGAAGAGATGAGGGACATGGCATGGATTCTTAAAAAAAACAAAAAAAAAAAAAACCAGAAAAATCTTTCCCAAAGTCAAAGCCATCAAAATGCAGGCAGGCCATATGCCATCAAGTGCAGGCACATGCAGCAAAGCTTGCCCAAAATGGATCCCCACTGAAGGCCAAAACAGAAAAGAAGGACTTGCAAACACTCCGGAATGGAGATACCATCAAAGGAATTGCAATTGGAGGAGAAAAAAAGAAAATTTGGGAAATTTGGTGACTAGAAGTAAATGGCCCGGGATTATATCAGGTGCAGTGCAAAGGACCAAACTCTGCCAAAATTCAGCTCACAGACGATTCTAAATCAGAGGGAAAAGTCAAAAAGGAAGACACAACTTAGGGGGAAGATATGAGGAACATGGCATGGATACATAAAAAAAATACAAAAAAGAGAAAAAAATCTTTCCCAAAGTCCAAGCCATCAAAAGGCATGGCATGCCATCAGGTGCAGGGACATGCACCAAAGATTCCTCTCTTGGTCCCCATTGAAATCGCAAGATTCCTTTTCCCTTCCCGAAAGGAAATGAAATTTCCTTTCGGGTAGGGAAAGGAATCTTGCGAAGCCCAAAAGAAAGGCTTACAAACACTCTGGAAATGAGATAGGATCAAATGAAATGCAACTGCAAGAAACCTGAAAAAAACCAGAAAATGGGGACTTTGTCTTCAAAAAATAGGCTGTGAGGAAATGAGCTGCATTGCAAAGGACCAAAACTAAGCTCACGGATCTTGCAAAAGCATGGGGAAAAAGTCAAGGAGGAAGACACAACTTGGAGGGGAAGAGATGAGGGACATGGCATGGATACGTAAAAAAAAAAAAAAAAAAAACAAAAAACAGAAAAATCTTCCCCAAAGTCAAAGCCATCAAAATGCAGGCAGGCCATATGCCATCAAGTGCAGGCACATGCAGCAAAGCTTGCCCAAAATGGATCCCCACTGAAGGCCAAAACAGAAAAGAAGGACTTGCAAACACTCCGGAATGGAGATACCATCAAAGGAATTGCAATTGGAGGAGAAAAAAAGAAAATTTGGGAAATTTGGTGACTAGAAGTAAATGGCCCGGGATTATATCAGGTGCAGTGCAAAGGACCAAACTCTGCCAAAATTCAGCTCACAGACGATTCTAAATCAGAGGGAAAAGTCAAAAAGGAAGACACAACTTAGGGGGAAGATATGAGGAACATGGCATGGATACATAAAAAAAATACAAAAAAGAGAAAAAAATCTTTCCCAAAGTCCAAGCCATCAAAAGGCATGGCATGCCATCAGGTGCAGGGACATGCACCAAAGATTCCTCTCTTGGTCCCCATTGAAATCGCAAGATTCCTTTTCCCTTCGCGAAAGGAAATGAAATTTCCTTTCGGGAAGGGAAAGGAATCTTGCGAAGCCCAAAAGAAAGGCTTACAAACATCCTGGAAAGGAGATAGGATCAAATGAAATGCAACTACAAAAAACCTGACAAAAACCAGAAATTGGGGACTCTGAGTGTCTTCAAAAAATAGGCTGTGAGGAAATGAGCTGCATTGCAAAGGACCAAAACTAAGCTCACGGATCTTGCAAAAGCATGGGGAAAAGTCAAGGAGGAAGACACAACTTGGAGGGGAAGAGATGAGGGACATGGCATGGATACGTAAAAAAAAAAAAAAAACAAAAAACCAGAAAAATCTTTCCCAAAGTCAAAGCCATCAAAATGCAGGCAGGCCATATGCCATCAAGTGCAGGCACATGCAGCAAAGCTTGCCCAAAATGGATCCCCACTGAAGGCCAAAACAGAAAAGAAGGACTTGCAAACACTCCGGAATGGAGATACCATCAAAGGAATTGCAATTGGAGGAGAAAAAAAGAAAATTTGGGAAATTTGGTGACTAGAAGTAAATGGCCCGGGATTATATCAGGTGCAGTGCAAAGGACCAAACTCTGCCAAAATTCAGCTCACAGATGTTTCTAAATCGGAGGGAAAAGTCAAAAAGGAAGACACAACTTAGGGGGAAGATATGAGGAACATGGCATGGATACATTAAAAAAATACAAAAAAAAAAAAAAATCTTTCCCAAAGTCCAAGCCATCAAAAGGCATGGCATGCCATCAGGTGCAGGGACATGCACCAAAGATTCCTCTCTTGGTCCCCATTGAAATCGCAAGATTCCTTTTCCCTTCCCAAAAGGAAATGAAATTTCCTTTCGGGAAGGGAAAAGGAATCTTGCGAAGCCCAAAAGAAAGGCTTACAAACACTCTGGAAAGGAGATAGGATCAAATGAAATGCAACTGCAAAAAACCTGACAAAAACCAGAAAATGGGGACTTTGAGTGTCTTCAAAAAATAGGCTGTGAGGAAATGAGCTGCATTGCAAAGGACCAAAACTAAGCTCACGGATCTTGCAAAAGCATGGGGAAAAGTCAAGGAGGAAGACACAACTTGGAGGGGAAGAGATGAGGGACATGGCATGGATACTTAAAAAAAAAAAAAAAACAAAAAACCAGAAAAATCTTTCCCAAAGTCAAAGCCATCAAAATGCAGGCAGGCCATATGCCATCAAGTGCAGGCACATGCAGCAAAGCTTGCCCAAAATGGATCCCCACTGAAGGCCAAAACAGAAAAGAAGGACTTGCAAACACTCCGGAATGGAGATACCATCAAAGGAATTGCAATTGGAGGAGAAAAAAAGAAAATTTGGGAAATTTGGTGACTAGAAGTAAATGGCCCGGGATTATATCAGGTGCAGTGCAAAGGACCAAACTCTGCCAAAATTCAGCTCACAGATGTTTCTAAATCGGAGGGAAAAGTCAAAAAGGAAGACACAACTTAGGGGGAAGATATGAGGAACATGGCATGGATACATTAAAAAAATACAAAAAAAAAAAAAAATCTTTCCCAAAGTCCAAGCCATCAAAAGGCATGGCATGCCATCAGGTGCAGGGACATGCACCAAAGATTCCTCTCTTGGTCCCCATTGAAATCGCAAGATTCCTTTTCCCTTCCCAAAAGGAAATGAAATTTCCTTTCGGGTAGGGAACAGGAATCTTGCGAAGCCCAAAAGAAAGGCTTACAAACACTCTGGAAAGGAGATAGGATCAAATGAAATGCAACTGCAAAAAACCTGACAAAAACCAGAAAATGGGGACTTTGAGTGTCTTCAAAAAATAGGCTGTGAGGAAATGAGCTGCATTGCAAAGGACCAAAACTAAGCTCACGGATCTTGCAAAAGCATGGGGAAAATGTCAAGGAGGAAGACACAACTTGGAGGGGAAGAGATGAGGGACATGGCATGGATACGTAAAAAAAAAAAAAAAAAAAAAAACAGGAAAAAGGTTTCCCAAAGTCAAAGCCATCAAAATGCAGGCAGGCCATATGCCATCAAGTGCAGGCACATGCAGCAAAGCTTGCCCAAAATGGATCCCCACTGAAGGCCAAAACAGAAAAGAAGGACTTGCAAACACTCCGGAATGGAGATACCATCAAAGGAATTGCAATTGGAGGAGAAAAAAAGAAAATTTGGGAAATTTGGTGACTAGAAGTAAATGGCCCGGGATTATATCAGGTGCAGTGCAAAGGACCAAACTCTGCCAAAATTCAGCTCACAGATGTTTCTAAATCAGAGGGAAAAGTCAAAAAGGAAGACACAACTTAGGGGGAAGATATGAGGAACATGGCATGGATACATAAAAAAAATACAAAAAAGAGAAAAAAATCTTTCCCAAAGTCCAAGCCATCAAAAGGCATGGCATGCCATCAGGTGCAGGGACATGCACCAAAGATTCCTCTCTTGGTCCCCATTGAAATCGCAAGATTCCTTTTCCCTTCCCAAAAGGAAATAAAATTTCCTTTCGGGAAGGGAAAGGAATCTTGCGAAGCCCAAAAGAAAGGCTTACAAACACTCTGGAAAGGAGATAGGATCAAATGAAATGCAACTGCAAAAAACCTGAAAAAAACCAAAAATTGGGGACTCTGAGTGCCTTCAAAAAATAGGCTGTGAGGAAATGAGCTGCATTGCAAAGGACCAAAACTAAGCTCACGGATCTTGCAAAAGCATGGGGAAATGTCAAGGAGGAAGACACAACTTGGAGGGGAAGAGATGAGGGACATGGCATGGATACTTAAAAGAAAAAAAAAAAAACAAAAAACCAGAAAAATCTTTCCCAAAGGCAAAGCCATCAAAATGCAGGCAGGCCATATGCCATCAAGTGCACGCACATGCAGCAAAGCTTGCCCAAAATGGATCCCCACTGAAGGCTAAAACAGAAAAGAAGGACTTGCAAACACTCCGGAATGGAGATACCATCAAAGGAATTGCAATTGGAGGAGAAAAAAAGAAAATTTGGGAAATTTGGTGACTAGAAGTAAATGGCCCGGGATTATATCAGGTGCAGTGCAAAGGACCAAACTCTGCCAAAATTCAGCTCACAGATGTTTCTAAATCAGAGGGAAAAGTCAAAAAGGAAGACACAACTTAGGGGGAAGATATGAGGAACATGGCATGGATACATAAAAAAAATACAAATAAAAGAAAAAAATCTTTCCCAAAGTCCAAGCCATCAAAAGGCATGGCATGCCATCAGGTGCAGTGACATGCACCAAAGATTCCTCTATTGGTCCCCATTGAAATCGCAAGATTCCTTTTCCATTCGCGAAAGGAAATGAAATTTCCTTTTGGGAAGGGAAAAGGAATCTTGCGAAGCCCAAAAGAAAGGCTTACAAACACTCTGGAAATGAGATAGGATCAAATGAAATGCAACTGCAAAAAACCTGAAAAAAAACAGAAAATGGGGACTTTGTCTTCAAAAAATAGGCTGTGAGGAAATGAGCTGCATTGCAAAGGACCAAAACTAAGCTCACAGATCTTGCAAAAGCATGGGGAAAAAGTCAAGGAGGAAGACACAACTTGGAGGGGAAGAGATGAGGGACATGGCATGGATACTTAAAAGAAAAAAAAAAAAAAAAAAACAGAAAAATCTTTCCCAAAGGCAAAGCCATCAAAATGCAGGCAGGCCATATGCCATCAAGTGCAGGCACATGCAGCAAAGCTTGCCAAAAATGGATCCCCACTGAAGGCTAAAACAGAAAAGAAGGACTTGCAAACACTCCGGAATGGAGATACCATCAAAGGAATTGCAATTGGAGGAGAAAAAAAGAAAATTTGGGAAATTTGGTGACTAGAAGTAAATGGCCCGGGATTATATCAGGTGCAGTGCAAAGGACCAAACTCTGCCAAAATTCAGCTCACAGATGTTTCTAAATCAGAGGGAAAAGTCAAAAAGGAAGACACAACTTAGGGGGAAGATATGAGGAACATGGCATGGATACATAAAAAAAATACAAATAAAAGAAAAAAATCTTTCCCAAAGTCCAAGCCATCAAAAGGCATGGCATGCCATCAGGTGCAGGGACATGCACCAAAGATTCCTCTATTGGTCCCCATTGAAATCGCAAGATTCCTTTTCCATTCGCGAAAGGAAATGAAATTTCCTTTCGGGAAGGGAAAATGAATCTTGCGAAGCCCAAAAGAAAGGCTTACAAACACTCTGGAAATGAGATAGGATCAAATGAAATGCAACTGCAAAAAACCTGAAAAAAAACAGAAATTGGGGACTTTGTCTTCAAAAAATAGGCTGTGAGGAAATGAGCTGCATTGCAAAGGACCAAAACTAAGCTCACGGATCTTGCAAAAGCATGGGGAAAAAGTCAAGGAGGAAGACACAACTTGGAAGGGAAGAGATGAGGGACATGGCATGGATTCTTAAAAAAAAAAAAAAAAAACAAAAAACAGAAAAATCTTTCCCAAAGTCAAAGCCATCAAAATGCAGGCAGGCCATATGCCATCAAGTGCAGGCACATGCAGCAAAGCTTGCCCAAAATGGATCCCCACTGAAGGCCAAAACAGAAAAGAAGGACTTGCAAACACTCCGGAATGGAGATACCATCAAAGGAATTGCAATTGGAGGAGAAAAAAAGAAAATTTGGGAAATTTGGTGACTAGAAGTAAATGGCTCGGGATTATATCAGGTGCAGTGCAAAGGACCAAACTCTGCCAAAATTCAGCTCACAGATGATTCTAAATCAGAGGGAAAAGTCAAAAAGGAAGACACAACTTAGGGGGAAGATATGAGGAACATGGCATGGATACATAAAAAAAATACAAAAAAGAGAAAAAAATCTTTCCCAAAGTCCAAGCCATCAAAAGGCATGGCATGCCATCAGGTGCAGGGACATGCACCAAAGATTCCTCTCTTGGTCCCCATTGAAATCGCAAGATTCCTTTTCCCTTCCCAAAAGGAAATGAAATTTCCTTTCGGGAAGGGAAAGGAATCTTGCGAAGCCCAAAAGAAAGGCTTACAAACATCCTGGAAAGGAGATAGGATCAAATGAAATGCAACTACAAAAAACCTGAAAAAAACCAGAAATTGGGGACTCTGAGTGTCTTCAAAAAATAGGCTGTGAGGAAATGAGCTGCATTGCAAAGGACCAAAACTAAGCTCACGGATCTTGCAAAAGCATGGGGAAAAGTCAAGGAGGAAGACACAACTTGGAGGGGAAGAGATGAGGGACATGGCATGGATACTTAAAAAAAAAAAAAAAACAAAAAACCAGAAAAATCTTTCCCAAAGTCAAAGCCATCAAAATGCAGGCAGGCCATATGCCATCAAGTGCAGGCACATGCAGCAAAGCTTGCCCAAAATGGATCCCCACTGAAGGCCAAAACAGAAAAGAAGGACTTGCAAACACTCCGGAATGGAGATACCATCAAAGGAATTGCAATTGGAGGAGAAAAAAAGAAAATTTGGGAAATTTGGTGACTAGAAGTAAATGGCCCGGGATTATATCAGGTGCAGTGCAAAGGACCAAACTCTGCCAAAATTCAGCTCACAGATGTTTCTAAATCGGAGGGAAAAGTCAAAAAGGAAGACACAACTTAGGGGGAAGATATGAGGAACATGGCATGGATACATTAAAAAAATACAAAAAAAAAAAAAAATCTTTCCCAAAGTCCAAGCCATCAAAAGGCATGGCATGCCATCAGGTGCAGGGACATGCACCAAAGATTCCTCTCTTGGTCCCCATTGAAATCGCAAGATTCCCTTTCCCTTCCCAAAAGGAAATGAAATTTCCTTTCGGGTAGGGAACAGGAATCTTGCGAAGCCCAAAAGAAAGGCTTACAAACACTCTGGAAAGGAGATAGGATCAAATGAAATGCAACTGCAAAAAACCTGACAAAAACCAGAAAATGGGGACTTTGAGTGTCTTCAAAAAATAGGCTGTGAGGAAATGAGCTGCATTGCAAAGGACCAAAACTAAGCTCACGGATCTTGCAAAAGCATGGGGAAAATGTCAAGGAGGAAGACACAACTTGGAGGGGAAGAGATGAGGGACATGGCATGGATACGTAAAAAAAAAAAAAAAAAAAAAAACAGGAAAAAGGTTTCCCAAAGTCAAAGCCATCAAAATGCAGGCAGGCCATATGCCATCAAGTGCAGGCACATGCAGCAAAGCTTGCCCAAAATGGATCCCCACTGAAGGCCAAAACAGAAAAGAAGGACTTGCAAACACTCCGGAATGGAGATACCATCAAAGGAATTGCAATTGGAGGAGAAAAAAAGAAAATTTGGGAAATTTGGTGACTAGAAGTAAATGGCTCGGGATTATATCAGGTGCAGTGCAAAGGACCAAACTCTGCCAAAATTCAGCTCACAGATGATTCTAAATCAGAGGGAAAAGTCAAAAAGGAAGACACAACTTAGGGGGAAGATATGAGGAACATGGCATGGATACATAAAAAAAATACAAAAAAGAGAAAAAAATCTTTCCCAAAGTCCAAGCCATCAAAAGGCATGGCATGCCATCAGGTGCAGGGACATGCACCAAAGATTCCTCTCTTGGTCCCCATTGAAATCGCAAGATTCCTTTTCCCTTCCCGAAAGGAAATGAAATTTCCTTTCGGGAAGGGAAAGGAATCTTGCGAAGCCCAAAAGAAAGGCTTACAAACATCCTGGAAAGGAGATAGGATCAAATGAAATGCAACTACAAAAAACCTGAAAAAAACCAGAAATTGGGGACACTGAGTGTCTTCAAAAAATAGGCTGTGAGGAAATGAGCTGCATTGCAAAGGACCAAAACTAAGCTCACGGATCTTGCAAAAGCATGGGGAAAAAGTCAAGGAGGAAGACACAACTTGGAGGGGAAGAGATGAGGGACATGGCATGGATACGTAAAAAAAAAAAAAAAAAAAACAAAAAACAGAAAAATGTTTCCCAAAGTCAAAGCCATCAAAATGCAGGCAGGCCATATGCCATCAAGTGCAGGCACATGCAGCAAAGCTTGCCCAAAATGGATCCCCACTGAAGGCCAAAACAGAAAAGAAGGACTTGCAAACACTCCGGAATGGAGATACCATCAAAGGAATTGCAATTGGAGGAGAAAAAAGAAAATTTGGGAAATTTGGTGACTAGAAGTAAATGGCCCGGCATAATATCAGGTGCAGGGCAAAGGACAAAACTCTGCCAAAATTCAGCTCACAGATGTTTCTAAATCAGAGGGAAAAGTCAAAAAGGAAGACACAACTTAGGGGGAAGATATGAGGAACATGGCATGGATACATAAAAAAAAATACAAAAAAGAAAAAAATCTTTCCCAAAGTCCAAGCCATCAAAAGGCATGGCATGCCATCAGGTGCAGGGACATGCACCAAAGATTCCTCTCTTGGTCCCCATTGAAATCGCAAGATTCCTTTTCCATTCCCAAAAGGAAATGAAATTTCCTTTCGGGAAGGGAAAGGAATCTTGCGAAGCCCAAAAGAAAGGCTTACAAACACTCTGGAAAGGAGATAGGATCAAATGAAATGCAACTGCAAAAAACCTGAAAAAAACCAAAAATTGGGGACTCTGAGTGCCTTCAAAAAATAGGCTGTGAGGAAATGAGCTGCATTGCAAAGGACCAAAACTAAGCTCACGGATCTTGCAAAAGCATGGGGAAAAGTCAAGGAGGAAGACACAACTTGGAGGGGAAGAGATGAGGGACATGGCATGGATACTTAAAAGAAAAAAAAAAAACAAAAAACCAGAAAAATCTTTCCCAAAGGCAAAGCCATCAAAATGCAGGCAGGCCATATGCCATCAAGTGCACGCACATGCAGCAAAGCTTGCCCAAAATGGATCCCCACTGAAGGCTAAAACAGAAAAGAAGGACTTGCAAACACTCCGGAATGGAGATACCATCAAAGGAATTGCAATTGGAGGAGAAAAAAAGAAAATTTGGGAAATTTGGTGACTAGAAGTAAATGGCCCGGGATTATATCAGGTGCAGTGCAAAGGACCAAACTCTGCCAAAATTCAGCTCACAGATGTTTCTAAATCAGAGGGAAAAGTCAAAAAGGAAGACACAACTTAGGGGGAAGATATGAGGAACATGGCATGGATACATAAAAAAAATACAAATAAAAGAAAAAAATCTTTCCCAAAGTCCAAGCCATCAAAAGGCATGGCATGCCATCAGGTGCAGTGACATGCACCAAAGATTTCTCTATTGGTCCCCATTGAAATCGCAAGATTCCTTTTCCATTCGCGAAAGGAAATGAAATTTCCTTTTGGGAAGGGAAAAGGAATCTTGCGAAGCCCAAAAGAAAGGCTTACAAACACTCTGGAAATGAGATAGGATCAAATGAAATGCAACTGCAAAAAACCTGAAAAAAAACAGAAAATGGGGACTTTGTCTTCAAAAAATAGGCTGTGAGGAAATGAGCTGCATTGCAAAGGACCAAAACTAAGCTCACAGATCTTGCAAAAGCATGGGGAAAAAGTCAAGGAGGAAGACACAACTTGGAGGGGAAGAGATGAGGGACATGGCATGGATACTTAAAAGAAAAAAAAAAAAAAAAACCAGAAAAATCTTTCCCAAAGGCAAAGCCATCAAAATGCAGGCAGGCCATATGCCATCAAGTGCAGGCACATGCAGCAAAGCTTGCCAAAAATGGATCCCCACTGAAGGCTAAAACAGAAAAGAAGGACTTGCAAACACTCCGGAATGGAGATACCATCAAAGGAATTGCAATTGGAGGAGAAAAAAAGAAAATTTGGGAAATTTGGTGACTAGAAGTAAATGGCCCGGGATTATATCAGGTGCAGTGCAAAGGACCAAACTCTGCCAAAATTCAGCTCACAGATGTTTCTAAATCAGAGGGAAAAGTCAAAAAGGAAGACACAACTTAGGGGGAAGATATGAGGAACATGGCATGGATACATAAAAAAAATACAAATAAAAGAAAAAAATCTTTCCCAAAGTCCAAGCCATCAAAAGGCATGGCATGCCATCAGGTGCAGGGACATGCACCAAAGATTCCTCTATTGGTCCCCATTGAAATCGCAAGATTCCTTTTCCATTCGCGAAAGGAAATGAAATTTCCTTTCGGGAAGGGAAAATGAATCTTGCGAAGCCCAAAAGAAAGGCTTACAAACACTCTGGAAATGAGATAGGATCAAATGAAATGCAACTGCAAAAAACCTGAAAAAAAACAGAAATTGGGGACTTTGTCTTCAAAAAATAGGCTGTGAGGAAATGAGCTGCATTGCAAAGGACCAAAACTAAGCTCACGGATCTTGCAAAAGCATGGGGAAAAAGTCAAGGAGGAAGACACAACTTGGAAGGGAAGAGATGAGGGACATGGCATGGATTCTTAAAAAAAAAAAAAAAAACAAAAAACAGAAAAATCTTCCCCAAAGTCAAAGCCATCAAAATGCAGGCAGGCCATATGCCATCAAGTGCAGGCACATGCAGCAAAGCTTGCCCAAAATGGATCCCCACTGAAGGCTAAAACAGAAAAGAAGGACTTGCAAACACTCCGGAATGGAGATACCATCAAAGGAATTGCAATTGGAGGAGAAAAAAAGAAAATTTGGGAAATTTGGTGACTAGAAGTAAATGGCCCGGGATTATATCAGGTGCAGTGCAAAGGACCAAACTCTGCCAAAATTCAGCTCACAGACGATTCTAAATCAGAGGGAAAAGTCAAAAAGGAAGACACAACTTAGGGGGAAGATATGAGGAACATGGCATGGATACATAAAAAAAATACAAAAAAGAGAAAAAAATCTTTCCCAAAGTCCAAGCCATCAAAAGGCATGGCATGCCATCAGGTGCAGTGACATGCACCAAAGATTCCTCTCTTGGTCCCCATTGAAATCGCAAGATTCCTTTTCCATTCGCGAAAGGAAATTTCATTTCCTTTCGGGAAGGGAAAAGGAATCTTGCGAAGCCCAAAAGAAAGGCTTACAAACACTCTGGAAAGGAGATAGGATCAAATGAAATGCAACTGCAAAAAACCTGAAAAAAAACCCAGTAAATGGGGACTTTGAGTGTCTTCAAAAAATAGGCTGTGAGGAAATGAGCTGCATTGCAAAGGACCAAAACTAAGCTCACAGATCTTGCAAAAGCATGGGGAAAAAGTCAAGGAGGAAGACACAACTTGGAGGGGAAGAGATGAGGGACATGGCATGGATACTTAAAAGAAAAAAAAAAAAAAAAAACAGAAAATTATTTCCCAAAGTCAAAGCCATCAAAATGCAGGCAGGCCATATGCCATCAAGTGCAGGCACATGCAGCAAAGCTTGCCCAAAATGGATCCCCACTGAAGGCCAAAACAGAAAAGAAGGACTTGCAAACACTCCGGAATGGAGATACCATCAAAGGAATTGCAATTGGAGGAGAAAAAAAGAAAATTTGGGAAATTTGGTGACTAGAAGTAAATGGCCCGGGATTATATCAGGTGCAGTGCAAAGGACCAAACTCTGCCAAAATTCAGCTCACAGATGTTTCTAAATCAGAGGGAAAAGTCAAAAAGGAAGACACAACTTAGGGGGAAGATATGAGGAACATGGCATGGATACATAAAAAAAATACAAATAAAAGAAAAAAATCTTTCCCAAAGTCCAAGCCATCAAAAGGCATGGCATGCCATCAGGTGCAGTGACATGCACCAAAGATTCCTCTCTTGGTCCCCATTGAAATCGCAAGAGTCCTTTTCCATTCGCGAAAGGAAATTTCATTTCCTTTCGGGAAGGGAAAAGGAATCTTGCGAAGCCCAAAAGAAAGGCTTACAAACACTCTGGAAAGGAGATAGGATCAAATGAAATGCAACTGCAAAAAACCTGACAAAAACCAGAAAATTGGGACTTTGAGTGTCTTCAACAAATAGGCTGTGAGGAAATGAGCTGCATTGCAAAGGACCAAAACTAAGCTCACAGATCTTGCAAAAGCATGGGGAAAAAGTCAAGGAGGAAGACACAACTTGGAGGGGAAGAGATGAGGGACATGGCATGGATACTTAAAAGAAAAAAAAAAAAAAAAAACCAGAAAAATCTTTCCCAAAGTCAAAGCCATCAAAATGCAGGCAGGCCATATGCCATCAAGTGCAGGCACATGCAGCAAAGCTTGCCCAAAATGGATCCCCACTGAAGGCCAAAACAGAAAAGAAGGACTTGCAAACACTCCGGAATGGAGATACCATCAAAGGAATTGCAATTGGAGGAGAAAAAAAGAAAATTTGGGAAATTTGGTGACTAGAAGTAACTGGCCCGGGATTATATCAGGTGCAGTGCAAAGGACCAAACTCTGCCAAAATTCAGCTCACAGATGTTTCTAAATCAGAGGGAAAAGTCAAAAAGGAAGACACAACTTAGGGGGAAGATATGAGGAACATGGCATGGATACATAAAAAAAATACACAAAAAAGAAAAAAATCTTTCCCAAAGTCCAAGCCATCAAAAGGCATGGCATGCCATCAGGTGCAGGGATATGCACCAAAGATTCCTCTCTTGGTCCCCATTGAAATCGCAAGATTCCTTTTCCCTTCGCGAAAGGAAATTTCATTTCCTTTAGGGAAGGGAAAGGAATCTTGCGAAGCCCAAAAGAAAGGCTTACAAACACTCTGGAAAGGAGATAGGATCAAATGAAATGCAACTGCAAAAAACCTGAAAAAATCCAGAAATTGGGGACTCTGAGTGTCTTCAAAAAATAGGCTGTGAGGAAATGAGCTGCATTGCATAGGACCAAAACTAAGCTCACAGATCTTGCAAAAGCATGGGGAAAAAGTCAAGGAGGAAGACACAACTTGGAGGGGAAGAGATGAGAGACATGGCATGGATACTTAAAAGAAAAAAAAAACAAAAAACCAGAAAAATCTTTCCCAAAGTCAAAGCCATCAAAATGCAGGCAGGCCATATGCCATCAAGTGCAGGCACATGCAGCAAAGCTTGCCCAAAATGGATCCCCACTGAAGGCCAAAACAGAAAAGAAGGACTTGCAAACACTCCGGAATGGAGATACCATCAAAGGAATTGCAATTGGAGGAGAAAAAAAGAAAATTTGGGAAATTTGGTGACTAGAAGTAAATGGCCCGGGATTATATCAGGTGCAGTGCAAAGGACCAAACTCTGCCAAAATTCAGCTCACAGATGTTTCTAAATCAGAGGGAAAAGTCAAAAAGGAAGACACAACTTAGGGGGAAGATATGAGGAACATGGCATGGATACATAAAAAAAATACAAATAAAAGAAAAAAATCTTTCCCAAAGTCCAAGCCATCAAAAGGCATGGCATGCCATCAGGTGCAGTGACATGCACCAAAGATTCCTCTCTTGGTCCCCATTGAAATCGCAAGAGTCCTTTTCCATTCGCGAAAGGAAATTTCATTTCCTTTCGGGAAGGGAAAAGGAATCTTGCGAAGCCCAAAAGAAAGGCTTACAAACACTCTGGAAAGGAGATAGGATCAAATGAAATGCAACTGCAAAAAACCTGACAAAAACCAGAAAATTGGGACTTTGAGTGTCTTCAACAAATAGGCTGTGAGGAAATGAGCTGCATTGCAAAGGACCAAAACTAAGCTCACAGATCTTGCAAAAGCATGGGGAAAAAGTCAAGGAGGAAGACACAACTTGGAGGGGAAGAGATGAGGGACATGGCATGGATACTTAAAAGAAAAAAAAAAAAAAAAAACCAGAAAAATCTTTCCCAAAGTCAAAGCCATCAAAATGCAGGCAGGCCATATGCCATCAAGTGCAGGCACATGCAGCAAAGCTTGCCCAAAATGGATCCCCACTGAAGGCCAAAACAGAAAAGAAGGACTTGCAAACACTCCGGAATGGAGATACCATCAAAGGAATTGCAATTGGAGGAGAAAAAAAGAAAATTTGGGAAATTTGGTGACTAGAAGTAACTGGCCCGGGATTATATCAGGTGCAGTGCAAAGGACCAAACTCTGCCAAAATTCAGCTCACAGATGTTTCTAAATCAGAGGGAAAAGTCAAAAAGGAAGACACAACTTAGGGGGAAGATATGAGGAACATGGCATGGATACATAAAAAAAATACACAAAAAAGAAAAAAATCTTTCCCAAAGTCCAAGCCATCAAAAGGCATGGCATGCCATCAGGTGCAGGGATATGCACCAAAGATTCCTCTCTTGGTCCCCATTGAAATCGCAAGATTCCTTTTCCCTTCGCGAAAGGAAATTTCATTTCCTTTAGGGAAGGGAAAGGAATCTTGCGAAGCCCAAAAGAAAGGCTTACAAACACTCTGGAAAGGAGATAGGATCAAATGAAATGCAACTGCAAAAAACCTGAAAAAATCCAGAAATTGGGGACTCTGAGTGTCTTCAAAAAATAGGCTGTGAGGAAATGAGCTGCATTGCATAGGACCAAAACTAAGCTCACAGATCTTGCAAAAGCATGGGGAAAAAGTCAAGGAGGAAGACACAACTTGGAGGGGAAGAGATGAGAGACATGGCATGGATACTTAAAAGAAAAAAAAAACAAAAAACCAGAAAAATCTTTCCCAAAGTCAAAGCCATCAAAATGCAGGCAGGCCATATGCCATCAAGTGCAGGCACATGCAGCAAAGCTTGCCCAAAATGGATCCCCACTGAAGGCCAAAACAGAAAAGAAGGACTTGCAAACACTCCGGAATGGAGATACCATCAAAGGAATTGCAATTGGAGGAGAAAAAAAGAAAATTTGGGAAATTTGGTGACTAGAAGTAAATGGCCCGGGATTATATCAGGTGCAGTGCAAAGGACCAAACTCTGCCAAAATTCAGCTCACAGATGTTTCTAAATCAGAGGGAAAAGTCAAAAAGGAAGACACAACTTAGGGGGAAGATATGAGGAACATGGCATGGATACATAAAAAAAATACACAAAAAAGAAAAAAATCTTTCCCAAAGTCCAAGCCATCAAAAGGCATGGCATGCCATCAGGTGCAGGGATATGCACCAAAGATTCCTCTCTTGGTCCCCATTGAAATCGCAAGAGTCCTTTTCCCTTCGCGAAAGGAAATTTCATTTCCTTTTGGGAAGGGAAAAGAAATCTTGCGAAGCCCAAAAGAAAGGCTTACAAACACTCTGGAAAGGAGATAGGATCAAATGAAATGCAACTGCAAAAAACCTGAAAAAAACCAGAAATTGGGGACTTTGAGTGTCTTCAACAAATAGGCTGTGAGGAAATGAGCTGCATTGCAAAGGACCAAAACTAAGCTCACAGATCTTGCAAAAGCATGGGGAAAAAGTCAAGGAGGAAGACACAACTTGGAGGGGAAGAGATGAGGGACATGGCATGGATACTTAAAAAAAAAAAAAAACAAAAAACCAGAAACTTATTTCCCAAAGTCAAAGCCATCAAAATGCAGGCAGGCCATATGCCATCAAGTGCAGGCACATGCAGCAAAGCTTGCCCAAAATGGATCCCCACTGAAGGCCAAAACAGAAAAGAAGGACTTGCAAACACTCCGGAATGGAGATACCATCAAAGGAATTGCAATTGGAGGAGAAAAAAAGAAAATTTGGGAAATTTGGTGACTAGAAGTAAATGGCCCGGGATTATATCAGGTGCAGTGCAAAGGACCAAACTCTGCCAAAATTCAGCTCACAGATGTTTCCAAATCAGAGGGAAAAGTCAAAAAGGAAGACACAACTTAGGGGGAAGATATGAGGAACATGGCATGGATACATAAAAAAAATACAAAAAAGAGAAAAAAATCTTTCCCAAAGTCCAAGCCATCAAAAGGCATGGCATGCCATCAGGTGCAGGGATATGCACCAAAGATTCCTCTCTTGGTCCCCATTGAAATCGCAAGATTCCTTTTCCCTTCGCGAAAGGAAATTTCATTTCCTTTAGGGAAGGGAAAGGAATCTTGCGAAGCCCAAAAGAAAGGCTTACAAACACTCTGGAAAGGAGATAGGATCAAATGAAATGCAACTGCAAAAAACCTGAAAAAATCCAGAAATTGGGGACTCTGAGTGTCTTCAAAAAATAGGCTGTGAGGAAATGAGCTGCATTGCATAGGACCAAAACTAAGCTCACAGATCTTGCAAAAGCATGGGGAAAAAGTCAAGGAGGAAGACACAACTTGGAGGGGAAGAGATGAGAGACATGGCATGGATACTTAAAAGAAAAAAAAAACAAAAAACCAGAAAAATCTTTCCCAAAGTCAAAGCCATCAAAATGCAGGCAGGCCATATGCCATCAAGTGCAGGCACATGCAGCAAAGCTTGCCCAAAATGGATCCCCACTGAAGGCCAAAACAGAAAAGAAGGACTTGCAAACACTCCGGAATGGAGATACCATCAAAGGAATTGCAATTGGAGGAGAAAAAAAGAAAATTTGGGAAATTTGGTGACTAGAAGTAAATGGCCCGGGATTATATCAGGTGCAGTGCAAAGGACCAAACTCTGCCAAAATTCAGCTCACAGATGTTTCTAAATCAGAGGGAAAAGTCAAAAAGGAAGACACAACTTAGGGGGAAGATATGAGGAACATGGCATGGATACATAAAAAAAATACACAAAAAAGAAAAAAATCTTTCCCAAAGTCCAAGCCATCAAAAGGCATGGCATGCCATCAGGTGCAGGGATATGCACCAAAGATTCCTCTCTTGGTCCCCATTGAAATCGCAAGAGTCCTTTTCCCTTCGCGAAAGGAAATTTCATTTCCTTTTGGGAAGGGAAAAGAAATCTTGCGAAGCCCAAAAGAAAGGCTTACAAACACTCTGGAAAGGAGATAGGATCAAATGAAATGCAACTGCAAAAAACCTGAAAAAAACCAGAAATTGGGGACTTTGAGTGTCTTCAACAAATAGGCTGTGAGGAAATGAGCTGCATTGCAAAGGACCAAAACTAAGCTCACAGATCTTGCAAAAGCATGGGGAAAAAGTCAAGGAGGAAGACACAACTTGGAGGGGAAGAGATGAGGGACATGGCATGGATACTTAAAAAAAAAAAAAAACAAAAAACCAGAAACTTATTTCCCAAAGTCAAAGCCATCAAAATGCAGGCAGGCCATATGCCATCAAGTGCAGGCACATGCAGCAAAGCTTGCCCAAAATGGATCCCCACTGAAGGCCAAAACAGAAAAGAAGGACTTGCAAACACTCCGGAATGGAGATACCATCAAAGGAATTGCAATTGGAGGAGAAAAAAAGAAAATTTGGGAAATTTGGTGACTAGAAGTAAATGGCCCGGGATTATATCAGGTGCAGTGCAAAGGACCAAACTCTGCCAAAATTCAGCTCACAGATGTTTCCAAATCAGAGGGAAAAGTCAAAAAGGAAGACACAACTTAGGGGGAAGATATGAGGAACATGGCATGGATACATAAAAAAAATACAAAAAAGAGAAAAAAATCTTTCCCAAAGTCCAAGCCATCAAAAGGCATGGCATGCCATCAGGTGCAGGGACATGCACCAAAGATTCCTCTCTTGGTCCCCATTGAAATCGCAAGATTCCTTTTCCCTTCCCGAAAGGAAATGAAATTTCCTTTGGGAAGGGAAAAGAAATCTTGCGAAGCCCAAAAGAAAGGCTTACAAACACTCTGGAAAGGAGATAGGATCAAATGAAATGCAACTGCAAAAAACCTGAAAAAAAACAGAAAATGGGGACTTTGAGTGTCTTCAACAAAGAGGCTGTGAGGAAATGAGCTGCATTGCAAAGGACCAAAACTAAGCTCACAGATCTTGCAAAAGCATGGGGAAAAAGTCAAGGAGGAAGACACAACATGGAGGGGAAGAGATGAGGGACATGGCATGGATACTTAAAAAATAAAAAAAAAAAACCCAGAAAAATCTTTCCCAAAGTCAAAGCCATCAAAATGCAGGCAGGCCATATGCCATCAAGTGCAGGCACATGCAGCAAAGCTTGCCCAAAATGGATCCCCACTGAAGGCCAAAACAGAAAAGAAGGACTTGCAAACACTCCGGAATGGAGATACCATCAAAGGAATTGCAATTGGAGGAGAAAAAAAGAAAATTTGGGAAATTTGGTGACTAGAAGTACATGGCCCGGGATTATATCAGGTGCAGTGCAAAGGACCAAACTCTGCCAAAATTCAGCTCACAGATGTTTCTAAATCAGAGGGAAAAGTCAAAAAGGAAGACACAACTTAGGGGGAAGATATGAGGAACATGGCATGGATACATAAAAAAAATACAAATAAAAGAAAAAAATCTTTCCCAAAGTCCAAGCCATCAAAAGGCATGGCATGCCATCAGGTGCAGGGACATGCGCCAAAGATTCCTCTATTGGTCCCCATTGAAATCGCAAGATTCCTTTTCCCTTCCCGAAAGGAAATTTCATTTCCTTTCGGGAAGGGAAAAGGAATCTTGCGAAGCCCAAAAGAAAGGCTTACAAACACTCTGGAAAGGTGATAGGATCAAATGAAATGCAACTGCAAAAAACCTGAAAAAAAAACCAGAAAATGGGGACTTTGAGTGTCTTCAAAAAATAGGCTGTGAGGAAATGAGCTGCATTTCAAAGGACCAAAACTAAGCTCACAGATCTTGCAAAAGCATGGGGAAAAAGTCAAGGAGGAAGACACAACTTGGAGGGGAAGAGATGAGGGACATGGCATGGATACTTAAAAAAAAAAAAAAAACAAAAAACCAGAAACTTATTTCCCAAAGTCAAAGCCATCAAAATGCAGGCAGGCCATATGCCATCAAGTGCAGGCACATGCAGCAAAGCTTGCCCAAAATGGATCCCCACTGAAGGCCAAAACAGAAAAGAAGGACTTGCAAACACTCCGGAATGGAGATACCATCAAAGGAATTGCAATTGGAGGAGAAAAAAACAAAATTTGGGAAATTTGGTGACTAGAAGTAAATGGCCCGGGATTATATCAGGTGCAGTGCAAAGGACCAAACTCTGCCAAAATTCTGCTCACAGATGTTTCTAAATCAGAGGGAAAAGTCAAAAAGGAAGACACAACTTAGGGGGAAGATATGAGGAACATGGCATGGATACATAAAAAAAATACACAAAAAAGATAAAAATCTTTCCCAAAGTCCAAGCCATCAAAAGGCATGGCATGCCATCAGGTGCAGGGATATGCACCAAAGATTCCTCTCTTGGTCCCCATTGAAATCGCAAGATTCCTTTTCCCTTCGCGAAAGGAAATTTCATTTCCTTTTGGGAAGGGAAAAGAAATCTTGCGAAGCCCAAAAGAAAGGCTTACAAACACTCTGGAAAGGAGATAGGATCAAATGAAATGCAACTGCAAAAAACCTGAAAAAAACCAGAAAATGGGGACTTTGAGTGTCTTCAACAAATAGGCTGTGAGGAAATGAGCTGCATTGCAAAGGACCAAAACTAAGCTCACAGATCTTGCAAAAGCATGGGGAAAAAGTCAAGGAGGAAGACACAACTTGGAGGGGAAGAGATGAGGGACATGGCATGGATACTTAAAAAAAAAAAAAAACAAAAAACCAGAAACTTATTTCCCAAAGTCAAAGCCATCAAAATGCAGGCAGGCCATATGCCATCAAGTGCAGGCACATGCAGCAAAGCTTGCCCAAAATGGATCCCCACTGAAGGCCAAAACAGAAAAGAAGGACTTGCAAACACTCCGGAATGGAGATACCATCAAAGGAATTGCAATTGGAGGAGAAAAAAAGAAAATTTGGGAAATTTGGTGACTAGAAGTAAATGGCCCGGGATTATATCAGGTGCAGTGCAAAGGACCAAACTCTGCCAAAATTCAGCTCACAGATGTTTCCAAATCAGAGGGAAAAGTCAAACAGGAAGACACAACTTAGGGGGAAGATATGAGGAACATGGCATGGATACATAAAAAAAATACAAAAAAGAGAAAAAAATCTTTCCCAAAGTCCAAGCCATCAAAAGGCATGGCATGCCATCAGGTGCAGGGACATGCACCAAAGATTCCTCTCTTGGTCCCCATTGAAATCGCAAGATTCCTTTTCCCTTCCCGAAAGGAAAAGAAATTTCCTTTGGGAAGGGAAAAGAAATCTTGCGAAGCCCAAAAGAAAGGCTTACAAACACTCTGGAAATGAGATAGGATCAAATGAAATGCAACTGCAAAAAACCTGAAAAAAAACAGAAAATGGGGACTTTGTCTTCAAAAAATAGGCTGTGAGGAAATGAGCTGCATTGCAAAGGACCAAAACTAAGCTCACGGATCTTGCAAAAGCATGGGGAAAAAGTCAAGGAGGAAGACACAACTTGGAAGGGAAGAGATGAGGGACATGGCATGGATTCTTAAAAAAAAAAAAAAAAAACAAAAAACAGAAAAATCTTCCCCAAAGTCAAAGCCATCAAAATGCAGGCAGGCCATATGCCATCAAGTGCAGGCACATGCAGCAAAGCTTGCCCAAAATGGATCCCCACTGAAGGCTAAAACAGAAAAGAAGGACTTGCAAACACTCCGGAATGGAGATACCATCAAAGGAATTGCAATTGGAGGAGAAAAAAAGAAAATTTGGGAAATTTGGTGACTAGAAGTAAATGGCCCGGGATTATATCAGGTGCAGTGCAAAGGACCAAACTCTGCCAAAATTCAGCTCACAGATGTTTCTAAATCAGAGGGAAAAGTCAAAAAGGAAGACACAACTTAGGGGGAAGATATGAGGAACATGGCATGGATACATAAAAAAAATACAAATAAAAGAAAAAAATCTTTCCCAAAGTCCAAGCCATCAAAAGGCATGGCATGCCATCAGGTGCAGTGACATGCACCAAAGATTCCTCTCTTGGTCCCCATTGAAATCGCAAGATTCCTTTTCCATTCGCGAAAGGAAATTTCATTTCCTTTCGGGAAGGGAAAAGGAATCTTGCGAAGCCCAAAAGAAAGGCTTACAAACACTCTGGAAAGGAGATAGGATCAAATGAAATGCAACTGCAAAAAACCTGAAAAAAAACCCAGTAAATGGGGACTTTGAGTGTCTTCAAAAAATAGGCTGTGAGGAAATGAGCTGCATTGCAAAGGACCAAAACTAAGCTCACAGATCTTGCAAAAGCATGGGGAAAAAGTCAAGGAGGAAGACACAACTTGGAGGGGAAGAGATGAGGGACATGGCATGGATACTTAAAAGAAAAAAAAAAAAAAAAAAACAGAAAAATCTTTCCCAAAGTCAAAGCCATCAAAATGCAGGCAGGCCATATGCCATCAAGTGCAGGCACATGCAGCAAAGCTTGCCCAAAATGGATCCCCACTGAAGGCCAAAACAGAAAAGAAGGACTTGCAAACACTCCGGAATGGAGATACCATCAAAGGAATTGCAATTGGAGGAGAAAAAAAGAAAATTTGGGAAATTTGGTGACTAGAAGTAAATGGCCCGGGATTATATCAGGTGCAGTGCAAAGGACCAAACTCTGCCAAAATTCAGCTCACAGATGTTTCTAAATCAGAGGGAAAAGTCAAACAGGAAGACACAACTTAGGGGGAAGATATGAGGAACATGGCATGGATACATAAAAAAAATACAAATAAAAGAAAAAAATCTTTCCCAAAGTCCAAGCCATCAAAAGGCATGGCATGCCATCAGGTGCAGTGACATGCACCAAAGATTCCTCTCTTGGTCCCCATTGAAATCGCAAGATTCCTTTTCCATTCGCGAAAGGAAATTTCATTTCCTTTCGGGAAGGGAAAAGGAATCTTGCGAAGCCCAAAAGAAAGGCTTACAAACACTCTGGAAAGGAGATAGGATCAAATGAAATGCAACTGCAAAAAACCTGAAAAAAAACAGAAAATGGGGACTTTGAGTTTCTTCAACAAAGAGGCTGTGAGGAAATGAGCTGCATTGCAAAGGACCAAAACTAAGCTCACAGATCTTGCAAAAGCATGGGGAAAAAGTCAAGGAGGAAGACACAACTTGGAGGGGAAGAGATGAGGGACATGGCATGGATACTTAAAAGAAAAAAAAAAAAACCCAGAAAAATCTTTCCCAAAGTCAAAGCCATCAAAATGCAGGCAGGCCATATGCCATCAAGTGCAGGCACATGCAGCAAAGCTTGCCCAAAATGGATCCCCACTGAAGGCCAAAACAGAAAAGAAGGACTTGCAAACACTCCGGAATGGAGATACCATCAAAGGAATTGCAATTGGAGGAGAAAAAAAGAAAATTTGGGAAATTTGGTGACTAGAAGTACATGGCCCGGGATTATATCAGGTGCAGTGCAAAGGACCAAACTCTGCCAAAATTCAGCTCACAGATGTTTCTAAATCAGAGGGAAAAGTCAAAAAGGAAGACACAACTTAGGGGGAAGATATGAGGAACATGGCATGGATACATTAAAAAAATACAAAAAAAAGAAAAAAATCTTTCCCAAAGTCCAAGCCATCAAAAGGCATGGCATGCCATCAGGTGCAGGGACATGCGCCAAAGATTCCTCTATTGGTCCCCATTGAAATCGCAAGATTCCTTTTCCCTTCCCGAAAGGAAATTTCATTTCCTTTCGGGAAGGGAAAAGGAATCTTGCGAAGCCCAAAAGAAAGGCTTACAAACACTCTGGAAAGGTGATAGGATCAAATGAAATGCAACTGCAAAAAACCTGAAAAAAAAACCAGAAAATGGGGACTTTGAGTGTCTTCAAAAAATAGGCTGTGAGGAAATGAGCTGCATTTCAAAGGACCAAAACTAAGCTCACAGATCTTGCAAAAGCATGGGGAAAAAGTCAAGGAGGAAGACACAACTTGGAGGGGAAGAGATGAGGGACATGGCATGGATTCTTAAAAAAAAAAAAAAACAAAAAACCAGAAACTTATTTCCCAAAGTCAAAGCCATCAAAATGCAGGCAGGCCATATGCCATCAAGTGCAGGCACATGCAGCAAAGCTTGCCCAAAATGGATCCCCACTGAAGGCCAAAACAGAAAAGAAGGACTTGCAAACACTCCGGAATGGAGATACCATCAAAGGAATTGCAATTGGAGGAGAAAAAAAGAAAATTTGGGAAATTTGGTGACTAGAAGTAAATGGCCCGGGATTATATCAGGTGCAGTGCAAAGGACCAAACTCTGCCAAAATTCAGCTCACAGATGTTTCCAAATCAGAGGGAAAAGTCAAACAGGAAGACACAACTTAGGGGGAAGATATGAGGAACATGGCATGGATACATAAAAAAAATACAAAAAAGAGAAAAAAATCTTTCCCAAAGTCCAAGCCATCAAAAGGCATGGCATGCCATCAGGTGCAGGGACATGCACCAAAGATTCCTCTCTTGGTCCCCATTGAAATCGCAAGATTCCTTTTCCCTTCCCGAAAGGAAATGAAATTTCCTTTGGGAAGGGAAAAGAAATCTTGCGAAGCCCAAAAGAAAGGCTTACAAACACTCTGGAAATGAGATAGGATCAAATGAAATGCAACTGCAAAAAACCTGAAAAAAAACAGAAAATGGGGACTTTGTCTTCAAAAAATAGGCTGTGAGGAAATGAGCTGCATTGCAAATGACCAAAACTAAGCTCACAGATCTTGCAAAAGCATGGGGAAAAAGTCAAGGAGGAAGACACAACTTGGAGGGGAAGAGATGAGGGACATGGCATGGATACTTAAAAGAAAAAAAAAAACAAAAAACCAGAAAAATCTTTCCCAAAGTCAAAGCCATCAAAATGCAGGCAGGCCATATGCCATCAAGTGCAGGCACATGCAGCAAAGCTTGCCCAAAATGGATCCCCACTGAAGGCCAAAACAGAAAAGAAGGACTTGCAAACACTCCGGAATGGAGATACCATCAAAGGAATTGCAATTGGAGGAGAAAAAAAGAAAATTTGGGAAATTTGGTGACTAGAAGTAAATGGCCCGGGATTATATCAGGTGCAGTGCAAAGGACCAAACTCTGCCAAAATTCAGCTCACAGATGTTTCTAAATCAGAGGGAAAAGTCAAAAAGGAAGACACAACTTAGGGGGAAGATATGAGGAACATGGCATGGATACATAAAAAAAAATACACAAAAAAGAAAAAAATCTTTCCCAAAGTCCAAGCCATCAAAAGGCATGGCATGCCATCAGGTGCAGGGATATGCACCAAAGATTCCTCTCTTGGTCCCCATTGAAATCGCAAGATTCCTTTTCCCTTCGCGAAAGGAAATTTCATTTCCTTTAGGGAAGGAAAAGGAATCTTGCGAAGCCCAAAAGAAAGGCTTACAAACACTCTGGAAAGGAGATAGGATCAAATGAAATGCAACTGCAAAAAACCTGAAAAAATCCAGAAATTGGGGACTCTGAGTGTCTTCAAAAAATAGGCTGTGAGGAAATGAGCTGCATTGCATAGGACCAAAACTAAGCTCACAGATCTTGCAAAAGCATGGGGAAAAAGTCAAGGAGGAAGACACAACTTGGAGGGGAAGAGATGAGAGACATGGCATGGATACTTAAAAGAAAAAAAAAACAAAAAACCAGAAAAATCTTTCCCAAAGTCAAAGCCATCAAAATGCAGGCAGGCCATATGCCATCAAGTGCAGGCACATGCAGCAAAGCTTGCCCAAAATGGATCCCCACTGAAGGCCAAAACAGAAAAGAAGGACTTGCAAACACTCCGGAATGGAGATACCATCAAAGGAATTGCAATTGGAGGAGAAAAAAAGAAAATTTGGGAAATTTGGTGACTAGAAGTAAATGGCCCGGGATTATATCAGGTGCAGTGCAAAGGACCAAACTCTGCCAAAATTCAGCTCACAGATGCTTCTAAATCAGAGGGAAAAGTCAAAAAGGAAGACACAACTTAGGGGGAAGATATGAGGAACATGGCATGGATACATAAAAAAAATACACAAAAAAGAAAAAAATCTTTCCCAAAGTCCAAGCCATCAAAAGGCATGGCATGCCATCAGGTGCAGGGATATGCACCAAAGATTCCTCTCTTGGTCCCCATTGAAATCGCAAGATTCCTTTTCCCTTCGCGAAAGGAAATTTCATTTCCATTTGGGAAGGGAAAAGAAATCTTGCGAAGCCCAAAAGAAAGGCTTACAAACACTCTGGAAAGGAGATAGGATCAAATGAAATGCAACTGCAAAAAACCTGAAAAAAACCAGAAATTGGGGACTTTGAGTGTCTTCAACAAATAGGCTGTGAGGAAATGAGCTGCATTGCAAAGGACCAAAACTAAGCTCACAGATCTTGCAAAAGCATGGGGAAAAAGTCAAGGAGGAAGACACAACTTGGAGGGGAAGAGATGAGGGACATGGCATGGATACTTAAAAAAAAAAAAAAACAAAAAACCAGAAACTTATTTCCCAAAGTCAAAGCCATCAAAATGCAGGCAGGCCATATGCCATCAAGTGCAGGCACATGCAGCAAAGCTTGCCCAAAATGGATCCCCACTGAAGGCCAAAACAGAAAAGAAGGACTTGCAAACACTCCGGAATGGAGATACCATCAAAGGAATTGCAATTGGAGGAGAAAAAAAGAAAATTTGGGAAATTTGGTGACTAGAAGTAAATGGCCCGGGATTATATCAGGTGCAGTGCAAAGGACCAAACTCTGCCAAAATTCAGCTCACAGATGTTTCCAAATCAGAGGGAAAAGTCAAAAAGGAAGACACAACTTAGGGGGAAGATATGAGGAACATGGCATGGATACATAAAAAAAATACAAAAAAGAGAAAAAAATCTTTCCCAAAGTCCAAGCCATCAAAAGGCATGGCATGCCATCAGGTGCAGGGACATGCACCAAAGATTCCTCTCTTGGTCCCCATTGAAATCGCAAGATTCCTTTTCCCTTCCCGAAAGGAAATGAAATTTCCTTTGGGAAGGGAAAAGAAATCTTGCGAAGCCCAAAAGAAAGGCTTACAAACACTCTGGAAAGGAGATAGGATCAAATGAAATGCAACTGCAAAAAACCTGAAAAAAAACAGAAAATGGGGACTTTGAGTGTCTTCAACAAAGAGGCTGTGAGGAAATGAGCTGCATTGCAAAGGACCAAAACTAAGCTCACAGATCTTGCAAAAGCATGGGGAAAAAGTCAAGGAGGAAGACACAACTTGGAGGGGAAGAGATGAGGGACATGGCATGGATACTTAAAAAATAAAAAAAAAAAACCCAGAAAAATCTTTCCCAAAGTCAAAGCCATCAAAATGCAGGCAGGCCATATGCCATCAAGTGCAGGCACATGCAGCAAAGCTTGCCCAAAATGGATCCCCACTGAAGGCCAAAACAGAAAAGAAGGACTTGCAAACACTCCGGAATGGAGATACCATCAAAGGAATTGCAATTGGAGGAGAAAAAAAGAAAATTTGGGAAATTTGGTGACTAGAAGTACATGGCCCGGGATTATATCAGGTGCAGTGCAAAGGACCAAACTCTGCCAAAATTCAGCTCACAGATGTTTCTAAATCAGAGGGAAAAGTCAAAAAGGAAGACACAACTTAGGGGGAAGATATGAGGAACATGGCATGGATACATAAAAAAAATACAAAAAAAAGAAAAAAATCTTTCCCAAAGTCCAAGCCATCAAAAGGCATGGCATGCCATCAGGTGCAGGGACATGCGCCAAAGATTCCTCTATTGGTCCCCATTGAAATCGCAAGATTCCTTTTCCCTTCCCGAAAGGAAATTTCATTTCCTTTCGGGAAGGGAAAAGGAATCTTGCGAAGCCCAAAAGAAAGGCTTACAAACACTCTGGAAAGGTGATAGGATCAAATGAAATGCAACTGCAAAAAACCTGAAAAAAAAACCAGAAAATGGGGACTTTGAGTGTCTTCAAAAAATAGGCTGTGAGGAAATGAGCTGCATTGCAAAGGACCAAAACTAAGCTCACAGATCTTGCAAAAGCATGGGGAAAAAGTCAAGGAGGAAGACACAACTTGGAAGGGAAGAGATGAGGGACATGGCATGGATTCTTAAAAAAAAAAAAAAAACAAAAAACAGAAAAATCTTCCCCAAAGTCAAAGCCATCAAAATGCAGGCAGGCCATATGCCATCAAGTGCAGGCACATGCAGCAAAGCTTGCCCAAAATGGATCCCCACTGAAGGCTAAAACAGAAAAGAAGGACTTGCAAACACTCCGGAATGGAGATACCATCAAAGGAATTGCAATTGGAGGAGAAAAAAAGAAAATTTGGGAAATTTGGTGACTAGAAGTAAATGGCCCGGGATTATATCAGGTGCAGTGCAAAGGACCAAACTCTGCCAAAATTCAGCTCACAGATGTTTCTAAATCAGAGGGAAAAGTCAAAAAGGAAGACACAACTTAGGGGGAAGATATGAGGAACATGGCATGGATACATAAAAAAAATACAAATAAAAGAAAAAAATCTTTCCCAAAGTCCAAGCCATCAAAAGGCATGGCATGCCATCAGGTGCAGTGACATGCACCAAAGATTCCTCTCTTGGTCCCCATTGAAATCGCAAGATTCCTTTTCCATTCGCGAAAGGAAATTTCATTTCCTTTCGGGAAGGGAAAAGGAATCTTGCGAAGCCCAAAAGAAAGGCTTACAAACACTCTGGAAAGGAGATAGGATCAAATGAAATGCAACTGCAAAAAACCTGAAAAAAAACCCAGTAAATGGGGACTTTGAGTGTCTTCAAAAAATAGGCTGTGAGGAAATGAGCTGCATTGCAAAGGACCAAAACTAAGCTCACAGATCTTGCAAAAGCATGGGGAAAAAGTCAAGGAGGAAGACACAACTTGGAGGGGAAGAGATGAGGGACATGGCATGGATACTTAAAAGAAAAAAAAAAAAAAAAAAACAGAAAAATCTTTCCCAAAGTCAAAGCCATCAAAATGCAGGCAGGCCATATGCCATCAAGTGCAGGCACATGCAGCAAAGCTTGCCCAAAATGGATCCCCACTGAAGGCCAAAACAGAAAAGAAGGACTTGCAAACACTCCGGAATGGAGATACCATCAAAGGAATTGCAATTGGAGGAGAAAAAAAGAAAATTTGGGAAATTTGGTGACTAGAAGTAAATGGCCCGGGATTATATCAGGTGCAGTGCAAAGGACCAAACTCTGCCAAAATTCAGCTCACAGATGTTTCTAAATCAGAGGGAAAAGTCAAACAGGAAGACACAACTTAGGGGGAAGATATGAGGAACATGGCATGGATACATAAAAAAAATACAAATAAAAGAAAAAAATCTTTCCCAAAGTCCAAGCCATCAAAAGGCATGGCATGCCATCAGGTGCAGTGACATGCACCAAAGATTCCTCTCTTGGTCCCCATTGAAATCGCAAGATTCCTTTTCCATTCGCGAAAGGAAATTTCATTTCCTTTCGGGAAGGGAAAAGGAATCTTGCGAAGCCCAAAAGAAAGGCTTACAAACACTCTGGAAAGGAGATAGGATCAAATGAAATGCAACTGCAAAAAACCTGAAAAAAAACAGAAAATGGGGACTTTGAGTTTCTTCAACAAAGAGGCTGTGAGGAAATGAGCTGCATTGCAAAGGACCAAAACTAAGCTCACAGATCTTGCAAAAGCATGGGGAAAAAGTCAAGGAGGAAGACACAACTTGGAGGGGAAGAGATGAGGGACATGGCATGGATACTTAAAAAAAAAAAAAAACCCAGAAAAATCTTTCCCAAAGTCAAAGCCATCAAAATGCAGGCAGGCCATATGCCATCAAGTGCAGGCACATGCAGCAAAGCTTGCCCAAAATGGATCCCCACTGAAGGCCAAAACAGAAAAGAAGGACTTGCAAACACTCCGGAATGGAGATACCATCAAAGGAATTGCAATTGGAGGAGAAAAAAAGAAAATTTGGGAAATTTGGTGACTAGAAGTACATGGCCCGGGATTATATCAGGTGCAGTGCAAAGGACCAAACTCTGCCAAAATTCAGCTCACAGATGTTTCTAAATCAGAGGGAAAAGTCAAAAAGGAAGACACAACTTAGGGGGAAGATATGAGGAACATGGCATGGATACATTAAAAAAATACAAAAAAAAGAAAAAAATCTTTCCCAAAGTCCAAGCCATCAAAAGGCATGGCATGCCATCAGGTGCAGGGACATGCGCCAAAGATTCCTCTATTGGTCCCCATTGAAATCGCAAGATTCCTTTTCCCTTCCCGAAAGGAAATTTCATTTCCTTTCGGGAAGGGAAAAGGAATCTTGCGAAGCCCAAAAGAAAGGCTTACAAACACTCTGGAAAGGTGATAGGATCAAATGAAATGCAACTGCAAAAAACCTGAAAAAAAAACCAGAAAATGGGGACTTTGAGTGTCTTCAAAAAATAGGCTGTGAGGAAATGAGCTGCATTTCAAAGGACCAAAACTAAGCTCACAGATCTTGCAAAAGCATGGGGAAAAAGTCAAGGAGGAAGACACAACTTGGAGGGGAAGAGATGAGGGACATGGCATGGATTCTTAAAAAAAAAAAAAAACAAAAAACCAGAAACTTATTTCCCAAAGTCAAAGCCATCAAAATGCAGGCAGGCCATATGCCATCAAGTGCAGGCACATGCAGCAAAGCTTGCCCAAAATGGATCCCCACTGAAGGCCAAAACAGAAAAGAAGGACTTGCAAACACTCCGGAATGGAGATACCATCAAAGGAATTGCAATTGGAGGAGAAAAAAAGAAAATTTGGGAAATTTGGTGACTAGAAGTAAATGGCCCGGGATTATATCAGGTGCAGTGCAAAGGACCAAACTCTGCCAAAATTCAGCTCACAGATGTTTCCAAATCAGAGGGAAAAGTCAAACAGGAAGACACAACTTAGGGGGAAGATATGAGGAACATGGCATGGATACATAAAAAAAATACAAAAAAGAGAAAAAAATCTTTCCCAAAGTCCAAGCCATCAAAAGGCATGGCATGCCATCAGGTGCAGGGACATGCACCAAAGATTCCTCTCTTGGTCCCCATTGAAATCGCAAGATTCCTTTTCCCTTCGCGAAAGGAAATTTCATTTCCTTTTGGGAAGGGAAAAGAAATCTTGCGAAGCCCAAAAGAAAGGCTTACAAACACTCTGGAAATGAGATAGGATCAAATGAAATGCAACTGCAAAAAACCTGAAAAAAAACAGAAAATGGGGACTCTGAGTGTCTTTAAAAAATAGGCTGTGAGGAAATGAGCTGCATTGCAAAGGACCAAAACTAAGCTCACGAATCTTGCAAAAGCATGGGGAAAAAGTCAAGGAGGAAGACACAACTTGGAGGGGAAGAGATGAGGGACATGGCATGGATACTTAAAAAAAAAAAAAATAACAAACCAGGAAAAATGTTTCCCAAAGTCAAAGCCATCAAAATGCAGGCAGGCCATATGCCATCAAGTGCAGGCACATGCAGCAAAGCTTGCCCAAAATGGATCCCCACTGAAGGCCAAAACAGAAAAGAAGGACTTGCAAACACTCCGGAATGGAGATACCATCAAAGGAATTGCAATTGGAGGAGAAAAAAAGAAAATTTGGGAAATTTGGTGACTAGAAGTAAATGGCCCGGGATTATATCAGGTGCAGCGCAAAGGACCAAACTCTGCCAAAATTCAGCTCACAGATGTTTCTAAATCAGAGGGAAAAGTCAAAAAGGAAGACACAACTTAGAGGGAAGATATGAGGAACATGGCATGGATACATAAAAAAAATACAAAAAAGAGAAAAAAATCTTTCCCAAAGTCCAAGCCATCAAAAGGCATGGCATGCCATCAGGTGCAGGGACATGCACCAAAGATTCCTCTCTTGGTCCCCATTGAAATCGCAAGATTCCTTTTCCCTTCCCAAAAGGAAATGAAATTTCCTTTCGGAAAGGGAAAGGAAATCCTGCGAAGCCCAAAAGAAAGGCTTACAAACACTCTGGAAAGGAGATAGGATCAAATGAAATGCAACTGCAAAAAACCTGAAAAAAACCAGAAAATGGGGACTCTGAGTGTCTTCAAAAAATAGGCTGTGAGGAAATGAGCTGCATTGCAAAGGACCAAAACTAAGCTCACGAATCTTGCAAAAGCATGGGGAAAAAGTCAAGGAGGAAGACACAACTTGGAGGGGAAGAGATGAGGGACATGGCATGGATACTTAAAAAAAAAAAAAATAACAAACCAGGAAAATGTTTCCCAAAGTCAAAGCCATCAAAATGCAGGCAGGCCATATGCCATCAAGTGCAGGCACATGCAGCAAAGCTTGCCCAAAATGGATCCCCACTGAAGGCCAAAACAGAAAAGAAGGACTTGCAAACACTCCGGAATGGAGATACCATCAAAGGAATTGCAATTGGAGGAGAAAAAAAGAAAATTTGGGAAATTTGGTGACTAGAAGTAAATGGCCCGGGATTATATCAGGTGCAGTGCAAAGGACCAAACTCTGCCAAAATTCAGCTCACAGATGTTTCTAAATCAGAGGGAAAGGTCAAAAAGGAAGACACAACTTAGGGGGAAGATATGAGGAACATGGCATGGATACATAAAAAAAATATAAAAAAGAGAAAAAATATTTCCGAAAGTCCAAGCCATCAAAACGAATGGCATGCCATCAGGTGCAGGGACATGCACCAAAGATTCCTCTCTTGGTCCCCATTGAAATCGCAAGATTCCTTTTCCCTTCCCGAAAGGAAATGAAATTTCCTTTTGGGAAGGGAAAGGAATCTTGCGAAGCCCAAAAGAAAGGCTTACAAACACTCTGGAAAGGAGATAGGATCAAATGAAATGCAACTGCAAAAAACCTGAAAAAAACCAGAAAATGGGGACTTTGAGTGTCTTCAAAAAATAGGCTGTGAGGAAATGAGCTGCATTGCAAAGGACCAAAACTAAGCTCACAGATCTTGCAAAAGCATGGGGAAAAAGTCAAGGAGGAAGACACAACTTGGAGGGGAAGAGATGAGGGACATGGCATGGATACTTAAAAAAAAAAAAATAACAAACCAGGAAAAATGTTTCCCAAAGTCAAAGCCATCAAAATGCAGGCAGGCCATATGCCATCAAGTGCAGGCACATGCAGCAAAGCTTGCCCAAAATGGATCCCCACTGAAGGCCAAAACAGAAAAGAAGGACTTGCAAACACTCCGGAATGGAGATACCATCAAAGGAATTGCAATTGGAGGAGAAAAAAAGAAAATTTGGGAAATTTGGTGACTAGAAGTAAATGGCCCGGGATTATATCAGGTGCAGCGCAAAGGACCAAACTCTGCCAAAATTCAGCTCACAGATGTTTCTAAATCAGAGGGAAAAGTCAAAAAGGAAGACACAACTTAGAGGGAAGATATGAGGAACATGGCATGGATACATAAAAAAAATACAAAAAAGAGAAAAAAATCTTTCCCAAAGTCCAAGCCATCAAAAGGCATGGCATGCCATCAGGTGCAGGGACATGCACCAAAGATTCCTCTCTTGGTCCCCATTGAAATCGCAAGATTCCTTTTCCCTTCCCAAAAGGAAATGAAATTTCCTTTCGGAAAGGGAAAGGAAATCCTGCGAAGCCCAAAAGAAAGGCTTACAAACACTCTGGAAAGGAGATAGGATCAAATGAAATGCAACTGCAAAAAACCTGAAAAAAACCAGAAAATGGGGACTCTGAGTGTCTTTAAAAAATAGGCTGTGAGGAAATGAGCTGCATTGCAAAGGACCAAAACTAAGCTCACGAATCTTGCAAAAGCATGGGGAAAAAGTCAAGGAGGAAGACACAACTTGGAGGGGAAGAGATGAGGGACATGGCATGGATACTTAAAAAAAAAAAAAATAACAAACCAGGAAAAATGTTTCCCAAAGTCAAAGCCATCAAAATGCAGGCAGGCCATATGCCATCAAGTGCAGGCACATGCAGCAAAGCTTGCCCAAAATGGATCCCCACTGAAGGCCAAAACAGAAAAGAAGGACTTGCAAACACTCCGGAATGGAGATACCATCAAAGGAATTGCAATTGGAGGAGAAAAAAAGAAAATTTGGGAAATTTGGTGACTAGAAGTAAATGGCCCGGGATTATATCAGGTGCAGTGCAAAGGACCAAACTCTGCCAAAATTCAGCTCACAGACGATTCTAAATCAGAGGGAAAAGTCAAAAAGGAAGACACAACTTAGGGGGAAGATATGAGGAACATGGCATGGATACATTAAAAAAATACAAAAAAAAGAAAAAAATCTTTCCCAAAGTCCAAGCCATCAAAAGGCATGGCATGCCATCAGGTGCAGGGACATGCACCAAAGATTCCTCTCTTGGTCCCCATTGAAATCGCAAGATTCCTTTTCCCTTCCCCAAAGGAAATGAAATCTTGCGAAGCCCAAAAGAAAGGCTTACAAACATCCTGGAAAGGAGATAGGATCAAATGAAATGCAACTGCAAAAAACCTGAAAAAAACCAGAAAATGGGGACTTTGAGTGTCTTCAAAAAATAGGCTGTGAGGAAATGAGCTGCATTGCAAAGGACCAAAACTAAGCTCACAGATCTTGCAAAAGCATGGGGAAAAGTCAAGGAGGAAGACACAACTTGGAGGGGAAGAGATGAGGGACATGGCATGGATACTTAAAAAAAAAAAATAACAAACCAGGAAAAATGTTTCCCAAAGTCAAAGCCATCAAAAGGCATGGCATGCCATCAGGTGCAGGGACATGCACCAAAGATTCCTCTCTTGGTCCCCATTGAAATCGCAAGATTCCTTTTCCCTTCCCAAAAGGAAATGAAATTTCCTTTCGGAAAGGGAAAGGAAATCCTGCGAAGCCCAAAAGAAAGGCTTACAAACACTCTGGAAAGGAGATAGGATCAAATGAAATGCAACTGCAAAAAACCTGAAAAAAAACAGAAATTGGGGACTCTGAGTGTCTTCAAAAAATAGGCTGTGAGGAAATGAGCTGCATTGCAAAGGACCAAAACTAAGCTCACGAATCTTGCAAAAGCATGGGGAAAAAGTCAAGGAGGAAGACACAACTTGGAGGGGAAGAGATGAGGGACATGGCATGGATACTTAAAAAAAAAAAAAATAACAAACCAGGAAAAATGTTTCCCAAAGTCAAAGCCATCAAAATGCAGGCAGGCCATATGCCATCAAGTGCAGGCACATGCAGCAAAGCTTGCCCAAAATGGATCCCCACTGAAGGCCAAAACAGAAAAGAAGGACTTGCAAACACTCCGGAATGGAGATACCATCAAAGGAATTGCAATTGGAGGAGAAAAAAAGAAAATTTGGGAAATTTGGTGACTAGAAGTAAATGGCCCGGGATTATATCAGGTGCAGTGCAAAGGACCAAACTCTGCCAAAATTCAGCTCACAGACGATTCTAAATCAGAGGGAAAAGTCAAAAAGGAAGACACAACTTAGGGGGAAGATATGAGGAACATGGCATGGATACATAAAAAAAATACAAAAAAAAGAAAAAAATCTTTCCCAAAGTCCAAGCCATCAAAAGGCATGGCATGCCATCAGGTGCAGGGACATGCACCAAAGATTCCTCTCTTGGTCCCCATTGAAATCGCAAGATTCCTTATCCCTTCCCAAAAGGAAATGAAATTTCCTTTCGGGAAGGGAAAAGGAATCTTGCGAAGCCCAAAAGAAAGGCTTACAAACACTCTGGAAAGGAGATAGGATCAAATGAAATGCAACTGCAAAAAACCTGAAAAAAAACAGAAAATGGAGACTTTGAGTGTCTTCAAAAAATAGGCTGTGAGGAAATGAGCTGCATTGCAAAGGACCAAAACTAAGCTCACAGATCTTGCAAAAGCATGGGGAAAAAGTCAAGGAGGAAGACACAACTTGGAGGGGAAGAGATGAGGGACATGGCATGGATACTTAAAAAAAAAAAAAAAAATAACCAGAAAAATCATTCCCAAAGTCAAAGCCATCAAAATGCAGGCAGGCCATATGCCATCAAGCGCAGGCACATGCAGCAAAGCTTGCCCAAAATGGATCCACACTGAAGGCCAAAACAGAAAAGAAGGACTTGCAAACACTCCGGAATAGAGATACCATCAAAGGAATTGCAATTGGAGGAGAAAAAAAGAAAATTTGGGAAATTTGGTGACTAGAAGTAAATGGCCCGGGATTATATCAGGTGCAGCGCAAAGGACCAAACTCTGCCAAAATTCAGCTCACAGATGTTTCTAAATCAGAGGGAAAAGTCAAAAAGGAAGACACAACTTAGAGGGAAGATATGAGGAACATGGCATGGATACATAAAAAAAATACAAAAAAGAGAAAAAAATCTTTCCCAAAGTCCAAGCCATCAAAAGGCATGGCATGCCATCAGGTGCAGGGACATGCACCAAAGATTCCTCTCTTGGTCCCCATTGAAATCGCAAGATTCCTTTTCCCTTCCCGAAAGGAAATGAAATCTTGCGAAGCCCAAAAGAAAGGCTTACAAACATCCTGGAAAGGAGATAGGATCAAATGAAATGCAACTGCAAAAAACCTGAAAAAAACCAGAAAATGGGGACTTTGAGTGTCTTCAAAAAATAGGCTGTGAGGAAATGAGCTGCATTGCAAAGGACCAAAACTAAGCTCACAGATCTTGCAAAAGCATGGGGAAAAGTCAAGGAGGAAGACACAACTTGGAGGGGAAGAGATGAGGGACATGGCATGGATACTTAAAAAAAAAAAAATAACAAACCAGGAAAAATGTTTCCCAAAGTCAAAGCCATCAAAAGGCATGGCATGCCATCAGGTGCAGGGACATGCACCAAAGATTCCTCTCTTGGTCCCCATTGAAATCGCAAGATTCCTTTTGCCTTCCCAAAAGGAAATGAAATTTCCTTTCGGAAAGGGAAAGGAAATCCTGCGAAGCCCAAAAGAAAGGCTTACAAACACTCTGGAAAGGAGATAGGATCAAATGAAATGCAACTGCAAAAAACCTGAAAAAAAACAGAAATTGGGGACTCTGAGTGTCTTCAAAAAATAGGCTGTGAGGAAATGAGCTGCATTGCAAAGGACCAAAACTAAGCTCACGGATCTTGCAAAAGCATGGGGAAAAGTCAAAAAGGAAGACACAACTTGGAGGGGAAGAGATGAGGGACATGGCATGGATACTTTAAAAAAGAAAAATAACAAACCAGGAAAAATGTTTCCCAAAGTCAAAGCCATCAAAATGCAGGCAGGCCATATACCATCAAGTGCAGGCACATGCAGCAAAGCTTGCCCAAAATGGATCCACACTGAAGGCCAAAACAGAAAAGAAGGACTTGCAAACACTCCGGAATGGAGATACCATCAAAGGAATTGCAATTGGAGGAGAAAAAAAGAAAATTTGGGAAATTTGGTGACTAGAAGTAAATGGCCCGGGATTATATCAGGTGCAGTGCAAAGGACCAAACTCTGCCAAAATTCAGCTCACAGATGTTTCTAAATCAGAGGGAAAAGTCAAAAAGGAAGACACAACTTAGGGGGAAGATATGAGGAACATGGCATGGATACATAAAAAAAATACAAAAAAGAGAAAAAAATCTTTCCCAAAGTCCAAGCCATCAAAAGGCATGGCATGCCATCAGGTGCAGTGACATGCACCAAAGATTCCTCTCTTGGTCCCCATTGAAATCGCAAGATTCCTTTTCCCTTCCCAAAAGGAAATGAAATTTCCTATCGGGAAGGGAAAGGAATCTTGCGAAGCCCAAAAGAAAGGCTTACAAACACTCTGGAAAGGAGATAGGATCAAATGAAATGCAACTGCAAAAAACCTGAAAAAAACCAGAAATTGGGGACTCTGAGTGTCTTCAAAAAATAGGCTGTGAGGAAATGAGCTGCATTGCAAAGGACCAAAACTAAGCTCACGAATCTTGCAAAAGCATGGGGAAAAAGTCAAGGAGGAAGACACAACTTGGAGGGGAAGAGATGAGGGACATGGCATGGATACTTAAAAAAAAAAATAACAAACCAGGAAAAATGTTTCCCAAAGTCAAAGCCATCAAAATGCAAGCAGGCCGTATGCCATCAAGTGCAGGCACATGCAGCAAAGCTTGCCCAAAATGGATCCCCACTGAAGGCCAAAACAGAAAAGAAGGACTTGCAAACACTCCGGAATGGAGATACCATCAAAGGAATTGCAATTGGAGGAGAAAAAAAGAAAATTTGGGAAATTTGGTGACTAGAAGTAAATGGCCCGGGATTATATCAGGTGCAGTGCAAAGGACCAAACTCTGCCAAAATTCAGCTCACAGACGATTCTAAATCAGAGGGAAAAGTCAAAAAGGAAGACACAACTTAGGGGGAAGATATGAGGAACATGGCATGGATACATAAAAAAAATACAAAAAAGAGAAAAAAATCTTTCCCAAAGTCCAAGCCATCAAAAGGCATGGCATGCCATCAGGTGCAGGGACATGCACCAAAGATTCCTCTCTTGGTCCCCATTGAAATCGCAAGATTCCTTTTCCCTTCCCAAAAGGAAATGAAATTTCCTATCGGGAAGGGAAAGGAATCTTGCGAAGCCCAAAAGAAAGGCTTACAAACACTCTGGAAAGGAGATAGGATCAAATGAAATGCAACTGCAAAAAACCTGAAAAAAACCAGAAATTGGGGACTCTGACTGTCTTCAAAAAATAGGCTGTGAGGAAATGAGCTGCATTGCAAAGGACCAAAACTAAGCTCACAGATCTTGCAAAAGCATGGGGAAAAAGTCAAGGAGGAAGACACAACTTGGAGGGGAAGAGATGAGGGACATGGCATGGATACTTAAAAAAAAAAAAATAACAAACCAGGAAAAATGTTTCCCAAAGTCAAAGCCATCAAAATGCAGGCAGGCCATATGCCATCAAGTGCAGGCACATGCAGCAAAGCTTGCCCAAAATGGATCCCCACTGAAGGCCAAAACAGAAAAGAAGGACTTGCAAACACTCCGGAATGGAGATACCATCAAAGGAATTGCAATTGGAGGAGAAAAAAAGAAAATTTGGGAAATTTGGTGACTAGAAGTAAATGGCCCGGGATTATATCAGGTGCAGTGCAAAGGACCAAACTCTGCCAAAATTCAGCTCACAGATGTTTCTAAATCAGAGGGAAAAGTCAAATAGGAAGACACAACTTAGAGGGAAGATATGAGGAACATGGCATGGATACATAAAAAAAATACAAAAAAAAGAAAAAAATCTTTCCCAAAGTCCAAGCCATCAAAAGGCATGGCATGCCATCAGGTGCAGGGACATGCACCAAAGATTCCTCTCTTGGTCCCCATTGAAATCGCAAGATTCCTTTTCCCTTCCCGAAAGGAAATGAAATCTTGCGAAGCCCAAAAGAAAGGCTTACAAACATCCTGGAAAGGAGATAGGATCAAATGAAATGCAACTGCAAAAAACCTGAAAAAAAACAGAAAATGGGGACTTTGAGTGTCTTCAAAAAATAGGCTGTGAGGAAATGAGCTGCATTGCAAAGGACCAAAACTAAGCTCACAGATCTTGCAAAAGCATGGGGAAAAGTCAAGGAGGAAGACACAACTTGGAGGGGAAGAGATGAGGGACATGGCATGGATACTTAAAAAAAAAAAAATAACAAACCAGGAAAAATGTTTCCCAAAGTCAAAGCCATCAAAAGGCATGGCATGCCATCAGGTGCAGGGACATGCACCAAAGATTCCTCTCTTGGTCCCCATTGAAATCGCAAGATTCCTTTTCCCTTCCCAAAAGGAAATGAAATTTCCTTTCCGAAAGGGAAAGGAAATCCTGCGAAGCCCAAAAGAAAGGCTTACAAACACTCTGGAAAGGAGATAGGATCAAATGAAATGCAACTGCAAAAAACCTGAAAAAAACCAGAAATTGGGGACTCTGACTGTCTTCAAAAAATAGGCTGTGAGGAAATGAGCTGCATTGCAAAGGACCAAAACTAAGCTCACGAATCTTGCAAAAGCATGGGGAAAAAGTCAAGGAGGAAGACACAACTTGGAGGGGAGGAGATGAGGGACATGGCATGGATACTTAAAAAAAAAAAAAATAACAAACCAGGAAAAATGTTTCCCAAAGTCAAAGCCATCAAAATGCAGGCAGGCCATATGCCATCAAGTGCAGGCACATGCAGCAAAGCTTGCCCAAAATGGATCCCCACTGAAGGCCAAAACAGAAAAGAAGGACTTGCAAACACTCCGGAATGGAGATACCATCAAAGGAATTGCAATTGGAGGAGAAAAAAAGAAAATTTGGGAAATTTGGTGACTAGAAGTAAATGGCCCGGGATTATATCAGGTGCAGTGCAAAGGACCAAACTCTGCCAAAATTCAGCTCACAGACGATTCTAAATCAGAGGGAAAAGTCAAAAAGGAAGACACAACTTAGGGGGAAGATATGAGGAACATGGCATGGATACATAAAAAAAATACAAAAAAGAGAAAAACATCTTTCCCAAAGTCCAAGCCATCAAAAGGCATGGCATGCCATCAGGTGCAGGGACATGCACCAAAGATTCCTCTCTTGGTCCCCATTGAAATCGCAAGATTCCTTATCCCTTCCCAAAAGGAAATGAAATTTCCTTTCGGGAAGGGAAAAGGAATCTTGCGAAGCCCAAAAGAAAGGCTTACAAACACTCTGGAAAGGAGATAGGATCAAATGAAATGCAACTGCAAAAAACCTGAAAAAAACCAGAAAATGGAGACTTTGAGTGTCTTCAAAAAATAGGCTGTGAGGAAATGAGCTGCATTGCAAAGGACCAAAACTAAGCTCACGGATCTTGCAAAAGCATGGGGAAAAAGTCAAGGAGGAAGACACAACTTGGAGGGGAAGAGATGAGGGACATGGCATGGATACTTAAAAAAAAAAAAAAAAATAACCAGAAAAATCTTTCCCAAAGTCAAAGCCATCAAAATGCAGGCAGGCCATATGCCATCAAGTGCAGGCACATGCAGCAAAGCTTGCCCAAAATGGATCCCCACTGAAGGCCAAAACAGAAAAGAAGGACTTGCAAACACTCCGGAATAGAGATACCATCAAAGGAATTGCAATTGGAGGAGAAAAAAAGAAAATTTGGGAAATTTGGTGACTAGAAGTAAATGGCCCGGGATTATATCAGGTGCAGTGCAAAGGACCAAACTCTGCCAAAATTCAGCTCACAGACGATTCTAAATCAGAGGGAAAAGTCAAAAAGGAAGACACAACTTAGGGGGAAGATATGAGGAACATGGCATGGATACATTAAAAAAATACAAAAAAAAGAAAAAAATCTTTCCCAAAGTCCAAGCCATCAAAAGGCATGGCATGCCATCAGGTGCAGGGACATGCACCAAAGATTCCTCTCTTGGTCCCCATTGAAATCGCAAGATTCCTTATCCCTTCCCAAAAGGAAATGAAATTTCCTTTTGGGAAGGGAAAAGGAATCTTGCGAAGCCCAAAAGAAAGGCTTACAAACACTCTGGAAAGGAGATAGGATCAAATGAAATGCAACTGCAAAAAACCTGAAAAAAACCAGAAATTGGGGACTCTGAGTGTCTTCAAAAAATAGGCTGTGAGGAAATGAGCTGCATTGCAAAGGACCAAAACTAAGCTCACGGATCTTGCAAAAGCATGGGGAAAAAGTCAAGGAGGAAGACACAACTTGGAGGGGAAGAGATGAGGGACATGGCATGGATACTTAAAAAAAAAAAAAAAAATAACCAGAAAAATCTTTCCCAAAGTCAAAGCCATCAAAATGCAGGCAGGCCATATGCCATCAAGTGCAGGCACATGCAGCAAAGCTTGCCCAAAATGGATCCCCACTGAAGGCCAAAACAGAAAAGAAGGACTTGCAAACACTCCGGAATGGAGATACCATCAAAGGAATTGCAATTGGAGGAGAAAAAAAGAAAATTTGGGAAATTTGGTGACTAGAAGTAAATGGCCCGGGATTATATCAGGTGCAGTGCAAAGGACCAAACTCTGCCAAAATTCAGCTCACAGACGATTCTAAATCAGAGGGAAAAGTCAAAAAGGAAGACACAACTTAGGGGGAAGATATGAGGAACATGGCATGGATACATAAAAAAAATACAAAAAAGAGAAAAAAATCTTTCCCAAAGTCCAAGCCATCAAAAGGCATGGCATGCCATCAGGTGCAGGGACATGCACCAAAGATTCCTCTCTTGGTCCCCATTGAAATCGCAAGATTCCTTTTCCCTTCCCAAAAGGAAATGAAATCTTGCGAAGCCCAAAAGAAAGGCTTACAAACATCCTGGAAAGGAGATAGGATCAAATGAAATGCAACTGCAAAAAACCTGAAAAAAACCAGAAAATGGGGACTTTGAGTGTCTTCAAAAAATAGGCTGTGAGGAAATGAGCTGCATTGCAAAGGACCAAAACTAAGCTCACAGATCTTGCAAAAGCATGGGGAAAAGTCAAGGAGGAAGACACAACTTGGAGGGGAAGAGATGAGGGACATGGCATGGATACTTAAAAAAAAAAAAATAACAAACCAGGAAAAATGTTTCCCAAAGTCCAAGCCATCAATAGGCATGGCATGCCATCAGGGGCAGGGACATGCACCAAAGATTCCTCTCTTGGTCCCCATTGAAATCGCAAGATTCCTTTTCCCTTCCCAAAAGGAAATGAAATTTCCTTTCGGAAAGGGAAAGGAAATCCTGCGAAGCCCAAAAGAAAGGCTTACAAACACTCTGGAAAGGAGATAGGATCAAATGAAATGCAACTGCAAAAAACCTGAAAAAAACCAGAAATTTGGGACTCTGAGTGTCTTCAAAAAATAGGCTGTGAGGAAATGAGCTGCATTGCAAAGGACCAAAACTAAGCTCACGGATCTTGCAAAAGCATGGGGAAAAGTCAAGGAGGAAGACACAACTTAGGGGGAAGATATGAGGAACATGGCATGGATACATAAAAAAAATACAAAAAAGAGAAAAACATCTTTCCCAAAGTCCAAGCCATCAAAAGGCATGGCATGCCATCAGGTGCAGGGACATGCACCAAAGATTCCTCTCTTGGTCCCCATTGAAATCGCAAGATTCCTTATCCCTTCCCAAAAGGAAATGAAATTTCCTTTCGGGAAGGGAAAAGGAATCTTGCGAAGCCCAAAAGAAAGGCTTACAAACACTCTGGAAAGGAGATAGGATCAAATGAAATGCAACTGCAAAAAACCTGAAAAAAACCAGAAAATGGAGACTTTGAGTGTCTTCAAAAAATAGGCTGTGAGGAAATGAGCTGCATTGCAAAGGACCAAAACTAAGCTCACGGATCTTGCAAAAGCATGGGGAAAAAGTCAAGGAGGAAGACACAACTTGGAGGGGAAGAGATGAGGGACATGGCATGGATACTTAAAAAAAAAAAAAAAAATAACCAGAAAAATCTTTCCCAAAGTCAAAGCCATCAAAATGCAGGCAGGCCATATGCCATCAAGTGCAGGCACATGCAGCAAAGCTTGCCCAAAATGGATCCCCACTGAAGGCCAAAACAGAAAAGAAGGACTTGCAAACACTCCGGAATAGAGATACCATCAAAGGAATTGCAATTGGAGGAGAAAAAAAGAAAATTTGGGAAATTTGGTGACTAGAAGTAAATGGCCCGGGATTATATCAGGTGCAGTGCAAAGGACCAAACTCTGCCAAAATTCAGCTCACAGACGATTCTAAATCAGAGGGAAAAGTCAAAAAGGAAGACACAACTTAGGGGGAAGATATGAGGAACATGGCATGGATACATTAAAAAAATACAAAAAAAAGAAAAAAATCTTTCCCAAAGTCCAAGCCATCAAAAGGCATGGCATGCCATCAGGTGCAGGGACATGCACCAAAGATTCCTCTCTTGGTCCCCATTGAAATCGCAAGATTCCTTATCCCTTCCCAAAAGGAAATGAAATTTCCTTTCGGGAAGGGAAAAGGAATCTTGCGAAGCCCAAAAGAAAGGCTTACAAACACTCTGGAAAGGAGATAGGATCAAATGAAATGCAACTGCAAAAAACCTGAAAAAAACCAGAAATTGGGGACTCTGAGTGTCTTCAAAAAATAGGCTGTGAGGAAATGAGCTGCATTGCAAAGGACCAAAACTAAGCTCACGGATCTTGCAAAAGCATGGGGAAAAAGTCAAGGAGGAAGACACAACTTGGAGGGGAAGAGATGAGGGACATGGCATGGATACTTAAAAAAAAAAAAAAAAATAACCAGAAAAATCTTTCCCAAAGTCAAAGCCATCAAAATGCAGGCAGGCCATATGCCATCAAGTGCAGGCACATGCAGCAAAGCTTGCCCAAAATGGATCCCCACTGAAGGCCAAAACAGAAAAGAAGGACTTGCAAACACTCCGGAATGGAGATACCATCAAAGGAATTGCAATTGGAGGAGAAAAAAAGAAAATTTGGGAAATTTGGTGACTAGAAGTAAATGGCCCGGGATTATATCAGGTGCAGTGCAAAGGACCAAACTCTGCCAAAATTCAGCTCACAGACGATTCTAAATCAGAGGGAAAAGTCAAAAAGGAAGACACAACTTAGGGGGAAGATATGAGGAACATGGCATGGATACATAAAAAAAATACAAAAAAGAGAAAAAAATCTTTCCCAAAGTCCAAGCCATCAAAAGGCATGGCATGCCATCAGGTGCAGGGACATGCACCAAAGATTCCTCTCTTGGTCCCCATTGAAATCGCAAGATTCCTTTTCCCTTCCCAAAAGGAAATGAAATCTTGCGAAGCCCAAAAGAAAGGCTTACAAACATCCTGGAAAGGAGATAGGATCAAATGAAATGCAACTGCAAAAAACCTGAAAAAAACCAGAAAATGGGGACTTTGAGTGTCTTCAAAAAATAGGCTGTGAGGAAATGAGCTGCATTGCAAAGGACCAAAACTAAGCTCACAGATCTTGCAAAAGCATGGGGAAAAGTCAAGGAGGAAGACACAACTTGGAGGGGAAGAGATGAGGGACATGGCATGGATACTTAAAAAAAAAAAAATAACAAACCAGGAAAAATGTTTCCCAAAGTCCAAGCCATCAATAGGCATGGCATGCCATCAGGGGCAGGGACATGCACCAAAGATTCCTCTCTTGGTCCCCATTGAAATCGCAAGATTCCTTTTCCCTTCCCAAAAGGAAATGAAATTTCCTTTCGGAAAGGGAAAGGAAATCCTGCGAAGCCCAAAAGAAAGGCTTACAAACACTCTGGAAAGGAGATAGGATCAAATGAAATGCAACTGCAAAAAACCTGAAAAAAACCAGAAATTTGGGACTCTGAGTGTCTTCAAAAAATAGGCTGTGAGGAAATGAGCTGCATTGCAAAGGACCAAAACTAAGCTCACGGATCTTGCAAAAGCATGGGGAAAAGTCAAGGAGGAAGACACAACTTAGGGGGAAGATATGAGGAACATGGCATGGATACATAAAAAAAATACAAAAAAGAGAAAAACATCTTTCCCAAAGTCCAAGCCATCAAAAGGCATGGCATGCCATCAGGTGCAGGGACATGCACCAAAGATTCCTCTCTTGGTCCCCATTGAAATCGCAAGATTCCTTATCCCTTCCCAAAAGGAAATGAAATTTCCTTTTGGGAAGGGAAAGGAATCTTGCGAAGCCCAAAAGAAAGGCTTACAAACACTCTGGAAAGGAGATAGGATCAAATGAAATGCAACTGCAAAAAACCTGAAAAAAAACAGAAATTGGGGACTTTGAGTGTCTTCAAAAAATAGGCTGTGAGGAAATGAGCTGCATTGCAAAGGACCAAAACTAAGCTCACGGATCTTGCAAAAGCATGGGGAAAAAGTCAAGGAGGAAGACACAACTTGGAGGGGAAGAGATGAGGGACATGGCATGGATACTTAAAAAAAGAAAAATAACAAACCAGGAAAAATGTTTCCCAAAGTCAAAGCCATCAAAATGCAGGCAGGCCATATGCCATCAAGTGCAGGCACATGCAGCAAAGCTTGCCCAAAATGGATCCCCACTGAAGGCCAAAACAGAAAAGAAGGACTTGCAAACACTCCGGAATGGAGATACCATCAAAGGAATTGCAATTGGAGGAGAAAAAAAGAAAATTTGGGAAATTTGGTGACTAGAAGTAAATGGCCCGGGATTATATCAGGTGCAGTGCAAAGGACCAAACTCTGCCAAAATTCAGCTCACAGACGATTCTAAATCAGAGGGAAAAGTCAAAAAGGAAGACACAACTTAGGGGGAAGATATGAGGAACATGGCATGGATACATTAAAAAAATACAAAAAAAAGAAAAAAATCTTTCCCAAAGTCCAAGCCATCAAAAGGCATGGCATACCATCAGGTGCAGGGACATGCACCAAAGATTCCTCTCTTGGTCCCCATTGAAATCGCAAGATTCCTTATCCCTTCCCAAAAGGAAATGAAATTTCCTTTCGGGAAGGGAAAAGGAATCTTGCGAAGCCCAAAAGAAAGGCTTACAAACACTCTGGAAAGGAGATAGGATCAAATGAAATGCAACTGCAAAAAACCTGAAAAAAACCAGAAATTGGGGACTCTGAGTGTCTTCAAAAAATAGGCTGTGAGGAAATGAGCTGCATTGCAAAGGACCAAAACTAAGCTCACGGATCTTGCAAAAGCATGGGGAAAAAGTCAAGGAGGAAGACACAACTTGGAGGGGAAGAGATGAGGGACATGGCATGGATACTTAAAAAAAAAAAAAAAAATAACCAGAAAAATCTTTCCCAAAGTCAAAGCCATCAAAATGCAGGCAGGCCATATGCCATCAAGTGCAGGCACATGCAGCAAAGCTTGCCCAAAATGGATCCCCACTGAAGGCCAAAACAGAAAAGAAGGACTTGCAAACACTCCGGAATGGAGATACCATCAAAGGAATTGCAATTGGAGGAGAAAAAAAGAAAATTTGGGAAATTTGGTGACTAGAAGTAAATGGCCCGGGATTATATCAGGTGCAGCGCAAAGGACCAAACTCTGCCAAAATTCAGCTCACAGATGTTTCTAAATCAGAGGGAAAAGTCAAAAAGGAAGACACAACTTAGAGGGAAGATATGAGGAACATGGCATGGATACATAAAAAAAATACAAAAAAGAGAAAAAAATCTTTCCCAAAGTCCAAGCCATCAAAAGGCATGGCATGCCATCAGGTGCAGGGACATGCACCAAAGATTCCTCTCTTGGTCCCCATTGAAATCGCAAGATTCCTTTTCCCTTCCCAAAAGGAAATGAAATCTTGCGAAGCCCAAAAGAAAGGCTTACAAACATCCTGGAAAGGAGATAGGATCAAATGAAATGCAACTGCAAAAAACCTGAAAAAAACCAGAAAATGGGGACTTTGAGTGTCTTCAAAAAATAGGCTGTGAGGAAATGAGCTGCATTGCAAAGGACCAAAACTAAGCTCACAGATCTTGCAAAAGCATGGGGAAAAGTCAAGGAGGAAGACACAACTTGGAGGGGAAGAGATGAGGGACATGGCATGGATACTTAAAAAAAAAAAAATAACAAACCAGGAAAAATGTTTCCCAAAGTCCAAGCCATCAATAGGCATGGCATGCCATCAGGGGCAGGGACATGCACCAAAGATTCCTCTCTTGGTCCCCATTGAAATCGCAAGATTCCTTTTCCCTTCCCAAAAGGAAATGAAATTTCCTTTCGGAAAGGGAAAGGAAATCCTGCGAAGCCCAAAAGAAAGGCTTACAAACACTCTGGAAAGGAGATAGGATCAAATGAAATGCAACTGCAAAAAACCTGAAAAAAACCAGAAATTGGGGACTCTGAGTGTCTTCAAAAAATAGGCTGTGAGGAAATGAGCTGCATTGCAAAGGACCAAAACTAAGCTCACGGATCTTGCAAAAGCATGGGGAAAAGTCAAGGAGGAAGACACAACTTGGAGGGGAAGAGATGAGGGACATGGCATGGATACTTAAAAAAAGAAAAATAACAAACCAGGAAAAATGTTTCCCAAAGTCAAAGCCATCAAAATGCAGGCAGGCCATATGCCATCAAGTGCAGGCACATGCAGCAAAGCTTGCCCAAAATGGATCCCCACTGAAGGCCAAAACAGAAAAGAAGGACTTGCAAACACTCCGGAATGGAGATACCATCAAAGGAATTGCAATTGGAGGAGAAAAAAAGAAAATTTGGGAAATTTGGTGACTAGAAGTAAATGGCCCGGGATTATATCAGGTGCAGCGCAAAGGACCAAACTCTGCCAAAATTCAGCTCACAGACGATTCTAAATCAGAGGGAAAAGTCAAAAAGGAAGACACAACTTAGAGGGAAGATATGAGGAACATGGCATGGATACATAAAAAAAATACAAAAAAGAGAAAAAAATCTTTCCCAAAGTCCAAGCCATCAAAAGGCATGGCATGCCATCAGGTGCAGGGACATGCACCAAAGATTCCTCTCTTGGTCCCCATTGAAATCGCAAGATTCCTTTTCCCTTCCCAAAAGGAAATGAAATTTCCTTTCGGAAAAGGAAAGGAAATCCTGCGAAGCCCAAAAGAAAGGCTTACAAACACTCTGGAAAGGAGATAGGATCAAATGAAATGCAACTGCAAAAAACCTGAAAAAAAACAGAAATTGGGGACTCTGAGTGTCTTCAAAAAATAGGCTGTGAGGAAATGAGCTGCATTGCAAAGGACCAAAACTAAGCTCACGAATCTTGCAAAAGCATGGGGAAAAAGTCAAGGAGGAAGACACAACTTGGAGGGGAAGAGATGAGGGACATGGCATGGATACTTAAAAAAAAAAAAAAAAATAACCAGAAAAATCTTTCCCAAAGTCAAAGCCATCAAAATGCAGGCAGGCCATATGCCATCAAGTGCAGGCACATGCAGCAAAGCTTGCCCAAAATGGATCCCCACTGAAGGCCAAAACAGAAAAGAAGGACTTGCAAACACTCCGGAATAGAGATACCATCAAAGGAATTGCAATTGGAGGAGAAAAAAAGAAAATTTGGGAAATTTGGTGACTAGAAGTAAATGGCCCGGGATTATATCAGGTGCAGCGCAAAGGACCAAACTCTGCCAAAATTCAGCTCACAGATGTTTCTAAATCAGAGGGAAAAGTCAAAAAAGAAGACACAAATTAGAGGGAAGATATGAGGAACATGGCATGGATACATAAAAAAAATACAAAAAAGAGAAAAAAATCTTTCCCAAAGTCCAAGCCATCAAAAGGCATGGCATGCCATCAGGTGCAGGGACATGCACCAAAGATTCCTCTCTTGGTCCCCATTGAAATCGCAAGATTCCTTTTCCCTTTCCAAAAGGAAATGAAATTTCCTTTTGGGAAGGGAAAGGAATCTTGCGAAGCCCAAAAGAAAGGCTTACAAACACTCTGGAAAGGAGATAGGATCAAATGAAATGCAACTGCAAAAAACCTGAAAAAAAACAGAAATTGGGGACTTTGAGTGTCTTCAAAAAATAGGCTGTGAGGAAATGAGCTGCATTGCAAAGGACCAAAACTAAGCTCACGGATCTTGCAAAAGCATGGGGAAAAAGTCAAGGAGGAAGACACAACTTGGAGGGGAAGAGATGAGGGACATGGCATGGATACTTAAAAAAAGAAAAATAACAAACCAGGAAAAATGTTTCCCAAAGTCAAAGCCATCAAAATGCAGGCAGGCCATATGCCATCAAGTGCAGGCACATGCAGCAAAGCTTGCCCAAAATGGATCCCCACTGAAGGCCAAAACAGAAAAGAAGGACTTGCAAACACTCCGGAATGGAGATACCATCAAAGGAATTGCAATTGGAGGAGAAAAAAAGAAAATTTGGGAAATTTGGTGACTAGAAGTAAATGGCCCGGGATTATATCAGGTGCAGTGCAAAGGACCAAACTCTGCCAAAATTCAGCTCACAGACGATTCTAAATCAGAGGGAAAAGTCAAAAAGGAAGACACAACTTAGGGGGAAGATATGAGGAACATGGCATGGATACATTAAAAAAATACAAAAAAAAGAAAAAAATCTTTCCCAAAGTCCAAGCCATCAAAAGGCATGGCATGCCATCAGGTGCAGGGACATGCACCAAAGATTCCTCTCTTGGTCCCCATTGAAATCGCAAGATTCCTTATCCCTTCCCAAAAGGAAATGAAATTTCCTTTCGGGAAGGGAAAAGGAATCTTGCGAAGCCCAAAAGAAAGGCTTACAAACACTCTGGAAAGGAGATAGGATCAAATGAAATGCAACTGCAAAAAACCTGAAAAAAAACAGAAATTGGGGACTCTGAGTGTCTTCAAAAAATAGGCTGTGAGGAAATGAGCTGCATTGCAAAGGACCAAAACTAAGCTCACGGATCTTGCAAAAGCATGGGGAAAAAGTCAAGGAGGAAGACACAACTTGGAGGGGAAGAGATGAGGGACATGGCATGGATACTTAAAAAAAAAAAAAAAAATAACCAGAAAAATCTTTCCCAAAGTCAAAGCCATCAAAATGCAGGCAGGCCATATGCCATCAAGTGCAGGCACATGCAGCAAAGCTTGCCCAAAATGGATCCCCACTGAAGGCCAAAACAGAAAAGAAGGACTTGCAAACACTCCGGAATGGAGATACCATCAAAGGAATTGCAATTGGAGGAGAAAAAAAGAAAATTTGGGAAATTTGGTGACTAGAAGTAAATGGCCCGGGATTATATCAGGTGCAGCGCAAAGGACCAAACTCTGCCAAAATTCAGCTCACAGATGTTTCTAAATCAGAGGGAAAAGTCAAAAAGGAAGACACAACTTAGAGGGAAGATATGAGGAACATGGCATGGATACATAAAAAAAATACAAAAAAGAGAAAAAAATCTTTCCCAAAGTCCAAGCCATCAAAAGGCATGGCATGCCATCAGGTGCAGGGACATGCACCAAAGATTCCTCTCTTGGTCCCCATTGAAATCGCAAGATTCCTTTTCCCTTCCCAAAAGGAAATGAAATTTTGCGAAGCCCAAAAGAAAGGCTTACAAACATCCTGGAAAGGAGATAGGATCAAATGAAATGCAACTGCAAAAAACCTGAAAAAAACCAGAAATTGGGGACTCTGAGTGTCTTCAAAAAATAGGCTGTGAGGAAATGAGCTGCATTGCAAAGGACCAAAACTAAGCTCACAGATCTTGCAAAAGCATGGGGAAAAGTCAAGGAGGAAGACACAACTTGGAGGGGAAGAGATGAGGGACATGGCATGGATACTTAAAAAAAGAAAAATAACAAACCAGGAAAAATGTTTCCCAAAGTCAAAGCCATCAAAATGCAGGCAGGCCATATGCCATCAAGTGCAGGCACATGCAGCAAAGCTTGCCCAAAATGGATCCCCACTGAAGGCCAAAACAGAAAAGAAGGACTTGCAAACACTCCGGAATGGAGATACCATCAAAGGAATTGCAATTGGAGGAGAAAAAAAGAAAATTTGGGAAATTTGGTGACTAGAAGTAAATGGCCCGGGATTATATCAGGTGCAGCGCAAAGGACCAAACTCTGCCAAAATTCAGCTCACAGACGATTCTAAATCAGAGGGAAAAGTCAAAAAGGAAGACACAACTTAGAGGGAAGATATGAGGAACATGGCATGGATACATAAAAAAAATACAAAAAAGAGAAAAAAATCTTTCCCAAAGTCCAAGCCATCAAAAGGCATGGCATGCCATCAGGTGCAGGGACATGCACCAAAGATTCCTCTCTTGGTCCCCATTGAAATCGCAAGATTCCTTTTCCCTTCCCAAAAGGAAATGAAATTTCCTTTCGGAAAAGGAAAGGAAATCCTGCGAAGCCCAAAAGAAAGGCTTACAAACACTCTGGAAAGGAGATAGGATCAAATGAAATGCAACTGCAAAAAACCTGAAAAAAAACAGAAATTGGGGACTCTGAGTGTCTTCAAAAAATAGGCTGTGAGGAAATGAGCTGCATTGCAAAGGACCAAAACTAAGCTCACGAATCTTGCAAAAGCATGGGGAAAAAGTCAAGGAGGAAGACACAACTTGGAGGGGAAGAGATGAGGGACATGGCATGGATACTTAAAAAAAAAAAAAATAACAAACCAGGAAAAATGTTTCCCAAAGTCAAAGCCATCAAAATGCAGGCAGGCCATATGCCATCAAGTGCAGGCACATGCAGCAAAGCTTGCCCAAAATGGATCCCCACTGAAGGCCAAAACAGAAAAGAAGGACTTGCAAACACTCCGGAATGCAGATACCATCAAAGGAATTGCAATTGGAGGAGAAAAAAAGAAAATTTGGGAAATTTGGTGACTAGAAGTAAATGGCCCGGGATTATATCAGGTGCAGTGCAAAGGACCAAACTCTGCCAAAATTCAGCTCACAGACGATTCTAAATCAGAGGGAAAAGTCAAAAAGGAAGACACAACTTAGGGGGAAGATATGAGGAACATGGCATGGATACATTAAAAAAATACAAAAAAAAGAAAAAAATCTTTCCCAAAGTCCAAGCCATCAAAAGGCATGGCACGCCTTCAGGTGCAGGGACATGCACCAAAGATTCCTCTCTTGGTCCCCATTGAAATCGCAAGATTCCTTATCCCTTCCCAAAAGGAAATGAAATTTCCTTTCGGGAAGGGAAAAGGAATCTTGCGAAGCCCAAAAGAAAGGCTTACAAACACTCTGGAAAGGAGATAGGATCAAATGAAATGCAACTGCAAAAAACCTGAAAAAAACCAGAAAATGGAGACTTTGAGTGTCTTCAAAAAATAGGCTGTGAGGAAATGAGCTGCATTGCAAAGGACCAAAACTAAGCTCACGGATCTTGCAAAAGCATGGGGAAAAAGTCAAGGAGGAAGACACAACTTGGAGGGGAAGAGATGAGGGACATGGCATGGATACTTAAAAAAAAAAAAAAAAATAACCAGAAAAATCTTTCCCAAAGTCAAAGCCATCAAAATGCAGGCAGGCCATATGCCATCAAGTGCAGGCACATGCAGCAAAGCTTGCCCAAAATGGATCCCCACTGAAGGCCAAAACAGAAAAGAAGGACTTGCAAACACTCCGGAATGGAGATACCATCAAAGGAATTGCAATTGGAGGAGAAAAAAAGAAAATTTGGGAAATTTGGTGACTAGAAGTAAATGGCCCGGGATTATATCAGGTGCAGTGCAAAGGACCAAACTCTGCCAAAATTCAGCTCACAGACGATTCTAAATCAGAGGGAAAAGTCAAAAAGGAAGACACAACTTAGGGGGAAGATATGAGGAACATGGCATGGATACATAAAAAAAATACAAAAAAGAGAAAAAAATCTTTCCCAAAGTCCAAGCCATCAAAAGGCATGGCATGCCATCAGGTGCAGGGACATGCACCAAAGATTCCTCTCTTGGTCCCCATTGAAATCGCAAGATTCGTTTTCCCTTCCCAAAAGGAAATGAAATTTCCTTTTGGGAAGGGAAAGGAATCTTGCGAAGCCCAAAAGAAAGGCTTACAAACACTCTGGAAAGGAGATAGGATCAAATGAAATGCAACTGCAAAAAACCTGAAAAAAACCAGAAATTGGGGACTTTGAGTGTCTTCAAAAAATAGGCTGTGAGGAAATGAGCTGCATTGCAAAGGACCAAAACTAAGCTCACGGATCTTGCAAAAGCATGGGGAAAAAGTCAAGGAGGAAGACACAACATGGAGGGGAAGAGATGAGGGACATGGCATGGATACTTAAAAAAAAAAAAAAAAATAACCAGAAAAATCTTTCCCAAAGTCAAAGCCATCAAAATGCAGGCAGGCCATATGCCATCAAGTGCAGGCACATGCAGCAAAGCTTGCCCAAAATGGATCCCCACTGAAGGCCAAAACAGAAAAGAAGGACTTGCAAACACTCCGGAATGGAGATACCATCAAAGGAATTGCAATTGGAGGAGAAAAAATGAAAATTTGGGAAATTTGGTGACTAGAAGTAAATGGCCCGGGATTATATCAGGTGCAGTGCAAAGGACCAAACTCTGCCAAAATTCAGCTCACAGACGATTCTAAATCAGAGGGAAAAGTCAAAAAGGAAGACACAACTTAGGGGGAAGATATGAGGAACATGGCATGGATACATTAAAAAAATACAAAAAAAAGAAAAAAATCTTTCCCAAAGTCCAAGCCATCAAAAGGCATGGCATGCCATCAGGTGCAGGGACATGCACCAAAGATTCCTCTCTTGGTCCCCATTGAAATCGCAAGATTCCTTATCCCTTCCCAAAAGGAAATGAAATTTCCTTTCGGGAAGGGAAAAGGAATCTTGCGAAGCCCAAAAGAAAGGCTTACAAACACTCTGGAAAGGAGATAGGATCAAATGAAATGCAACTGCAAAAAACCTGAAAAAAAACAGAAAATGGAGACTTTGAGTGTCTTCAAAAAATAGGCTGTGAGGAAATGAGCTGCATTGCAAAGGACCAAAACTAAGCTCACGGATCTTGCAAAAGCATGGGGAAAAAGTCAAGGAGGAAGACACAACTTGGAGGGGAAGAGATGAGGGACATGGCATGGACACTTAAAAAAAAAAAAAAAAAAAAACCAGAAAAATCTTTCCCAAAGTCAAAGCCATCAAAATGCAGGCAGGCCATATGCCATCAAGTGCAGGCACATGCAGCAAAGCTTGCCCAAAATGGATCCCCACTGAAGGCCAAAACAGAAAAGAAGGACTTGCAAACACTCCGGAATGGAGATACCATCAAAGGAATTGCAATTGGAGGAGAAAAAAAGAAAATTTGGGAAATTTGGTGACTAGAAGTAAATGGCCCGGGATTATATCAGGTGCAGCGCAAAGGACCAAACTCTGCCAAAATTCAGCTCACAGATGTTTCTAAATCAGAGGGAAAAGTCAAAAAGGAAGACAAAACTTAGGGGGAAGATATGAGGAACATGGCATGGATACATAAAAAAAATACAAAAAAGAGAAAAAAATCTTTCCCAAAGTCCAAGCCATCAAAAGGCATGGCACGCCATCAGGTGCAGGGACATGCACCAAAGATTCCTCTCTTGGTCCCCATTGAAATCGCAAGATTCCTTTTCCCTTCCCAAAAGGAAATGAAATCTTGCGAAGCCCAAAAGAAAGGCTTACAAACATCCTGGAAAGGAGATAGGATCAAATGAAATGCAACTGCAAAAAACCTGAAAAAAACCAGAAAATGGGGACTTTGAGTGTCTTCAAAAAATAGGCTGTGAGGAAATGAGCTGCATTGCAAAGGACCAAAACTAAGCTCACAGATCTTGCAAAAGCATGGGGAAAAGTCAAGGAGGAAGACACAACTTGGAGGGGAAGAGATGAGGGACATGGCATGGATACTTAAAAAAAAAAAAATAACAAACCAGGAAAAATGTTTCCCAAAGTCAAAGCCATCAAAAGGCATGGCATGCCATCAGGTGCAGGGACATGCACCAAAGATTCCTCTCTTGGTCCCCATTGAAATCGCAAGATTCCTTTTCCCTTCCCAAAAGGAAATGAAATTTCCTTTCGGAAAGGGAAAGGAAATCCTGCGAAGCCCAAAAGAAAGGCTTACAAACACTCTGGAAAGGAGATAGGATCAAATGAAATGCAACTGCAAAAAACCTGAAAAAAAAACAGAAATTGGGGACTCTGACTCTCTTCAAAAAATAGGCTGAGAGGAAATGAGCTGCATTGCAAAGGACCAAAACTAAGCTCACAGATCTTGCAAAAGCATGGGGAAAAAGTCAAGGAGGAAGACACAACTTGGAGGGGAAGAGATGAGGGACATGGCATGGATACTTAAAAAAAAAAAAATAACAAACCAGGAAAAATGTTTCCCAAATTCAAAGCCATCAAAAGGCATGGCATGCCATCAGGTGCAGGGACATGCACCAAAGATTCCTCTCTTGGTCCCCATTGAAATCGCAAGATTCCTTTTCCCTTCCCAAAAGGAAATGAAATTTCCTTTCGGAAAGGGAAAGGAAATCCTGCGAAGCCCAAAAGAAAGGCTTACAAACACTCTGGAAAGGAGATAGGATCAAATGAAATGCAACTGCAAAAAACTAAAAAAAACCAGAAATTGGGGACTCTGAGTGTCTTCAAAAAATAGGCTGTGAGGAAATGAGCTGCATTGCAAAGGACCAAAACTAAGCTCACGGATCTTGCAAAAGCATGGGGAAAAGTCAAGGAGGAAGACACAACTTGGAGGGGAAGAGATGAGGGACATGGCATGGATACTTAAAAAAAGAAAAATAACAAACCAGGAAAAATGTTTCCCAAAGTCAAAGCCATCAAAATGCAGGCAGGCCATATGCCATCAAGTGCAGGCACATGCAGCAAAGCTTGCCCAAAATGGATCCCCACTGAAGGCCAAAACAGAAAAGAAGGACTTGCAAACACTCCGGAATGGAGATACCATCAAAGGAATTGCAATTGGAGGAGAAAAAAAGAAAATTTGGGAAATTTGGTGACTAGAAGTAAATGGCCCGGGATTATATCAGGTGCAGCGCAAAGGACCAAACTCTGCCAAAATTCAGCTCACAGATGTTTCTAAATCAGAGGGAAAAGTCAAAAAGGAAGACACAACTTAGAGGGAAGATATGAGGAACATGGCATGGATACATAAAAAAAATACAAAAAAGAGAAAAAAATCTTTCCCAAAGTCCAAGCCATCAAAAGGCATGGCATGCCATCAGGTGCAGGGACATGCACCAAAGATTCCTCTCTTGGTCCCCATTGAAATCGCAAGATTCCTTTTCCCTTCCCAAAAGGAAATGAAATTTCCTTTCGGAAAGGGAAAGGAAATCCTGCGAAGCCCAAAAGAAAGGCTTACAAACACTCTGGAAAGGAGATAGGATCAAATGAAATGCAACTGCAAAAAACCTGAAAAAAACCAGAAATTGGGGACTCTGACTGTCTTCAAAAAATAGGCTGTGAGGAAATGAGCTGCATTGCAAAGGACCAAAACTAAGCTCACGGATCTTGCAAAAGCATGGGGAAAAAGTCAAGGAGGAAGACACAACTTGGAGGGGAAGAGATGAGGGACATGGCATGGATACTTAAAAAAAAAAAAAAGAACAAACCAGGAAAAATGTTTCCCAAAGTCAAAGCCATCAAAATGCAGGCAGGCCATATGCCATCAAGTGCAGGCACATGCAGCAAAGCTTGCCCAAAATGGATCCCCACTGAAGGCCAAAACAGAAAAGAAGGACTTGCAAACACTCCGGAATGGAGATACCATCAAAGGAATTGCAATTGGAGGAGAAAAAAAGAAAATTTGGGAAATTTGGTGACTAGAAGTAAATGGCCCGGGATTATATCAGGTGCAGTGCAAAGGACCAAACTCTGCCAAAATTCAGCTCACAGACGATTCTAAATCAGAGGGAAAAGTCAAAAAGGAAGACACAACTTAGGGGGAAGATATGAGGAACATGGCATGGATACATTAAAAAAATACAAAAAAAAGAAAAAAATCTTTCCCAAAGTCCAAGCCATCAAAAGGCATGGCATGCCATCAGGTGCAGGGACATGCACCAAAGATTCCTCTCTTGGTCCCCATTGAAATCGCAAGATTCCTTTTCCCTTCCCAAAAGGAAATGAAATTTCCTTTTGGGAAGGGAAAGGAATCTTGCGAAGCCCAAAAGAAAGGCTTACAAACACTCTGGAAAGGAGATAGGATCAAATGAAATGCAACTGCAAAAAACCTGAAAAAAAACAGAAATTGGGGACTTTGAGTGTCTTCAAAAAATAGGCTGTGAGGAAATGAGCTGCATTGCAAAGGACCAAAACTAAGCTCACGGATCTTGCAAAAGCATGGGGAAAAAGTCAAGGAGGAAGACACAACTTGGAGGGGAAGAGATGAGGGACATGGCATGGATACTTAAAAAAAGAAAAATAACAAACCAGGAAAAATGTTTCCCAAAGTCAAAGCCATCAAAATGCAGGCAGGCCATATGCCATCAAGTGCAGGCACATGCAGCAAAGCTTGCCCAAAATGGATCCCCACTGAAGGCCAAAACAGAAAAGAAGGACTTGCAAACACTCCGGAATGGAGATACCATCAAAGGAATTGCAATTGGAGGAGAAAAAAAGAAAATTTGGGAAATTTGGTGACTAGAAGTAAATGGCCCGGGATTATATCAGGTGCAGTGCAAAGGACCAAACTCTGCCAAAATTCAGCTCACAGACGATTCTAAATCAGAGGGAAAAGTCAAAAAGGAAGACACAACTTAGGGGGAAGATATGAGGAACATGGCATGGATACATAAAAAAAATACAAAAAAGAGAAAAAAATCTTTCCCAAAGTCCAAGCCATCAAAAGGCATGGCATGCCATCAGGTGCAGGGACATGCACCAAAGATTCCTCTCTTGGTCCCCATTGAAATCGCAAGATTCCTTTTCCCTTCCCAAAAGGAAATGAAATTTCCTTTCGGAAAGGGAAATGAAATCCTGCGAAGCCCAAAAGAAAGGCTTACAAACACTCTGGAAAGGAGATAGGATCAAATGAAATGCAACTGCAAAAAACCTGAAAAAAACCAGAAATTGGGGACTCTGAGTGTCTTCAAAAAATAGGCTGTGAGGAAATGAGCTGCATTGCAAAGGACCAAAACTAAGCTCACGGATCTTGCAAAAGCATGGGGAAAAAGTCAAGGAGGAAGACACAACTTGGAGGGGAAGAGATGAGGGACATGGCATGGATACTTAAAAAAGAAAAATAACAAACCAGGAAAAATGTTTCCCAAAGTCAAAGCCATCAAAATGCAGGCAGGCCATATGCCATCAAGTGCAGGCACATGCAGCAAAGCTTGCCCAAAATGGATCCCCACTGAAGGCCAAAACAGAAAAGAAGGACTTGCAAACACTCCGGAATGGAGATACCATCAAAGGAATTGCAATTGGAGGAGAAAAAAAGAAAATTTGGGAAATTTGGTGACTAGAAGTAAATGGCCCGGGATTATATCAGGTGCAGTGCAAAGGACCAAACTCTGCCAAAATTCAGCTCACAGACGATTCTAAATCAGAGGGAAAAGTCAAAAAGGAAGACACAACTTAGGGGGAAGATATGAGGAACATGGCATGGATACATGAAAAAAATACAAAAAAAAGAAAAAAATCTTTCCCAAAGTCCAAGCCATCAAAAGGCATGGCATGCCATCAGGTGCAGGGACATGCACCAAAGATTCCTCTCTTGGTCCCCATTGAAATCGCAAGATTCCTTATCCCTTCCCAAAAGGAAATGAAATTTCCTTTCGGGAAGGGAAAAGGAATCTTGCGAAGCCCAAAAGAAAGGCTTACAAACACTCTGGAAAGGAGATAGGATCAAATGAAATGCAACTGCAAAAAACCTGAAAAAAACCAGAAATTGGGGACTCTGAGTGTCTTCAAAAAATAGGCTGTGAGGAAATGAGCTGCATTGCAAAGGACCAAAACTAAGCTCACGGATCATGCAAAAGCATGGGGAAAAAGTCAAGGAGGAAGACACAACTTGGAGGGGAAGAGATGAGGGACATGGCATGGATACTTAAAAAAAAAAAAAAAAATAACCAGAAAAATGTTTCCCAAAGTCAAAGCCATCAAAATGCAGGCAGGCCATATGCCATCAAGTGCAGGCACATGCAGCAAAGCTTGCCCAAAATGGATCCCCACTGAAGGCCAAAACAGAAAAGAAGGACTTGCAAACACTCCGGAATGGAGATACCATCAAAGGAATTGCAATTGGAGGAGAAAAAAAGAAAATTTGGGAAATTTGGTGACTAGAAGTAAATGGCCCGGGATTATATCAGGTGCAGCGCAAAGGACCAAACTCTGCCAAAATTCAGCTCACAGATGTTTCTAAATCAGAGGGAAAAGTCAAAAAGGAAGACACAACTTAGAGGGAAGATATGAGGAACATGGCATGGATACATAAAAAAAATACAAAAAAGAGAAAAAAATCTTTCCCAAAGTCCAAGCCATCAAAAGGCATGGCATGCCATCAGGTGCAGGGACATGCACGAAAGATTCCTCTCTTGGTCCCCATTGAAATCGCAAGATTCCTTTTCCCTTCCCGAAAGGAAATGAAATCTTGCGAAGCCCAAAAGAAAGGCTTACAAACATCCTGGAAAGGAGATAGGATCAAATGAAATGCAACTGCAAAAAACCTGAAAAAAACCAGAAAATGGGGACTTTGAGTGTCTTCAAAAAATAGGCTGTGAGGAAATGAGCTGCATTGCAAAGGACCAAAACTAAGCTCACAGATCTTGCAAAAGCATGGGGAAAAGTCAAGGAGGAAGACACAACTTGGAGGGGAAGAGATGAGGGACATGGCATGGATACTTAAAAAAAAAAAAATAACAAACCAGGAAAAATGTTTCCCAAAGTCCAAGCCATCAATAGGCATGGCATGCCATCAGGTGCAGGGACATGCACCAAAGATTCCTCTCTTGGTCCCCATTGAAATCGCAAGATTCCTTTTCCCTTCCCAAAAGGAAATGAAATTTCCTTTCGGAAAGGGAAAGGAAATCCTGCGAAGCCCAAAAGAAAGGCTTACAAACACTCTGGAAAGGAGATAGGATCAAATGAAATGCAACTGCAAAAAACCTGAAAAAAACCAGAAATTGGGGACTCTGAGTGTCTTCAAAAAATAGGCTGTGAGGAAATGAGCTGCATTGCAAAGGACCAAAACTAAGCTCACGGATCTTGCAAAAGCATGGGGAAAAGTCAAGGAGGAAGACACAACTTGGAGGGGAAGAGATGAGGGACATGGCATGGATACTTAAAAAAAGAAAAATAACAAACCAGGAAAAATCTTTCCCAAAGTCAAAGCCATCAAAATGCAGGCAGGCCATATGCCATCAAGTGCAGGCACATGCAGCAAAGCTTGCCCAAAATGGATCCCCACTGAAGGCCAAAACAGAAAAGAAGGACTTGCAAACACTCCGGAATGGAGATACCATCAAAGGAATTGCAATTGGAGGAGAAAAAAAGAAAATTTGGGAAATTTGGTGACTAGAAGTAAATGGCCCGGGATTATATCAGGTGCAGTGCAAAGGACCAAACTCTGCCAAAATTCAGCTCACAGACGATTCTAAATCAGAGGGAAAAGTCAAAAAGGAAGACACAACTTAGAGGGAAGATATGAGGAACATGGCATGGATACATAAAAAAAATACAAAAAAGAGAAAAACATCTTTCCCAAAGTCCAAGCCATCAAAAGGCATGGCATGCCATCAGGTGCAGGGACATGCACCAAAGATTCCTCTCTTGGTCCCCATTGAAATCGCAAGATTCCTTTTCCCTTCCCAAAAGGAAATGAAATCTTGCGAAGCCCAAAAGAAAGGCTTACAAACATCCTGGAAAGGAGATAGGATCAAATGAAATGCAACTGCAAAAAACCTGAAAAAAACCAGAAAATGGGGACTTTGAGTGTCTTCAAAAAATAGGCTGTGAGGAAATGAGCTGCATTGCAAAGGACCAAAACTAAGCTCACAGATCTTGCAAAAGCATGGGGAAAAAGTCAAGGAGGAAGACACAACTTGGAGGGGAAGAGATGAGGGACATGGCATGGATACTTAAAAAAAAAAAAATAACAAACCAGGAAAAATGTTTCCCAAAGTCCAAGCCATCAATAGGCATGGCATGCCATCAGGTGCAGGGACATGCACCAAAGATTCCTCTCTTGGTCCCCATTGAAATCGCAAGATTCCTTTTCCCTTCCCAAAAGGAAATGAAATTTCCTTTCGGAAAGGGAAAGGAAATCCTGCGAAGCCCAAAAGAAAGGCTTACAAACACTCTGGAAAGGAGATAGGATCAAATGAAATGCAACTGCAAAAAACCTGAAAAAAAACAGAAATTGGGGACTCTGACTCTCTTCAAAAAATAGGCTGTGAGGAAATGAGCTGCATTGCAAAGGACCAAAACTAAGCTCACGGATCTTGCAAAAGCATGGGGAAAAGTCAAGGAGGAAGACACAACTTGGAGGGGAAGAGATGAGGGACATGGCATGGATACTTAAAAAAAGAAAAATAACAAACCAGGAAAAATCTTTCCCAAAGTCAAAGCCATCAAAATGCAGGCAGGCCATATGCCATCAAGTGCAGGCACATGCAGCAAAGCTTGCCCAAAATGGATCCCCACTGAAGGCCAAAACAGAAAAGAAGGACTTGCAAACACTCCGGAATGGAGATACCATCAAAGGAATTGCAATTGGAGGAGAAAAAAAGAAAATTTGGGAAATTTGGTGACTAGAAGTAAATGGCCCGGGATTATATCAGGTGCAGTGCAAAGGACCAAACTCTGCCAAAATTCAGCTCACAGATGTTTCTAAATCAGAGGGAAAAGTCAAAAAGGAAGACACAACTTAGAGGGAAGATATGAGGAACATGGCATGGATACATAAAAAAAATACAAAAAAGAGAAAAAAATCTTTCCCAAAGTCCAAGCCATCAAAAGGCATGGCATGCCATCAGGTGCAGGGACATGCACCAAAGATTCCTCTCTTGGTCCCCATTGAAATCGCAAGATTCCTTTTCCCTTCCCAAAAGGAAATGAAATTTCCTTTCGGAAAGGGAAAGGAAATCCTGCGAAGCCCAAAAGAAAGGCTTACAAACACTCTGGAAAGGAGATAGGATCAAATGAAATGCAACTGCAAAAAACCTGAAAAAAACCAGAAATTGGGGACTCTGACTGTCTTCAAAAAATAGGCTGTGAGGAAATGAGCTGCATTGCAAAGGACCAAAACTAAGCTCACGAATCTTGCAAAAGCATGGGGAAAAAGTCAAGGAGGAAGACACAACTTGGAGGGGAAGAGATGAGGGACATGGCATGGATACTTAAAAAAAAAAAAAAAAATAACCAGAAAAATCTTTCCCAAAGTCAAAGCCATCAAAATGCAGGCAGGCCATATGCCATCAAGTGCAGGCACATGCACTAAAGCTTGCCCAAAATGGATCCCCACTGAAGGCCAAAACAGAAAAGAAGGACTTGCAAACACTCCGGAATGGAGATACCATCAAAGGAATTGCAATTGGAGGAGAAAAAAAGAAAATTTGGGAAATTTGGTGACTAGAAGTAAATGGCCCGGGATTATATCAGGTGCAGCGCAAAGGACCAAACTCTGCCAAAATTCAGCTCACAGATGTTTCTAAATCAGAGGGAAAAGTCAAAAAGGAAGACACAACTTAGAGGGAAGATATGAGGAACATGGCATGGATACATAAAAAAAATACAAAAAAGAGAAAAAAATCTTTCCCAAAGTCCAAGCCATCAAAAGGCATGGCATGCCATCAGGTGCAGGGACATGCACCAAAGATTCCTCTCTTGGTCCCCATTGAAATCGCAAGATTCCTTTTGCCTTCCCAAAAGGAAATGAAATTTCCTTTCGGGTAGGGAAAGGAATCTTGCGAAGCCCAAAAGAAAGGCTTACAAACACTCTGGAAAGGAGATAGGATCAAATGAAATGCAACTGCAAAAAACCTGAAAAAAACCAGAAATTGGGGACTCTGAGTGTCTTCAAAAAATAGGCTGTGAGGAAATGAGCTGCATTGCAAAGGACCAAAACTAAGCTCACGGATCTTGCAAAAGCATGGGGAAAAGTCAAGGAGGAAGACACAACTTGGAGGGGAAGAGATGAGGGACATGGCATGGATACTTAAAAAAAGAAAAATAACAAACCAGGAAAAATGTTTCCCAAAGTCAAAGCCATCAAAATGCAGGCAGGCCATATGCCATCAAGTGCAGGCACATGCAGCAAAGCTTGCCCAAAATGGATCCCCACTGAAGGCCAAAACAGAAAAGAAGGACTTGCAAACACTCCGGAATGGAGATACCATCACAGGAATTGCAATTGGAGGAGAAAAAAAGAAAATTTGGGAAATTTGGTGACTAGAAGTAAATGGCCCGGGATTATATCAGGTGCAGTGCAAAGGACCAAACTCTGCCAAAATTCAGCTCACAGACGATTCTAAATCAGAGGGAAAAGTCAAAAAGGAAGACACAACTTAGGGGGAAGATATGAGGAACATGGCATGGATACATTAAAAAAATACAAAAAAAAGAAAAAAATCTTTCCCAAAGTCCAAGCCATCAAAAGGCATGGCATGCCATCAGGTGCAGGGACATGCACCAAAGATTCCTCTCTTGGTCCCCATTGAAATCGCAAGATTCCTTATCCCTTCCCAAAAGGAAATGAAATTTCCTTTCGGGAAGGGAAAAGGAATCTTGCGAAGCCCAAAAGAAAGGCTTACAAACACTCTGGAAAGGAGATAGGATCAAATGAAATGCAACTGCAAAAAACCTGAAAAAAAACAGAAAATGGAGACTTTGAGTGTCTTCAAAAAATAGGCTGTGAGGAAATGAGCTGCATTGCAAAGGACCAAAACTAAGCTCACGGATCTTGCAAAAGCATGGGGAAAAAGTCAAGGAGGAAGACACAACTTGGAGGGGAAGAGATGAGGGACATGGCATGGATACTTAAAAAAAAAAAAAAAAAATAACCAGAAAAATCTTTCCCAAAGTCAAAGCCATCAAAATGCAGGCAGGCTATATGCCATCAAGTGCAGGCACATGCAGCAAAGCTTGCCCAAAATGGATCCCCACTGAAGGCCAAAACAGAAAAGAAGGACTTGCAAACACTCCGGAATGGAGATACCATCAAAGGAATTGCAATTGGAGGAGAAAAAAAGAAAATTTGGGAAATTTGGTGACTAGAAGTAAATGGCCCGGGATTATATCAGGTGCAGTGCAAAGGACCAAACTCTGCCAAAATTCAGCTCACAGACGATTCTAAATCAGAGGGAAAAGTCAAAAAGGAAGACACAACTTAGGGGGAAGATATGAGGAACATGGCATGGATACATAAAAAAAATACAAAAAAGAGAAAAAAATCTTTCCCAAAGTCCAAGCCATCAAAAGGCATGGCATGCCATCAGGTGCAGGGACATGCACCAAAGATTCCTCTCTTGGTCCCCATTGAAATCGCAAGATTCCTTTTCCCTTCCCAAAAGGAAATGAAATTTCCTATCGGGAAGGGAAAGGAATCTTGCGAAGCCCAAAAGAAAGGCTTACAAACACTCTGGAAAGGAGATAGGATCAAATGAAATGCAACTGCAAAAAACCTGAAAAAAACAGAAATTGGGGACTTTGAGTGTCTTCAAAAAATAGGCTGTGAGGAAATGAGCTGCATTGCAAAGGACCAAAACTAAGCTCACGGATCTTGCAAAAGCATGGGGAAAAAGTCAAGGAGGAAGACACAACTTGGAGGGGAAGAGATGAGGGACATGGCATGGATACTTAAAAAAAGAAAAATAACAAACCAGGAAAAATGTTTCCCAAAGTCAAAGCCATCAAAATGCAGGCAGGCCATATGCCATCAAGTGCAGGCACATGCAGCAAAGCTTGCCCAAAATGGATCCCCACTGAAGGCCAAAACAGAAAAGAAGGACTTGCAAACACTCCGGAATGGAGATACCATCAAAGGAATTGCAATTGGAGGAGAAAAAAAGAAAATTTGGGAAATTTGGTGACTAGAAGTAAATGGCCCGGGATTATATCAGGTGCAGTGCAAAGGACCAAACTCTGCCAAAATTCAGCTCACAGACGATTCTAAATCAGAGGGAAAAGTCAAAAAGGAAGACACAACTTAGGGGGAAGATATGAGGAACATGGCATGGATACATTAAAAAAATACAAAAAAAAGAAAAAAATCTTTCCCAAAGTCCAAGCCATCAAAAGGCATGGCATGCCATCAGGTGCAGGGACATGCACCAAAGATTCCTCTCTTGGTCCCCATTGAAATCGCAAGATTCCTTTTCCCTTCCCAAAAGGAAATGAAATTTCCTTTCCGAAAGGGAAAGGAAATCCTGCGAAGCCCAAAAGAAAGGCTTACAAACACTCTGGAAAGGAGATAGGATCAAATGAAATGCAACTGCAAAAAACCTGAAAAAAACCAGAAATTGGGGACTCTGAGTGTCTTCAAAAAATAGGCTGTGAGGAAATGAGCTGCATTGCAAAGGACCAAAACTAAGCTCACGGATCTTGCAAAAGCATGGGGAAAAAGTCAAGGAGGAAGACACAACTTGGAGGGGAAGAGATGAGGGACATGGCATGGATACTTAAAAAAGAAAAATAACAAACCAGGAAAAATGTTTCCCAAAGTCAAAGCCATCAAAATGCAGGCAGGCCATATGCCATCAAGTGCAGGCACATGCAGCAAAGCTTGCCCAAAATGGATCCCCACTGAAGGCCAAAACAGAAAAGAAGGACTTGCAAACACTCCGGAATGGAGATACCATCAAAGGAATTGCAATTGGAGGAGAAAAAAAGAAAATTTGGGAAATTTGGTGACTAGAAGTAAATGGCCCGGGATTATATCAGGTGCAGTGCAAAGGACCAAACTCTGCCAAAATTCAGCTCACAGACGATTCTAAATCAGAGGGAAAAGTCAAAAAGGAAGACACAACTTAGGGGGAAGATATGAGGAACATGGCATGGATACATTAAAAAAATACAAAAAAAAGAAAAAAATCTTTCCCAAAGTCCAAGCCATCAAAAGGCATGGCATGCCATCAGGTGCAGGGACATGCACCAAAGATTCCTCTCTTGGTCCCCATTGAAATCGCAAGATTCCTTTTCCCTTCCCAAAAGGAAATGAAATTTCCTTTCGGGAAGGGAAAAGGAATCTTGCGAAGCCCAAAAGAAAGGCTTACAAACACTCTGGAAAGGAGATAGGATCAAATGAAATGCAACTGCAAAAAACCTGAAAAAAACCAGAAATTGGGGACTCTGAGTGTCTTCAAAAAATAGGCTGTGAGGAAATGAGCTGCATTGCAAAGGACCAAAACTAAGCTCACGGATCTTGCAAAAGCATGGGGAAAAAGTCAAGGAGGAAGACACAACTTGGAGGGGAAGAGATGAGGGACATGGCATGGATACTTAAAAAAAAAAAAAAAAATAACCAGAAAAATCTTTCCCAAAGTCAAAGCCATCAAAATGCAGGCAGGCCATATGCCATCAAGTGCAGGCACATGCAGCAAAGCTTGCCCAAAATGGATCCCCACTGAAGGCCAAAACAGAAAAGAAGGACTTGCAAACACTCCGGAATGGAGATACCATCAAAGGAATTGCAATTGGAGGAGAAAAAAAGAAAATTTGGGAAATTTGGTGACTAGAAGTAAATGGCCCGGGATTATATCAGGTGCAGCGCAAAGGACCAAACTCTGCCAAAATTCAGCTCACAGATGTTTCTAAATCAGAGGGAAAAGTCAAAAAGGAAGACACAACTTAGAGGGAAGATATGAGGAACATGGCATGGATACATAAAAAAAATACAAAAAAGAGAAAAAAATCTTTCCCAAAGTCCAAGCCATCAAAAGGCATGGCATGCCATCAGGTGCAGGGACATGCACGAAAGATTCCTCTCTTGGTCCCCATTGAAATCGCAAGATTCCTTTTCCCTTCCCGAAAGGAAATGAAATCTTGCGAAGCCCAAAAGAAAGGCTTACAAACATCCTGGAAAGGAGATAGGATCAAATGAAATGCAACTGCAAAAAACCTGAAAAAAACCAGAAAATGGGGACTTTGAGTGTCTTCAAAAAATAGGCTGTGAGGAAATGAGCTGCATTGCAAAGGACCAAAACTAAGCTCACAGATCTTGCAAAAGCATGGGGAAAAGTCAAGGAGGAAGACACAACTTGGAGGGGAAGAGATGAGGGACATGGCATGGATACTTAAAAAAAAAAAAATAACAAACCAGGAAAAATGTTTCCCAAAGTCCAAGCCATCAATAGGCATGGCATGCCATCAGGTGCAGGGACATGCACCAAAGATTCCTCTCTTGGTCCCCATTGAAATCGCAAGATTCCTTTTGCCTTCCCAAAAGGAAATGAAATTTCCTTTCGGAAAGGGAAAGGAAATCCTGCGAAGCCCAAAAGAAAGGCTTACAAACACTCTGGAAAGGAGATAGGATCAAATGAAATGCAACTGCAAAAAACCTGAAAAAAACCAGAAATTGGGGACTCTGAGTGTCTTCAAAAAATAGGCTGTGAGGAAATGAGCTGCATTGCAAAGGACCAAAACTAAGCTCACGGATCTTGCAAAAGCATGGGGAAAAGTCAAGGAGGAAGACACAACTTGGAGGGGAAGAGATGAGGGACATGGCATGGATACTTAAAAAAAGAAAAATAACAAACCAGGAAAAATGTTTCCCAAAGTCAAAGCCATCAAAATGCAGGCAGGCCATATGCCATCAAGTGCAGGCACATGCAGCAAAGCTTGCCCAAAATGGATCCCCACTGAAGGCCAAAACAGAAAAGAAGGACTTGCAAACACTCCGGAATGGAGATACCATCAAAGGAATTGCAATTGGAGGAGAAAAAAAGAAAATTTGGGAAATTTGGTGACTAGAAGTAAATGGCCCGGGATTATATCAGGTGCAGTGCAAAGGACCAAACTCTGCCAAAATTCAGCTCACAGACGATTCTAAATCAGAGGGAAAAGTCAAAAAGGAAGACACAACTTAGAGGGAAGATATGAGGAACATGGCATGGATACATAAAAAAAATACAAAAAAGAGAAAAAAATCTTTCCCAAAGTCCAAGCCATCAAAAGGCATGGCATGCCATCAGGTGCAGGGACATGCACCAAAGATTCCTCTCTTGGTCCCCATTGAAATCGCAAGATTCCTTTTCCCTTCCCAAAAGGAAATGAAATCTTGCGAAGCCCAAAAGAAAGGCTTACAAACATCCTGGAAAGGAGATAGGATCAAATGAAATGCAACTGCAAAAAACCTGAAAAAAACCAGAAAATGGGGACTTTGAGTGTCTTCAAAAAATAGGCTGTGAGGAAATGAGCTGCATTGCAAAGGACCAAAACTAAGCTCACAGATCTTGCAAAAGCATGGGGAAAAGTCAAGGAGGAAGACACAAATTGGAGGGGAAGAGATGAGGGACATGGCATGGATACTTAAAAAAAAAAAAATAACAAACCAGGAAAAATGTTTCCCAAAGTCCAAGCCATCAATAGGCATGGCATGCCATCAGGTGCAGGGACATGCACCAAAGATTCCTCTCTTGGTCCCCATTGAAATCGCAAGATTCCTTTTGCCTTCCCAAAAGGAAATGAAATTTCCTTTCGGAAAGGGAAAGGAAATCCTGCGAAGCCCAAAAGAAAGGCTTACAAACACTCTGGAAAGGAGATAGGATCAAATGAAATGCAACTGCAAAAAACCTGAAAAAAACCAGAAATTGGGGACTCTGAGTGTCTTCAAAAAATAGGCTGTGAGGAAATGAGCTGCATTGCAAAGGACCAAAATTAAGCTCACGGATCTTGCAAAAGCATGGGGAAAAGTCAAGGAGGAAGACACAACTTGGAGGGGAAGAGATGAGGGACATGGCATGGATACTTAAAAAAAGAAAAATAACAAACCAGGAAAAATGTTTCCCAAAGTCAAAGCCATCAAAATGCAGGCAGGCCATATGCCATCAAGTGCAGGCACATGCAGCAAAGCTTGCCCAAAATGGATCCCCACTGAAGGCCAAAACAGAAAAGAAGGACTTGCAAACACTCCGGAATGGAGATACCATCAAAGGAATTGCAATTGGAGGAGAAAAAAAGAAAATTTGGGAAATTTGGTGACTAGAAGTAAATGGCCCGGGATTATATCAGGTGCAGTGCAAAGGACCAAACTCTGCCACAATTCAGCTCACAGACGATTCTAAATCAGAGGGAAAAGTCAAAAAGGAAGACACAACTTAGGGGGAAGATATGAGGAACATGGCATGGATACTTAAAAAAAAAAAAAAAAATAACCAGAAAAATCTTTCCCAAAGTCAAAGCCATCAAAATGCAGGCAGGCCATATGCCATCAAGTGCAGGCACATGCAGCAAAGCTTGCCCAAAATGGATCCCCACTGAAGGCCAAAACAGAAAAGAAGGACTTGCAAACACTCCGGAATGGAGATACCATCAAAGGAATTGCAATTGGAGGAGAAAAAAAGAAAATTTGGGAAATTTGGTGACTAGAAGTAAATGGCCCGGGATTATATCAGGTGCAGTGCAAAGGACCAAACTCTGCCAAAATTCAGCTCACAGACGATTCTAAATCAGAGGGAAAAGTCAAAAAGGAAGACACAACTTAGGGGGAAGATATGAGGAACATGGCATGGATACATAAAAAAAATACAAAAAAAAGAAAAAAATCTTTCCCAAAGTCCAAGCCATCAAAAGGCACGGCATGCCATCAGGTGCAGGGACATGCACCAAAGATTCCTCTCTTGGTCCCCATTGAAATCGCAAGATTCCTTTTCCCTTTCCAAAAGGAAATGAAATTTCCTTTTGGGAAGGGAAAGGAATCTTGCGAAGCCCAAAAGAAAGGCTTACAAACACTCTGGAAAGGAGATAGGATCAAATGAAATGCAACTGCAAAAAACCTGAAAAAAAACAGAAATTGGGGACTTTGAGTGTCTTCAAAAAATAGGCTGTGAGGAAATGAGCTGCATTGCAAAGGACCAAAACTAAGCTCACGGATCTTGCAAAAGCATGGGGAAAAAGTCAAGGAGGAAGACACAACTTGGAGGGGAAGAGATGAGGGACATGGCATGGATACTTAAAAAAAGAAAAATAACAAACCAGGAAAAATGTTTCCCAAAGTCAAAGCCATCAAAATGCAGGCAGGCCATATGCCATCAAGTGCAGGCACATGCAGCAAAGCTTGCCCAAAATGGATCCCCACTGAAGGCCAAAACAGAAAAGAAGGACTTGCAAACACTCCGGAATGGAGATACCATCAAAGGAATTGCAATTGGAGGAGAAAAAAAGAAAATTTGGGAAATTTGGTGACTAGAAGTAAATGGCCCGGGATTATATCAGGTGCAGTGCAAAGGACCAAACTCTGCCAAAATTCAGCTCACAGACGATTCTAAATCAGAGGGAAAAGTCAAAAAGGAAGACACAACTTAGGGGGAAGATATGAGGAACATGGCATGGATACATTAAAAAAATACAAAAAAAAGAAAAAAATCTTTCCCAAAGTCCAAGCCATCAAAAGGCATGGCATGCCATCAGGTGCAGGGACATGCACCAAAGATTCCTCTCTTGGTCCCCATTGAAATCGCAAGATTCCTTTTCCCTTCCCAAAAGGAAATGAAATTTCCTTTCCGAAAGGGAAAGGAAATCCTGCGAAGCCCAAAAGAAAGGCTTACAAACACTCTGGAAAGGAGATAGGATCAAATGAAATGCAACTGCAAAAAACCTGAAAAAAAACAGAAATTGGGGACTCTGAGTGTCTTCAAAAAATAGGCTGTGAGGAAATGAGCTGCATTGCAAAGGACCAAAACTAAGCTCACGGATCTTGCAAAAGCATGGGGAAAAAGTCAAGGAGGAAGACACAACTTGGAGGGGAAGAGATGAGGGACATGGCATGGATACTTAAAAAAAAAAAAAAAAATAACCAGAAAAATCTTTCCCAAAGTCAAAGCCATCAAAATGCAGGCAGGCCATATGCCATCAAGTGCAGGCACATGCAGCAAAGCTTGCCCAAAATGGATCCCCACTGAAGGCCAAAACAGAAAAGAAGGACTTGCAAACACTCCGGAATGGAGATACCATCAAAGGAATTGCAATTGGAGGAGAAAAAAAGAAAATTTGGGAAATTTGGTGACTAGAAGTAAATGGCCCGGGATTATATCAGGTGCAGCGCAAAGGACCAAACTCTGCCAAAATTCAGCTCACAGATGTTTCTAAATCAGAGGGAAAAGTCAAAAAGGAAGACACAACTTAGAGGGAAGATATGAGGAACATGGCATGGATACATAAAAAAAATACAAAAAAGAGAAAAAAATCTTTCCCAAAGTCCAAGCCATCAAAAGGCATGGCATGCCATCAGGTGCAGGGACATGCACGAAAGATTCCTCTCTTGGTCCCCATTGAAATCGCAAGATTCCTTTTCCCTTCCCGAAAGGAAATGAAATCTTGCGAAGCCCAAAAGAAAGGCTTACAAACATCCTGGAAAGGAGATAGGATCAAATGAAATGCAACTGCAAAAAACCTGAAAAAAACCAGAAAATGGGGACTTTGAGTGTCTTCAAAAAATAGGCTGTGAGGAAATGAGCTGCATTGCAAAGGACCAAAACTAAGCTCACAGATCTTGCAAAAGCATGGGGAAAAGTCAAGGAGGAAGACACAACTTGGAGGGGAAGAGATGAGGGACATGGCATGGATACTTAAAAAAAAAAAAATAACAAACCAGGAAAAATGTTTCCCAAAGTCCAAGCCATCAATAGGCATGGCATGCCATCAGGTGCAGGGACATGCACCAAAGATTCCTCTCTTGGTCCCCATTGAAATCGCAAGATTCCTTTTCCCTTCCCAAAAGGAAATGAAATTTCCTTTCGGAAAGGGAAAGGAAATCCTGCGAAGCCCAAAAGAAAGGCTTACAAACACTCTGGAAAGGAGATAGGATCAAATGAAATGCAACTGCAAAAAACCTGAAAAAAACCAGAAATTGGGGACTCTGAGTGTCTTCAAAAAATAGGCTGTGAGGAAATGAGCTGCATTGCAAAGGACCAAAACTAAGCTCACGGATCTTGCAAAAGCATGGGGAAAAGTCAAGGAGGAAGACACAACTTGGAGGGGAAGAGATGAGGGACATGGCATGGATACTTAAAAAAAGAAAAATAACAAACCAGGAAAAATGTTTCCCAAAGTCAAAGCCATCAAAATGCAGGCAGGCCATATGCCATCAAGTGCAGGCACATGCAGCAAAGCTTGCCCAAAATGGATCCCCACTGAAGGCCAAAACAGAAAAGAAGGACTTGCAAACACTCCGGAATGGAGATACCATCAAAGGAATTGCAATTGGAGGAGAAAAAAAGAAAATTTGGGAAATTTGGTGACTAGAAGTAAATGGCCCGGGATTATATCAGGTGCAGTGCAAAGGACCAAACTCTGCCAAAATTCAGCTCACAGACGATTCTAAATCAGAGGGAAAAGTCAAAAAGGAAGACACAACTTAGAGGGAAGATATGAGGAACATGGCATGGATACATAAAAAAAATACAAAAAAGAGAAAAAAATCTTTCCCAAAGTCCAAGCCATCAAAAGGCATGGCATGCCATCAGGTGCAGGGACATGCACCAAAGATTCCTCTCTTGGTCCCCATTGAAATCGCAAGATTCCTTTTCCCTTCCCAAAAGGAAATGAAATTTCCTTTCGGAAAGGGAAAGGAAATCCTGCGAAGCCCAAAAGAAAGGCTTACAAACACTCTGGAAAGGAGATAGGATCAAATGAAATGCAACTGCAAAAAACCTGAAAAAAACCAGAAATTGGGGACTCTGACTGTCTTCAAAAAATAGGCTGTGAGGAAATGAGCTGCATTGCAAAGGACCAAAACTAAGCTCACGAATCTTGCAAAAGCATGGGGAAAAAGTCAAGGAGGAAGACACAACTTGGAGGGGAAGAGATGAGGGACATGGCATGGATACTTAAAAAAAAAAAAAAAAATAACCAGAAAAATCTTTCCCAAAGTCAAAGCCATCAAAATGCAGGCAGGCCATATGCCATCAAGTGCAGGCACATGCAGCAAAGCTTGCCCAAAATGGATCCCCACTGAAGGCCAAAACAGAAAAGAAGGACTTGCAAACACTCCGGAATGGAGATACCATCAAAGGAATTGCAATTGGAGGAGAAAAAAAGAAAATTTGGGAAATTTGGTGACTAGAAGTAAATGGCCCGGGATTATATCAGGTGCAGCGCAAAGGACCAAACTCTGCCAAAATTCAGCTCACAGATGTTTCTAAATCAGAGGGAAAAGTCAAAAAGGAAGACACAACTTAGAGGGAAGATATGAGGAACATGGCATGGATACATAAAAAAAATACAAAAAAGAGAAAAAAATCTTTCCCAAAGTCCAAGCCATCAAAAGGCATGGCATGCCATCAGGTGCAGGGACATGCACCAAAGATTCCTCTCTTGGTCCCCATTGAAATCGCAAGATTCCTTTTGCCTTCCCAAAAGGAAATGAAATTTCCTTTCGGGTAGGGAAAGGAATCTTGCGAAGCCCAAAAGAAAGGCTTACAAACACTCTGGAAAGGAGATAGGATCAAATGAAATGCAACTGCAAAAAACCTGAAAAAAACCAGAAATTGGGGACTCTGAGTGTCTTCAAAAAATAGGCTGTGAGGAAATGAGCTGCATTGCAAAGGACCAAAACTAAGCTCACGGATCTTGCAAAAGCATGGGGAAAAGTCAAGGAGGAAGACACAACTTGGAGGGGAAGAGATGAGGGACATGGCATGGATACTTAAAAAAAGAAAAATAACAAACCAGGAAAAATGTTTCCCAAAGTCAAAGCCATCAAAATGCAGGCAGGCCATATGCCATCAAGTGCAGGCACATGCAGCAAAGCTTGCCCAAAATGGATCCCCACTGAAGGCCAAAACAGAAAAGAAGGACTTGCAAACACTCCGGAATGGAGATACCATCAAAGGAATTGCAATTGGAGGAGAAAAAAAGAAAATTTGGGAAATTTGGTGACTAGAAGTAAATGGCCCGGGATTATATCAGGTGCAGTGCAAAGGACCAAACTCTGCCAAAATTCAGCTCACAGACGATTCTAAATCAGAGGGAAAAGTCAAAAAGGAAGACACAACTTAGGGGGAAGATATGAGGAACATGGCATGGATACATTAAAAAAATACAAAAAAAAGAAAAAAATCTTTCCCAAAGTCCAAGCCATCAAAAGGCATGGCATGCCATCAGGTGCAGGGACATGCACCAAAGATTCCTCTCTTGGTCCCCATTGAAATCGCAAGATTCCTTATCCCTTCCCAAAAGGAAATGAAATTTCCTTTCGGGAAGGGAAAAGGAATCTTGCGAAGCCCAAAAGAAAGGCTTACAAACACTCTGGAAAGGAGATAGGATCAAATGAAATGCAACTGCAAAAAACCTGAAAAAAACCAGAAAATGGAGACTTTGAGTGTCTTCAAAAAATAGGCTGTGAGGAAATGAGCTGCATTGCAAAGGACCAAAACTAAGCTCACGGATCTTGCAAAAGCATGGGGAAAAAGTCAAGGAGGAAGACACAACTTGGAGGGGAAGAGATGAGGGACATGGCATGGATACTTAAAAAAAAAAAAAAAAATAACCAGAAAAATCTTTCCCAAAGTCAAAGCCATCAAAATGCAGGCAGGCTATATGCCATCAAGTGCAGGCACATGCAGCAAAGCTTGCCCAAAATGGATCCCCACTGAAGGCCAAAACAGAAAAGAAGGACTTGCAAACACTCCGGAATGGAGATACCATCAAAGGAATTGCAATTGGAGGAGAAAAAAAGAAAATTTGGGAAATTTGGTGACTAGAAGTAAATGGCCCGGGATTATATCAGGTGCAGTGCAAAGGACCAAACTCTGCCAAAATTCAGCTCACAGACGATTCTAAATCAGAGGGAAAAGTCAAAAAGGAAGACACAACTTAGGGGGAAGATATGAGGAACATGGCATGGATACATAAAAAAAATACAAAAAAGAGAAAAAAATCTTTCCCAAAGTCCAAGCCATCAAAAGGCATGGCATGCCATCAGGTGCAGGGACATGCACCAAAGATTCCTCTCTTGGTCCCCATTGAAATCGCAAGATTCCTTTTCCCTTCCCAAAAGGAAATGAAATTTCCTATCGGGAAGGGAAAGGAATCTTGCGAAGCCCAAAAGAAAGGCTTACAAACACTCTGGAAAGGAGATAGGATCAAATGAAATGCAACTGCAAAAAACCTGAAAAAAACAGAAATTGGGGACTTTGAGTGTCTTCAAAAAATAGGCTGTGAGGAAATGAGCTGCATTGCAAAGGACCAAAACTAAGCTCACGGATCTTGCAAAAGCATGGGGAAAAAGTCAAGGAGGAAGACACAACTTGGAGGGGAAGAGATGAGGGACATGGCATGGATACTTAAAAAAAGAAAAATAACAAACCAGGAAAAATCTTTCCCAAAGTCAAAGCCATCAAAATGCAGGCAGGCCATATGCCATCAAGTGCAGGCACATGCAGCAAAGCTTGCCCAAAATGGATCCCCACTGAAGGCCAAAACAGAAAAGAAGGACTTGCAAACACTCCGGAATGGAGATACCATCAAAGGAATTGCAATTGGAGGAGAAAAAAAGAAAATTTGGGAAATTTGGTGACTAGAAGTAAATGGCCCGGGATTATATCAGGTGCAGTGCAAAGGACCAAACTCTGCCAAAATTCAGCTCACAGACGATTCTAAATCAGAGGGAAAAGTCAAAAAGGAAGACACAACTTAGGGGGAAGATATGAGGAACATGGCATGGATACATAAAAAAAATACAAAAAAGAGAAAAAAATCTTTCCCAAAGTCCAAGCCATCAAAAGGCATGGCATGCCATCAGGTGCAGGGACATGCACCAAAGATTCCTCTCTTGGTCCCCATTGAAATCGCAAGATTCCTTTTCCCTTCCCAAAAGGAAATGAAATCTTGCGAAGCCCAAAAGAAAGGCTTACAAACATCCTGGAAAGGAGATAGGATCAAATGAAATGCAACTGCAAAAAACCTGAAAAAAACCAGAAAATGGGGACTTTGAGTGTCTTCAAAAAATAGGCTGTGAGGAAATGAGCTGCATTGCAAAGGACCAAAACTAAGCTCACAGATCTTGCAAAAGCATGGGGAAAAGTCAAGGAGGAAGACACAACTTGGAGGGGAAGAGATGAGGGACATGGCATGGATACTTAAAAAAAAAAAAATAACAAACCAGGAAAAATGTTTCCCAAAGTCCAAGCCATCAATAGGCATGGCATGCCATCAGGTGCAGGGACATGCACCAAAGATTCCTCTCTTGGTCCCCATTGAAATCGCAAGATTCCTTTTGCCTTCCCAAAAGGAAATGAAATTTCCTTTCGGAAAGGGAAAGGAAATCCTGCGAAGCCCAAAAGAAAGGCTTACAAACACTCTGGAAAGGAGATAGGATCAAATGAAATGCAACTGCAAAAAACCTGAAAAAAACCAGAAATTGGGGACTCTGAGTGTCTTCAAAAAATAGGCTGTGAGGAAATGAGCTGCATTGCAAAGGACCAAAATTAAGCTCACGGATCTTGCAAAAGCATGGGGAAAAGTCAAGGAGGAAGACACAACTTGGAGGGGAAGAGATGAGGGACATGGCATGGATACTTAAAAAAAGAAAAATAACAAACCAGGAAAAATGTTTCCCAAAGTCAAAGCCATCAAAATGCAGGCAGGCCATATGCCATCAAGTGCAGGCACATGCAGCAAAGCTTGCCCAAAATGGATCCCCACTGAAGGCCAAAACAGAAAAGAAGGACTTGCAAACACTCCGGAATGGAGATACCATCAAAGGAATTGCAATTGGAGGAGAAAAAAAGAAAATTTGGGAAATTTGGTGACTAGAAGTAAATGGCCCGGGATTATATCAGGTGCAGTGCAAAGGACCAAACTCTGCCACAATTCAGCTCACAGACGATTCTAAATCAGAGGGAAAAGTCAAAAAGGAAGACACAACTTAGGGGGAAGATATGAGGAACATGGCATGGATACTTAAAAAAAAAAAAAAAAATAACCAGAAAAATCTTTCCCAAAGTCAAAGCCATCAAAATGCAGGCAGGCCATATGCCATCAAGTGCAGGCACATGCAGCAAAGCTTGCCCAAAATGGATCCCCACTGAAGGCCAAAACAGAAAAGAAGGACTTGCAAACACTCCGGAATGGAGATACCATCAAAGGAATTGCAATTGGAGGAGAAAAAAAGAAAATTTGGGAAATTTGGTGACTAGAAGTAAATGGCCCGGGATTATATCAGGTGCAGTGCAAAGGACCAAACTCTGCCAAAATTCAGCTCACAGACGATTCTAAATCAGAGGGAAAAGTCAAAAAGGAAGACACAACTTAGGGGGAAGATATGAGGAACATGGCATGGATACATAAAAAAAATACAAAAAAGAGAAAAAAGTCTTTCCCAAAGTCCAAGCCATCAAAAGGCATGGCATGCCATCAGGTGCAGGGACATGCACCAAAGATTCCTCTCTTGGTCCCCATTGAAATCGCAAGATTCCTTTTCCCTTTCCAAAAGGAAATGAAATTTCCTTTTGGGAAGGGAAAGGAATCTTGCGAAGCCCAAAAGAAAGGCTTACAAACACTCTGGAAAGGAGATAGGATCAAATGAAATGCAACTGCAAAAAACCTGAAAAAAACCAGAAATTGGGGACTCTGACTGTCTTCAAAAAATAGGCTGTGAGGAAATGAGCTGCATTGCAAAGGACCAAAACTAAGCTCACGAATCTTGCAAAAGCATGGGGAAAAAGTCAAGGAGGAAGACACAACTTGGAGGGGAAGAGATGAGGGACATGGCATGGATACTTAAAAAAAAAAAAAAAAATAACCAGAAAAATCTTTCCCAAAGTCAAAGCCATCAAAATGCAGGCAGGCCATATGCCATCAAGTGCAGGCACATGCAGCAAAGCTTGCCCAAAATGGATCCCCACTGAAGGCCAAAACAGAAAAGAAGGACTTGCAAACACTCCGGAATGGAGATACCATCAAAGGAATTGCAATTGGAGGAGAAAAAAAGAAAATTTGGGAAATTTGGTGACTAGAAGTAAATGGCCCGGGATTATATCAGGTGCAGTGCAAAGGACCAAACTCTGCCAAAATTCAGCTCACAGATGTTTCTAAATCAGAGGGAAAAGTCAAAAAGGAAGACACAACTTAGGGGGAAGATATGAGGAACATGGCATGGATACATAAAAAAATACAAAAAAGAGAAAAAAATCTTTCCCAAAGTCCAAGCCATCAAAAGGCATGGCATGCCATCAGGTGCAGGGACATGCACCAAAGATTCCTCTCTTGGTCCCCATTGAAATCGCAAGATTCCTTTTCCCTTCGCGAAAGGAAATGAAATTTCCTTTCGGGTAGGGAAAGGAATCTTGCGAAGCCCAAAAGAAAGCCTTACAAACATCCTGGAAAGGAGATAGGATCAAATGAAATGCAACTGCAAAAAACCTGAAAAAAACCAGAAAATGGGGACTTTGAGTGTCTTCAAAAAATAGGCTGTGAGGAAATGAGCTGCATTGCAAAGGACCAAAACTAAGCTCACGGATCTTGCAAAAGCATGGGGAAAAAGTCAAGGAGGAAGACACAACTTGGAGGGGAAGAGATGAGGGACATGGCATGGATACTTAAAAAAAAAAAAAAAAATAACCAGAAAAATCTTTCCCAAAGTCAAAGCCATCAAAATGCAGGCAGGCCATATGCCATCAAGTGCAGGCACATGCAGCAAAGCTTGCCCAAAATGGATCCCCACTGAAGGCCAAAACAGAAAAGAAGGACTTGCAAACACTCCGGAATGGAGATACCATCAAAGGAATTGCAATTGGAGGAGAAAAAAAGAAAATTTGGGAAATTTGGTGACTAGAAGTAAATGGCCCGGGATTATATCAGGTGCAGCGCAAAGGACCAAACTCTGCCAAAATTCAGCTCACAGATGTTTCTAAATCAGAGGGAAAAGTCAAAAAGGAAGACACAACTTAGAGGGAAGATATGAGGAACATGGCATGGATACATAAAAAAAATACAAAAAAGAGAAAAAAATCTTTCCCAAAGTCCAAGCCATCAAAAGGCATGGCATGCCATCAGGTGCAGGGACATGCACCAAAGATTCCTCTCTTGGTCCCCATTGAAATCGCAAGATTCCTTTTCCCTTCCCAAAAGGAAATGAAATTTCCTTTCGGGAAGGGAAAAGGAATCTTGCGAAGCCCAAAAGAAAGGCTTACAAACACTCTGGAAAGGAGATAGGATCAAATGAAATGCAACTGCAAAAAACCTGAAAAAAACCAGAAAATGGAGACTTTGAGTGTCTTCAAAAAATAGGCTGTGAGGAAATGAGCTGCATTGCAAAGGACCAAAACTAAGCTCACGGATCTTGCAAAAGCATGGGGAAAAAGTCAAGGAGGAAGACACAACTTGGAGGGGAAGAGATGAGGGACATGGCATGGATACTTAAAAAAAAAAAAAAAAATAACCAGAAAAATCTTTCCCAAAGTCAAAGCCATCAAAATGCAGGCAGGCCATATGCCATCAAGTGCAGGCACATGCAGCAAAGCTTGCCCAAAATGGATCCCCACTGAAGGCCAAAACAGAAAAGAAGGACTTGCAAACACTCCGGAATGGAGATACCATCAAAGGAATTGCAATTGGAGGAGAAAAAAAGAAAATTTGGGAAATTTGGTGACTAGAAGTAAATGGCCCGGGATTATATCAGGTGCAGTGCAAAGGACCAAACTCTGCCAAAATTCAGCTCACAGACGATTCTAAATCAGAGGGAAAAGTCAAAAAGGAAGACACAACTTAGGGGGAAGATATGAGGAACATGGCATGGATACATAAAAAAAATACAAAAAAGAGAAAAAAATCTTTCCCAAAGTCCAAGCCATCAAAAGGCATGGCATGCCATCAGGTACAGGGACATGCACCAAAGATTCCTCTCTTGCTCCCCATTGAAATCGCAAGATTCCTTTTCCCTTCCCAAAAGGAAATGAAATTTCCTTTCGGAAGGGAAAGGAATCTTGCGAAGCCCAAAAGAAAGGCTTACAAACACTCTGGAAAGGAGATAGGATCAAATGAAATGCAACTGCAAAAAACCTGAAAAAAAACAGAAATTGGGGACTCTGAGTGTCTTCAAAAAATAGGCTGTGAGGAAATGAGCTGCATTGCAAAGGACCAAAACTAAGCTCACGAATCTTGCAAAAGCATGGGGAAAAAGTCAAGGAGGAAGACACAACTTGGAGGGGAAGAGATGAGGGACATGGCATGGATACTTAAAAAAAAAAAATATCAAACCAGGAAAAATGTTTCCCAAAGTCAAAGCCATCAAAATGCAGGCAGGCCATATGCCATCAAGTGCAGGCACATGCAGCAAAGCTTGCCCAAAATGGATCCCCACTGAAGGCCAAAACAGAAAAGAAGGACTTGCAAACACTCCGGAATGGAGATACCATCAAAGGAATTGCAATTGGAGGAGAAAAAAAGAAAATTTGGGAAATTTGGTGACTAGAAGTAAATGGCCCGGGATTATATCAGGTGCAGCGCAAAGGACCAAACTCTGCCAAAATTCAGCTCACAGACGATTCTAAATCAGAGGGAAAAGTCAAAAAGGAAGACACAACTTAGGGGGAAGATATGAGGAACATGGCATGGATACATAAAAAAAATACAAAAAAGAGAAAAAAATCTTTCCCAAAGTCCAAGCCATCAAAAGGCATGGCATGCCATCAGGTGCAGGGACATGCACCAAAGATTCCTCTCTTGGTCCCCATTGAAATCGCAAGATTCCTTTTCCCTTCCCAAAAGGAAATGAAATTTCCTTTTGGGAAGGGAAAGGAATCTTGCGAAGCCCAGAAGAAAGGCTTACAAACACTCTGGAAAGGAGATAGGATCAAATGAAATGCAACTGCAAAAAACCTGAAAAAAAACAGAAATTGGGGACTTTGAGTGTCTTCAAAAAATAGGCTGTGAGGAAATGAGCTGCATTGCAAAGGACCAAAACTAAGCTCACGGATCTTGCAAAAGCATGGGGAAAAAGTCAAGGAGGAAGACACAACTTGGAGGGGAAGAGATGAGGGACATGGCATGGATACTTAAAAAAAAAAATTAACAAACCAGGAAAAATCTTTCCCAAAGTCAAAGCCATCAAAATGCAGGCAGGCCATATGCCATCAAGTGCAGGCACATGCAGCAAAGCTTGCCCAAAATGGATCCCCACTGAAGGCCAAAACAGAAAAGAAGGACTTGCAAACACTCCGGAATGGAGATACCATCAAAGGAATTGCAATTGGAGGAGAAAAAAGAAAATTTGGGAAATTTGGTGACTAGAAGTAAATGGCCCGGGATTATATCAGGTGCAGTGCAAAGGACCAAACTCTGCCAAAATTCAGCTCACAGACGATTCTAAATCAGAGGGAAAAGTCAAAAAGGAAGACACAACTTAGGGGGAAGATATGAGGAACATGGCATGGATACATGAAAAAAATACAAAAAAAAGAAAAAAATCTTTCCCAAAGTCCAAGCCATCAAAAGGCATGGCATGCCATCAGGTGCAGGGACATGCACCAAAGATTCCTCTCTTGGTCCCCATTGAAATCGCAAGATTCCTTTTCCCTTCCCGAAAGGAAATGAAATCTTGCGAAGCCCAAAAGAAAGGCTTACAAACATCCTGGAAAGGAGATAGGATCAAATGAAATGCAACTGCAAAAAACCTGAAAAAAACCAGAAAATGGGGACTTTGAGTGTCTTCATAAAATAGGCTGTGAGGAAATGAGCTGCATTGCAAAGGACCAAAACTAAGCTCACAGATCTTGCAAAAGCATGGGGAAAAGTCAAGGAGGAAGACACAACTTGGAGGGGAAGAGATGAGGGACATGGCATGGATACTTAAAAAAAAAAAAATAACAAACCAGGAAAAATGTTTCCCAAAGTCCAAGCCATCAATAGGCATGGCATGCCATCAGGTGCAGGGACATGCACCAAAGATTCCTCTCTTGGTCCCCATTGAAATCGCAAGATTCCTTTTCCCTTCCCAAAAGGAAATGAAATTTCCTTTCGGAAAGTTAAAGGAAATCCTGCGAAGCCCAAAAGAAAGGCTTACAAACACTCTGGAAAGGAGATAGGATCAAATGAAATGCAACTGCAAAAAACCTGAAAAAAAACAGAAATTGGGGACTCTGACTGTCTTCAAAAAATAGGCTGTGAGGAAATGAGCTGCATTGCAAAGGACCAAAACTAAGCTCACGGATCTTGCAAAAGCATGGGGAAAAAGTCAAGGAGGAAGACACAACTTGGAGGGGAAGAGATGAGGGACATGGCATGGATACTTAAAAAAAAAAAAAATAACAAACCAGGAAAAATGTTTCCCAAAGTCAAAGCCATCAAAATGCAGGCAGGCCATATGCCATCAAGTGCAGGCACATGCAGCAAAGCTTGCCCAAAATGGATCCCCACTGAAGGCCAAAACAGAAAAGAAGGACTTGCAAACACTCCGGAATGGAGATACCATCAAAGGAATTGCAATTGGAGGAGAAAAAAAGAAAATTTGGGAAATTTGGTGACTAGAAGTAAATGGCCCGGGATTATATCAGGTGCAGTGCAAAGGACCAAAATCTGCCAAAATTCAGCTCACAGACGATTCTAAATCAGAGGGAAAAGTCAAAAAGGAAGACACAACTTAGGGGGAAGATATGAGGAACATGGCATGGATACATTAAAAAAATACAAAAAAAAGAAAAAAATCTTTCCCAAAGTCCAAGCCATCAAAAGGCATGGCATGCCATCAGGTGCAGGGACATGCACCAAAGATTACTCTCTTGGTCCCCATTGAAATCGCAAGATTCCTTATCCCTTCCCAAAAGGAAATGAAATTTCCTTTCGGGAAGGGAAAAGGAATCTTGCGAAGCCCAAAAGAAAGGCTTACAAACACTCTGGAAAGGAGATAGGATCAAATGAAATGCAACTGCAAAAAACCTGAAAAAAAACAGAAAATGGAGACTTTGAGTGTCTTCAAAAAATAGGCTGTGAGGAAATGAGCTGCATTGCAAAGGACCAAAACTAAGCTCACGGATCTTGCAAAAGCATGGGGAAAAAGTCAAGGAGGAAGACACAACTTGGAGGGGAAGAGATGAGGGACATGGCATGGATACTTAAAAAAAAAAAAAAAAATAACCAGAAAAATCTTTCCCAAAGTCAAAGCCATCAAAATGCAGGCAGGCCTTATGCCATCAAGTGCAGGCACATGCAGCAAAGCTTGCCCAAAATGGATCCCCACTGAAGGCCAAAACAGAAAAGAAGGACTTGCAAACACTCCGGAATGGAGATACCATCAAAGGAATTGCAATTGGAGGAGAAAAAAAGAAAATTTGGGAAATTTGGTGACTAGAAGTAAATGGCCCGGGATTATATCAGGTGCAGTGCAAAGGACCAAACTCTGCCAAAATTCAGCTCACAGACGATTCTAAATCAGAGGGAAAAGTCAAAAAGGAAGACACAACTTAGGGGGAAGATATGAGGAACATGGCATGGATACATAAAAAAAATACAAAAAAGAGAAAAAAATCTTTCCCAAAGTCCAAGCCATCAAAAGGCATGGCATGCCATCAGGTGCAGGGACATGCACCAAAGATTCCTCTCTTGGTCCCCATTGAAATCGCAAGATTCCTTTTCCCTTCCCGAAAGGAAATGAAATCTTGCGAAGCCCAAAAGAAAGGCTTACAAACATCCTGGAAAGGAGATAGGATCAAATGAAATGCAACTGCAAAAAACCTGAAAAAAACCAGAAAATGGGGACTTTGAGTGTCTTCAAAAAATAGGCTGTGAGGAAATGAGCTGCATTGCAAAGGACCAAAACTAAGCTCACAGATCTTGCAAAAGCATGGGGAAAAGTCAAGGAGGAAGACACAACTTGGAGGGGAAGAGATGAGGGACATGGCATGGATACTTAAAAAAAAAAAAATAACAAACCAGGAAAAATGTTTCCCAAAGTCAAAGCCATCAATAGGCATGGCATGCCATCAGGTGCAGGGACATGCACCAAAGATTCCTCTCTTGGTCCCCATTGAAATCGCAAGATTCCTTTTCCCTTCCCAAAAGGAAATGAAATTTCCTTTCGGAAAGGGAAAGGAAATCCTGCGAAGCCCAAAAGAAAGGCTTACAAACACTCTGGAAAGGAGATAGGATCAAATGAAATGCAACTGCAAAAAACCTGAAAAAAAACAGAAATTGGGGACTCTGACTGTCTTCAAAAAATAGGCTGTGAGGAAATGAGCTGCATTGCAAAGGACCAAAACTAAGCTCACGAATCTTGCAAAAGCATGGGGAAAAAGTCAAGGAGGAAGACACAACTTGGAGGGGAAGAGATGAGGGACATGGCATGGATACTTAAAAAAAAAAAAAATAACAAACCAGGAAAAATGTTTCCCAAAGTCAAAGCCATCAAAATGCAGGCAGGCCATATGCCATCAAGCGCAGGCACATGCAGCAAAGCTTGCCCAAAATGGATCCACACTGAAGGCCAAAACAGAAAAGAAGGACTTGCAAACACTCCGGAATGGAGATACCATCAAAGGAATTGCAATTGGAGGAGAAAAAAAGAAAATTTGGGAAATTTGGTGACTAGAAGTAAATGGCCCGGGATTATATCAGGTGCAGTGCAAAGGACCAAACTCTGCCAAAATTCAGCTCACAGACGATTCTAAATCAGAGGGAAAAGTCAAAAAGGAAGACACAACTTAGGGGGAAGATATGAGGAACATGGCATGGATACATAAAAAAAATACAAAAAAGAGAAAAAAATCTTTCCCAAAGTCCAAGCCATCAAAAGGCATGGCATGCCATCAGGTGCAGGGACATGCACCAAAGATTCCTCTCTTGGTCCCCATTGAAATCGCAAGATTCCTTTTCCCTTCCCAAAAGGAAATGAAATTTCCTTTTGGGAAGGGAAAGGAATCTTGCGAAGCCCAAAAGAAAGGCTTACAAACACTCTGGAAAGGAGATAGGATCAAATGAAATGCAACTGCAAAAAACCTGAAAAAAACCAGAAATTGGGGACTCTGAGTGTCTTCAAAAAATAGGCTGTGAGGAAATGAGCTGCATTGCAAAGGACCAAAACTAAGCTCACGAATCTTGCAAAAGCATGGGGAAAAAGTCAAGGAGGAAGACACAACTTGGAGGGGAAGAGATGAGGGACATGGCATGGATACTTAAAAAAAAAAAAAAAAATAACCAGAAAAATCTTTCCCAAAGTCAAAGCCATCAAAATGCAGGCAGGCCATATGCCATCAAGTGCAGGCACATGCAGCAAAGCTTGCCCAAAATGGATCCCCACTGAAGGCCAAAACAGAAAAGAAGGACTTGCAAACACTCCGGAATGGAGATACCATCAAAGGAATTGCAATTGGAGGAGAAAAAAAGAAAATTTGGGAAATTTGGTGACTAGAAGTAAATGGCCCGGGATTATATCAGGTGCAGCGCAAAGGACCAAACTCTGCCAAAATTCAGCTCACAGATGTTTCTAAATCAGAGGGAAAAGTCAAAAAGGAAGACACAACTTAGAGGGAAGATATGAGGAACATGGCATGGATACATAAAAAAAATACAAAAAAGAGACAAAAATCTTTCCCAAAGTCCAAGCCATCAAAAGGCATGGCATGCCATCAGGTGCAGGGACATGCACCAAAGATTCCTCTCTTGGTCCCCATTGAAATCGCAAGATTCCTTTTCCCTTCCCGAAAGGAAATGAAATCTTGCGAAGCCCAAAAGAAAGGCTTACAAACATCCTGGAAAGGAGATAGGATCAAATGAAATGCAACTGCAAAAAACCTGAAAAAAACCAGAAAATGGGGACTTTGAGTGTCTTCAAAAAATAGGCTGTGAGGAAATGAGCTGCATTGCAAAGGACCAAAACTAAGCTCACAGATCTTGCAAAAGCATGGGGAAAAGTCAAGGAGGAAGACACAACTTGGAGGGGAAGAGATGAGGGACATGGCATGGATACTTAAAAAAAAAAAAATAACAAACCAGGAAAAATGTTTCCCAAAGTCCAAGCCATCAATAGGCATGGCATGCCATCAGGTGCAGGGACATGCACCAAAGATTCCTCTCTTGGTCCCCATTGAAATCGCAAGATTCCTTTTCCCTTCCCAAAAGGAAATGAAATTTCCTTTCGGAAAGGGAAAGGAAATCCTGCGAAGCCCAAAAGAAAGGCTTACAAACACTCTGGAAAGGAGATAGGATCAAATGAAATGCAACTGCAAAAAACCTGAAAAAAAACAGAAATTGGGGACTCTGACTGTCTTCAAAAAATAGGCTGTGAGGAAATGAGCTGCATTGCAAAGGACCAAAACTAAGCTCACGGATCTTGCAAAAGCATGGGGAAAAAGTCAAGGAGGAAGACACAACTTGGAGGGGAAGAGATGAGGGACATGGCATGGATACTTAAAAAAAAAAAAAATAACAAACCAGGAAAAATGTTTCCCAAAGTCAAAGCCATCAAAATGCAGGCAGGCCATATGCCATCAAGTGCAGGCACATGCAGCAAAGCTTGCCCAAAATGGATCCCCACTGAAGGCCAAAACAGAAAAGAAGGACTTGCAAACACTCCGGAATGGAGATACCATCAAAGGAATTGCAATTGGAGGAGAAAAAATGAAAATTTGGGAAATTTGGTGACTAGAAGTAAATGGCCCGGGATTATATCAGGTGCAGTGCAAAGGACCAAACTCTGCCAAAATTCAGCTCACAGACGATTCTAAATCAGAGGGAAAAGTCAAAAAGGAAGACACAACTTAGGGGGAAGATATGAGGAACATGGCATGGATACATAAAAAAAATACAAAAAAGAGAAAAAAATCTTTCCCAAAGTCCAAGCCATCAAAAGGCATGGCATGCCATCAGGTGCAGGGACATGCACCAAAGATTCCTCTCTTGGGCCCCATTGAAATCGCAAGATTCCTTTTCCCTTCCCAAAAGGAAATGAAATTTCCTTTTGGGAAGGGAAAGGAATCTTGCGAAGCCCAAAAGAAAGGCTTACAAACACTCTGGAAAGGAGATAGGATCAAATGAAATGCAACTGCAAAAAACCTGAAAAAAACCAGAAAATGGGGACTCTGAGTGTCTTCAAAAAATAGGCTGTGAGGAAATGAGCTGCATTGCAAAGGACCAAAACTAAGCTCACGAATCTTGCAAAAGCATGGGGAAAAAGTCAAGGAGGAAGACACAACTTGGAGGGGAAGAGATGAGGGACATGGCATGGATACTTAAAAAAAAAAAAAAAAAATAACCAGAAAAATCTTTCCCAAAGTCAAAGCCATCAAAATGCAGGCAGGCCATATGCCATCAAGTGCAGGCACATGCAGCAAAGCTTGCCCAAAATGGATCCCCACTGAAGGCCAAAACAGAAAAGAAGGACTTGCAAACACTCCGGAATGGAGATACCATCAAAGGAATTGCAATTGGAGGAGAAAAAAAGAAAATTTGGGAAATTTGGTGACTAGAAGTAAATGGCCCGGGATTATATCAGGTGCAGCGCAAAGGACCAAACTCTGCCAAAATTCAGCTCACAGATGTTTCTAAATCAGAGGGAAAAGTCAAAAAGGAAGACACAACTTAGAGGGAAGATATGAGGAACATGGCATGGATACATAAAAAAAATACAAAAAAGAGAAAAAAATCTTTCCCAAAGTCCAAGCCATCAAAAGGCATGGCATGCCATCAGGTGCAGGGACATGCACCAAAGATTCCTCTCTTGGTCCCCATTGAAATCGCAAGATTCCTTTTCCCTTCCCAAAAGGAAATGAAATCTTGCGAAGCCCAAAAGAAAGGCTTACAAACATCCTGGAAAGGAGATAGGATCAAATGAAATGCAACTGCAAAAAACCTGAAAAAAACCAGAAAATGGGGACTTTGAGTGTCTTCAAAAAATAGGCTGTGAGGAAATGAGCTGCATTGCAAAGGACCAAAACTAAGCTCACAGATCTTGCAAAAGCATGGGGAAAAGTCAAGGAGGAAGACACAACTTGGAGGGGAAGAGATGAGGGACATGGCATGGATACTTAAAAAAAAAAAAATAACAAACCAGGAAAAATGTTTCCCAAAGTCAAAGCCATCAATAGGCATGGCATGCCATCAGGTGCAGGGACATGCACCAAAGATTCCTCTCTTGGTCCCCATTGAAATCGCAAGATTCCTTTTCCCTTCCCAAAAGGAAATGAAATTTCCTTTCGGAAAGGGAAAGGAAATCCTGCGAAGCCCAAAAGAAAGGCTTACAAACACTCTGGAAAGGAGATAGGATCAAATGAAATGCAACTGCAAAAAACCTGAAAAAAAACAGAAATTGGGGACTCTGAGTGTCTTCAAAAAATAGGCTGTGAGGAAATGAGCTGCATTGCAAAGGACCAAAACTAAGCTCACGGATCTTGCAAAAGCATGGGGAAAAAGTCAAGGAGGAAGACACAACTTGGAGGGGAAGAGATGAGGGACATGGCATGGATACTTAAAACAAAAAAAAATAACAAACCAGGAAAAATGTTTCCCAAAGTCAAAGCCATCAAAATGCAGGCAGGCCATATGCCATCAAGTGCAGGCACATGCAGCAAAGCTTGCCCAAAATGGATCCCCACTGAAGGCCAAAACAGAAAAGAAGGACTTGCAAACACTCCGGAATGGAGATACCATCAAAGGAATTGCAATTGGAGGAGAAAAAAAGAAAATTTGGGAAATTTGGTGACTAGAAGTAAATGGCCCGGGATTATATCAGGTGCAGTGCAAAGGACCAAACTCTGCCAAAATTCAGCTCACAGACGATTCTAAATCAGAGGGAAAAGTCAAAAAGGAAGACACAACTTAGGGGGAAGATATGAGGAACATGGCATGGATACATAAAAAAAATACAAAAAAGAGAAAAAAATCTTTCCCAAAGTCCAAGCCATCAAAAGGCATGGCATGCCATCAGGTGCAGGGACATGCACCAAAGATTCCTCTTTTGGTCCCCATTGAAATCGCAAGATTCCTTTTCCCTTCGCGAAAGGAAATGAAATTTCCTTTTGGGAAGGGAAAAGGAATCTTGCGAAGCCCAAAAGAAAGGCTTACAAACACTCTGGAAAGGAGATAGGATCAAATGAAATGCAACTGCAAAAAACCTGAAAAAAAACAGAAAATGGAGACTTTGAGTGTCTTCAAAAAATAGGCTGTGAGGAAATGAGCTGCATTGCAAAGGACCAAAACTAAGCTCACAGATCTTGCAAAAGCATGGGGAAAAAGTCAAGGAGGAAGACACAACTTGGAGGGGAAGAGATGAGGGACATGGCATGGATACTTAAAAAAAAAAAAAAAAATAACCAGAAAAATCTTTCCCAAAGTCAAAGCCATCAAAATGCAGGCAGGCCATATGCCATCAAGTGCAGGCACATGCAGCAAAGCTTGCCCAAAATGGATCCCCACTGAAGGCCAAAACAGAAAAGAAGGACTTGCAAACACTCCGGAATGGAGATACCATCAAAGGAATTGCAATTGGAAGAGAAAAAAAGAAAATTTGGGAAATTTGGTGACTAGAAGTAAATGGCCCGGGATTATATCAGGTGCAGCGCAAAGGACCAAACTCTGCCAAAATTCAGCTCACAGATGTTTCTAAATCAGAGGGAAAAGTCAAAAAGGAAGACACAACTTAGAGGGAAGATATGAGGAACATGGCATGGATACATAAAAAAAATACAAAAAAGAGAAAAAAATCTTTCCCAAAGTCCAAGCCATCAAAAGGCATGGCATGCCATCAGGTGCAGGGACATGCACCAAAGATTCCTCTCTTGGTCCCCATTGAAATCGCAAGATTCCTTTTCCCTTCCCAAAAGGAAATGAAATCTTGCGAAGCCCAAAAGAAAGGCTTACAAACATCCTGGAAAGGAGATAGGATCAAATGAAATGCAACTGCAAAAAACCTGAAAAAAACCAGAAAATGGGGACTTTGAGTGTCTTCAAAAAATAGGCTGTGAGGAAATGAGCTGCATTGCAAAGGACCAAAACTAAGCTCACAGATCTTGCAAAAGCATGGGGAAAAGTCAAGGAGGAAGACACAACTTGGAGGGGAAGAGATGAGGGACATGGCATGGATACTTAAAAAAAAAAAAATAACAAACCAGGAAAAATGTTTCCCAAAGTCAAAGCCATCAATAGGCATGGCATGCCATCAGGTGCAGGGACATGCACCAAAGATTCCTCTCTTGGTCCCCATTGAAATCGCAAGATTCCTTTTCCCTTCCCAAAAGGAAATGAAATTTCCTTTCGGAAAGGGAAAGGAAATCCTGCGAAGCCCAAAAGAAAGGCTTACAAACACTCTGGAAAGGAGATAGGATCAAATGAAATGCAACTGCAAAAAACCTGAAAAAAAACAGAAATTGGGGACTCTGAGTGTCTTCAAAAAATAGGCTGTGAGGAAATGAGCTGCATTGCAAAGGACCAAAACTAAGCTCACGGATCTTGCAAAAGCATGGGGAAAAAGTCAAGGAGGAAGACACAACTTGGAGGGGAAGAGATGAGGGACATGGCATGGATACTTAAAACAAAAAAAAATAACAAACCAGGAAAAATGTTTCCCAAAGTCAAAGCCATCAAAATGCAGGCAGGCCATATGCCATCAAGTGCAGGCACATGCAGCAAAGCTTGCCCAAAATGGATCCCCACTGAAGGCCAAAACAGAAAAGAAGGACTTGCAAACACTCCGGAATGGAGATACCATCAAAGGAATTGCAATTGGAGGAGAAAAAAAGAAAATTTGGGAAATTTGGTGACTAGAAGTAAATGGCCCGGGATTATATCAGGTGCAGTGCAAAGGACCAAACTCTGCCAAAATTCAGCTCACAGACGATTCTAAATCAGAGGGAAAAGTCAAAAAGGAAGACACAACTTAGGGGGAAGATATGAGGAACATGGCATGGATACATAAAAAAAATACAAAAAAGAGAAAAAAATCTTTCCCAAAGTCCAAGCCATCAAAAGGCATGGCATGCCATCAGGTGCAGGGACATGCACCAAAGATTCCTCTTTTGGTCCCCATTGAAATCGCAAGATTCCTTTTCCCTTCGCGAAAGGAAATGAAATTTCCTTTTGGGAAGGGAAAAGGAATCTTGCGAAGCCCAAAAGAAAGGCTTACAAACACTCTGGAAAGGAGATAGGATCAAATGAAATGCAACTGCAAAAAACCTGAAAAAAAACAGAAAATGGAGACTTTGAGTGTCTTCAAAAAATAGGCTGTGAGGAAATGAGCTGCATTGCAAAGGACCAAAACTAAGCTCACAGATCTTGCAAAAGCATGGGGAAAAAGTCAAGGAGGAAGACACAACTTGGAGGGGAAGAGATGAGGGACATGGCATGGATACTTAAAAAAAAAAAAAAAAATAACCAGAAAAATCTTTCCCAAAGTCAAAGCCATCAAAATGCAGGCAGGCCATATGCCATCAAGTGCAGGCACATGCAGCAAAGCTTGCCCAAAATGGATCCCCACTGAAGGCCAAAACAGAAAAGAAGGACTTGCAAACACTCCGGAATGGAGATACCATCAAAGGAATTGCAATTGGAAGAGAAAAAAAGAAAATTTGGGAAATTTGGTGACTAGAAGTAAATGGCCCGGGATTATATCAGGTGCAGCGCAAAGGACCAAACTCTGCCAAAATTCAGCTCACAGATGTTTCTAAATCAGAGGGAAAAGTCAAAAAGGAAGACACAACTTAGAGGGAAGATATGAGGAACATGGCATGGATACATAAAAAAAATACAAAAAAGAGAAAAAAATCTTTCCCAAAGTCCAAGCCATCAAAAGGCATGGCATGCCATCAGGTGCAGGGACATGCACCAAAGATTCCTCTCTTGGTCCCCATTGAAATCGCAAGATTCCTTTTCCCTTCCCGAAAGGAAATGAAATCTTGCGAAGCCCAAAAGAAAGGCTTACAAACATCCTGGAAAGGAGATAGGATCAAATGAAATGCAACTGCAAAAAACCTGAAAAAAACCAGAAAATGGGGACTTTGAGTGTCTTCAAAAAATAGGCTGTGAGGAAATGAGCTGCATTGCAAAGGACCAAAACTAAGCTCACAGATCTTGCAAAAGCATGGGGAAAAGTCAAGGAGGAAGACACAACTTGGAGGGGAAGAGATGAGGGACATGGCATGGATACTTAAAAAAAAAAAAATAACAAACCAGGAAAAATGTTTCCCAAAATCAAAGCCATCAATAGGCATGGCATGCCATCAGGTGCAGGGACATGCACCAAAGATTCCTCTCTTGGTCCCCATTGAAATCGCAAGATTCCTTTTCCCTTCCCAAAAGGAAATGAAATTTCCTTTCGGAAAGGGAAAGGAAATCCTGCGAAGCCCAAAAGAAAGGCTTACAAACACTCTGGAAAGGAGATAGGATCAAATGAAATGCAACTGCAAAAAACCTGAAAAAAACCAGAAATTGGGGACTCTGACTGTCTTCAAAAAATAGGCTGTGAGGAAATGAGCTGCATTGCAAAGGACCAAAACTAAGCTCACGAATCTTGCAAAAGCATGGGGAAAAAGTCAAGGAGGAAGACACAACTTGGAGGGGAAGAGATGAGGGACATGGCATGGATACTTAAAAAAAAAAAAATAACAAACCAGGAAAAATGTTTCCCAAAGTCAAAGCCATCAAAATGCAGGCAGGCCATATGCCATCAAGTGCAGGCACATGCAGCAAAGCTTGCCCAAAATGGATCCCCACTGAAGGCCAAAACAGAAAAGAAGGACTTGCAAACACTCCGGAATGGAGATACCATCAAAGGAATTGCAATTGGAGGAGAAAAAAAGAAAATTTGGGAAATTTGGTGACTAGAAGTAAATGGCCCGGGATTATATCAGGTGCAGTGCAAAGGACCAAACTCTGCCAAAATTCAGCTCACAGACGATTCTAAATCAGAGGGAAAAGTCAAAAAGGAAGACACAACTTAGGGGGAAGATATGAGGAACATGGCATGGATACATAAAAAAAATACAAAAAAGAGAAAAAAATCTTTCCCAAAGTCCAAGCCATCAAAAGGCATGGCATGCCATCAGGTGCAGGGACATGCACCAAAGATTCCTCTCTTGGTCCCCATTGAAATCGCAAGATTCCTTTTCCCTTCCCAAAAGGAAATGAAATTTCCTTTCGGGAAGGGAAAAGGAATCTTGCGAAGCCCAAAAGAAAGGCTTACAAACACTCTGGAAAGGAGATAGGATCAAATGAAATGCAACTGCAAAAAACCTGAAAAAAAACAGAAAATGGAGACTTTGAGTGTCTTCAAAAAATAGGCTGTGAGGAAATGAGCTGCATTGCAAAGGACCAAAACTAAGCTCACGGATCTTGCAAAAGCATGGGGAAAAAGTCAAGGAGGAAGACACAACTTGGAGGGGAAGAGATGAGGGACATGGCATGGATACTTAAAAAAAAAAAAAAAAATAACCAGAAAAATCTTTCCCAAAGTCAAAGCCATCAAAATGCAGGCAGGCCATATGCCATCAAGTGCAGGCACATGCAGCAAAGCTTGCCCAAAATGGATCCCCACTGAAGGCCAAAACAGAAAAGAAGGACTTGCAAACACTCCGGAATGGAGATACCATCAAAGGAATTGCAATTGGAGGAGAAAAAAAGAAAATTTGGGAAATTTGGTGACTAGAAGTAAATGGCCCGGGATTATATCAGGTGCAGTGCAAAGGACCAAACTCTGCCAAAATTCAGCTCACAGACGATTCTAAATCAGAGGGAAAAGTCAAAAAGGAAGACACAACTTAGGGGGAAGATATGAGGAACATGGCATGGATACATAAAAAAAATACAAAAAAGAGAAAAAAATCTTTCCCAAAGTCCAAGCCATCAAAAGGCATGGCATGCCATCAGGTGCAGGGACATGCACCAAAGATTCCTCTCTTGGTCCCCATTGAAATCGCAAGATTCCTTTTCCCTTCCCGAAAGGAAATGAAATCTTGCGAAGCCCAAAAGAAAGGCTTACAAACATCCTGGAAAGGAGATAGGATCAAATGAAATGCAACTGCAAAAAACCTGAAAAAAACCAGAAAATGGGGACTTTGAGTGTCTTCAAAAAATAGGCTGTGAGGAAATGAGCTGCATTGCAAAGGACCAAAACTAAGCTCACAGATCTTGCAAAAGCATGGGGAAAAGTCAAGGAGGAAGACACAACTTGGAGGGGAAGAGATGAGGGACATGGCATGGATACTTAAAAAAAAAAAAATAACAAACCAGGAAAAATGTTTCCCAAAATCAAAGCCATCAATAGGCATGGCATGCCCTCAGGTGCAGGGACATGCACCAAAGATTCCTCTCTTGGTCCCCATTGAAATCGCAAGATTCCTTTTCCCTTCCCAAAAGGAAATGAAATTTCCTTTCGGAAAGGGAAAGGAAATCCTGCGAAGCCCAAAAGAAAGGCTTACAAACACTCTGGAAAGGAGATAGGATCAAATGAAATGCAACTGCAAAAAACCTGAAAAAAAACAGAAATTGGGGACTCTGACTGTCTTCAAAAAATAGGCTGTGAGGAAATGAGCTGCATTGCAAAGGACCAAAACTAAGCTCACGGATCTTGCAAAAGCATGGGGAAAAAGTCAAGGAGGAAGACACAACTTGGAGGGGAAGAGATGAGGGACATGGCATGGATACTTAAAAAAAAAAAAATAACAAACCAGGAAAAATGTTTCCCAAAGTCAAAGCCATCAAAATGCAGGCAGGCCATATGCCATCAAGTGCAGGCACATGCAGCAAAGCTTGCCCAAAATGGATCCCCACTGAAGGCCAAAACAGAAAAGAAGGACTTGCAAACACTCCGGAATGGAGATACCATCAAAGGAATTGCAATTGGAGGAGAAAAAAAGAAAATTTGGGAAATTTGGTGACTAGAAGTAAATGGCCCGGGATTATATCAGGTGCAGTGCAAAGGACCAAACTCTGCCAAAATTCAGCTCACAGACGATTCTAAATCAGAGGGAAAAGTCAAAAAGGAAGACACAACTTAGGGGGAAGATATGAGGAACATGGCATGGATACATAAAAAAAATACAAAAAAAAGAAAAAAATCTTTCCCAAAGTCCAAGCCATCAAAAGGCATGGCATGCCATCAGGTGCAGGGACATGCACCAAAGATTCCTCTCTTGGTCCCCATTGAAATCGCAAGATTCCTTATCCCTTCCCAAAAGGAAATGAAATTTCCTTTCGGGAAGGGAAAAGGAATCTTGCGAAGCCCAAAAGAAAGGCTTACAAACACTCTGGAAAGGAGATAGGATCAAATGAAATGCAACTGCAAAAAACCTGAAAAAAACCAGAAAATGGAGACTTTGAGTGTCTTCAAAAAATAGGCTGTGAGGAAATGAGCTGCATTGCAAAGGACCAAAACTAAGCTCACGGATCTTGCAAAAGCATGGGGAAAAAGTCAAGGAGGAAGACACAACTTGGAGGGGAAGAGATGAGGGACATGGCATGGATACTTAAAAAAAAAAAAAAAAAATAACCAGAAAAATCTTTCCCAAAGTCAAAGCCATCAAAATGCAGGCAGGCCATATGCCATCAAGCGCAGGCACATGCAGCAAAGCTTGCCCAAAATGGATCCACACTGAAGGCCAAAACAGAAAAGAAGGACTTGCAAACACTCCGGAATGGAGATACCATCAAAGGAATTGCAATTGGAGGAGAAAAAAAGAAAATTTGGGAAATTTGGTGACTAGAAGTAAATGGCCCGGGATTATATCAGGTGCAGTGCAAAGGACCAAACTCTGCCAAAATTCAGCTCACAGACGATTCTAAATCAGAGGGAAAAGTCAAAAAGGAAGACACAACTTAGGGGGAAGATATGAGGAACATGGCATGGATACATTAAAAAAATACAAAAAAGAGAAAAAAATCTTTCCCAAAGTCCAAGCCATCAAAAGGCATGGCATGCCATCAGGTGCAGGGACATGCACCAAAGATTCCTCTCTTGGTCCCCATTGAAATCGCAAGATTCCTTATCCCTTCCCAAAAGGAAATGAAATTTCCTTTCGGGAAGGGAAAAGGAATCTTGCGAAGCCCAAAAGAAAGGCTTACAAACACTCTGGAAAGGAGATAGGATCAAATGAAATGCAACTGCAAAAAACCTGAAAAAAACCAGAAAATGGAGACTTTGAGTGTCTTCAAAAAATAGGCTGTGAGGAAATGAGCTGCATTGCAAAGGACCAAAACTAAGCTCACGGATCTTGCAAAAGCATGGGGAAAAAGTCAAGGAGGAAGACACAACTTGGAGGGGAAGAGATGAGGGACATGGCATGGATACTTAAAAAAAAAAAAAAAAATAACCAGAAAAATCTTTCCCAAAGTCAAAGCCATCAAAATGCAGGCAGGCCATATGCCATCAAGTGCAGGCACATGCAGCAAAGCTTGCCCAAAATGGATCCCCACTGAAGGCCAAAACAGAAAAGAAGGACTTGCAAACACTCCGGAATGGAGATACCATCAAAGGAATTGCAATTGGAGGAGAAAAAAAGAAAATTTGGGAAATTTGGTGACTAGAAGTAAATGGCCCGGGATTATATCAGGTGCAGCGCAAAGGACCAAACTCTGCCAAAATTCAGCTCACAGATGTTTCTAAATCAGAGGGAAAAGTCAAAAAGGAAGACACAACTTAGAGGGAAGATATGAGGAACATGGCATGGATACATAAAAAAAATACAAAAAAGAGAAAAACATCTTTCCCAAAGTCCAAGCCATCAAAAGGCATGGCATGCCATCAGGTGCAGGGACATGCACCAAAGATTCCTCTCTTGGTCCCCATTGAAATCGCAAGATTCCTTTTCCCTTCCCAAAAGGAAATGAAATTTCCTTTCGGAAAGGGAAAGGAAATCCTGCGAAGCCCAAAAGAAAGGCTTACAAACACTCTGGAAAGGAGATAGGATCAAATGAAATGCAACTGCAAAAAACCTGAAAAAAAACAGAAATTGGGGACTCTGAGTGTCTTCAAAAAATAGGCTGTGAGGAAATGAGCTGCATTGCAAAGGACCAAAACTAAGCTCACGGATCTTGCAAAAGCATGGGGAAAAAGTCAAGGAGGAAGACACAACTTGGAGGGGAAGAGATGAGGGACATGGCATGGATACTTAAAAAAAAAAAAAATAACAAACCAGGAAAAATGTTTCCCAAAGTCAAAGCCATCAAAATGCAGGCAGGCCATATGCCATCAAGTGCAGGCACATGCAGCAAAGCTTGCCCAAAATGGATCCCCACTGAAGGCCAAAACAGAAAAGAAGGACATGCAAACACTCCGGAATGGAGATACCATCAAAGGAATTGCAATTGGAGGAGAAAAAAAGAAAATTTGGGAAATTTGGTGACTAGAAGTAAATGGCCCGGGATTATATCAGGTGCAGTGCAAAGGACCAAACTCTGCCAAAATTCAGCTCACAGACGATTCTAAATCAGAGGGAAAAGTCAAAAAGGAAGACACAACTTAGGGGGAAGATATGAGGAACATGGCATGGATACATTAAAAAAATACAAAAAAGAGAAAAAAATCTTTCCCAAAGTCCAAGCCATCAAAAGGCATGGCATGCCATCAGGTGCAGGGACATGCACCAAAGATTCCTCTCTTGGTCCCCATTGAAATCGCAAGATTCCTTTTCCCTTCCCAAAAGGAAATGAAATTTCCTTTTGGGAAGGGAAAAGGAATCTTGCGAAGCCCAAAAGAAAGGCTTACAAACACTCTGGAAAGGAGATAGGATCAAATGAAATGCAACTGCAAAAAACCTGAAAAAAAACAGAAAATGGAGACTTTGAGTGTCTTCAAAAAATAGGCTGTGAGGAAATGAGCTGCATTGCAAAGGACCAAAACTAAGCTCACAGATCTTGCAAAAGCATGGGGAAAAGTCAAGGAGGAAGACACAACTTGGAGGGGAAGAGATGAGGGACATGGCATGGATACTTAAAAAAAAAAAAAAAAATAACCAGAAAAATCTTTCCCAAAGTCAAAGCCATCAAAATGCAGGCAGGCCATATGCCATCAAGTGCAGGCACATGCAGCAAAGCTTGCCCAAAATGGATCCCCACTGAAGGCCAAAACAGAAAAGAAGGACTTGCAAACACTCCGGAATGGAGATACCATCAAAGGAATTGCAATTGGAGGAGAAAAAAAGAAAATTTGGGAAATTTGGTGACTAGAAGTAAATGGCCCGGGATTATATCAGGTGCAGTGCAAAGGACCAAACTCTGCCAAAATTCAGCTCACAGACGATTCTAAATCAGAGGGAAAAGTCAAAAAGGAAGACACAACTTAGGGGGAAGATATGAGGAACATGGCATGGATACATAAAAAAAATACAAAAAAAAGAAAAAAATCTTTCCCAAAGTCCAAGCCATCAAAAGGCATGGCATGCCATCAGGTGCAGGGACATGCACCAAAGATTCCTCTCTTGGTCCCCATTGAAATCGCAAGATTCCTTATCCCTTCCCAAAAGGAAATGAAATTTCCTTTCGGGAAGGGAAAAGGAATCTTGCGAAGCCCAAAAGAAAGGCTTACAAACACTCTGGAAAGGAGATAGGATCAAATGAAATGCAACTGCAAAAAACCTGAAAAAAACCAGAAAATGGAGACTTTGAGTGTCTTCAAAAAATAGGCTGTGAGGAAATGAGCTGCATTGCAAAGGACCAAAACTAAGCTCACGGATCTTGCAAAAGCATGGGGAAAAAGTCAAGGAGGAAGACACAACTTGGAGGGGAAGAGATGAGGGACATGGCATGGATACTTAAAAAAGAAAAAAAAAATAACCAGAAAAATCTTTCCCAAAGTCAAAGCCATCAAAATGCAGGCAGGCCATATGCCATCAAGTGCAGGCACATGCAGCAAAGCTTGCCCAAAATGGATCCCCACTGAAGGCCAAAACAGAAAAGAAGGACTTGCAAACACTCCCGAATGGAGATACCATCAAAGGAATTGCAATTGGAGGAGAAAAAAAGAAAATTTGGGAAATTTGGTGACTAGAAGTAAATGGCCCGGGATTATATCAGGTGCAGCGCAAAGGACCAAACTCTGCCAAAATTCAGCTCACAGACGATTCTAAATCAGAGGGAAAAGTCAAAAAGGAAGACACAACTTAGAGGGAAGATATGAGGAACATGGCATGGATACATAAAAAAAATACAAAAAAGAGAAAAACATCTTTCCCAAAGTCCAAGCCATCAAAAGGCATGGCATGCCATCAGGTGCAGGGACATGCACCAAAGATTCCTCTCTTGGTCCCCATTGAAATCGCAAGATTCCTTTTCCCTTCCCAAAAGGAAATGAAATTTCCTTTCCGAAAGGGAAAGGAAATCCTGCGAAGCCCAAAAGAAAGGCTTACAAACACTCTGGAAAGGAGATAGGATCAAATGAAATGCAACTGCAAAAAACCTGAAAAAAAACAGAAATTGGGGACTCTGAGTGTCTTCAAAAAATAGGCTGTGAGGAAATGAGCTGCATTGCAAAGGACCAAAACTAAGCTCACGGATCTTGCAAAAGCATGGGGAAAAAGTCAAGGAGGAAGACACAACTTGGAGGGGAAGAGATGAGGGACATGGCATGGATACTTAAAAAAAAAAAAAATAACAAACCAGGAAAAATGTTTCCCAAAGTCAAAGCCATCAAAATGCAGGCAGGCCATATGCCATCAAGTGCAGGCACATGCAGCAAAGCTTGCCCAAAATGGATCCCCACTGAAGGCCAAAACAGAAAAGAAGGACTTGCAAACACTCCGGAATGGAGATACCATCAAAGGAATTGCAATTGGAGGAGAAAAAAAGAAAATTTGGGAAATTTGGTGACTAGAAGTAAATGGCCCGGGATTATATCAGGTGCAGCGCAAAGGACCAAACTCTGCCAAAATTCAGCTCACAGACGATTCTAAATCAGAGGGAAAAGTCAAAAAGGAAGACACAACTTAGAGGGAAGATATGAGGAACATGGCATGGATACATAAAAAAAATACAAAAAAGAGAAAAACATCTTTCCCAAAGTCCAAGCCATCAAAAGGCATGGCATGCCATCAGGTGCAGGGACATGCACCAAAGATTCCTCTCTTGGTCCCCATTGAAATCGCAAGATTCCTTTTCCCTTCCCAAAAGGAAATGAAATTTCCTTTCCGAAAGGGAAAGGAAATCCTGCGAAGCCCAAAAGAAAGGCTTACAAACACTCTGGAAAGGAGATAGGATCAAATGAAATGCAACTGCAAAAAACCTGAAAAAAAACAGAAATTGGGGACTCTGAGTGTCTTCAAAAAATAGGCTGTGAGGAAATGAGCTGCATTGCAAAGGACCAAAACTAAGCTCACGGATCTTGCAAAAGCATGGGGAAAAAGTCAAGGAGGAAGACACAACTTGGAGGGGAAGAGATGAGGGACATGGCATGGATACTTAAAAAAAAAAAAAATAACAAACCAGGAAAAATGTTTCCCAAAGTCAAAGCCATCAAAATGCAGGCAGGCCATATGCCATCAAGTGCAGGCACATGCAGCAAAGCTTGCCCAAAATGGATCCCCACTGAAGGCCAAAACAGAAAAGAAGGACTTGCAAACACTCCGGAATGGAGATACCATCAAAGGAATTGCAATTGGAGGAGAAAAAAAGAAAATTTGGGAAATTTGGTGACTAGAAGTAAATGGCCCGGGATTATATCAGGTGCAGTGCAAAGGACCAAACTCTGCCAAAATTCAGCTCACAGACGATTCTAAATCAGAGGGAAAAGTCAAAAAGGAAGACACAACTTAGGGGGAAGATATGAGGAACATGGCATGGATACATAAAAAAAATACAAAAAAGAGAAAAAAATCTTTCCCAAAGTCCAAGCCATCAAAAGGCATGGCATGCCATCAGGTGCAGGGACATGCACCAAAGATTCCTCTCTTGGTCCCCATTGAAATCGCAAGATTCCTTTTCCCTTCCCAAAAGGAAATGAAATTTCCTTTTGGGAAGGGAAAGGAATCTTGCGAAGCCCAAAAGAAAGGCTTACAAACACTCTGGAAAGGAGATAGGATCAAATGAAATGCAACTGCAAAAAACCTGAAAAAAACCAGAAATTGGGGACTCTGAGTGTCTTCAAAAAATAGGCTGTGAGGAAATGAGCTGCATTGCAAAGGACCAAAACTAAGCTCACAAATCTTGCAAAAGCATGGGGAAAAAGTCAAGGAGGAAGACACAACTTGGAGGGGAAGAGATGAGGGACATGGCATGGATACTTAAAAAAAAAAAATAACAAACCAGGAAAAATGTTTCCCAAAGTCAAAGCCATCAAAATGCAGGCAGGCCATATGC